>NC_088365.1:24946593-24955826 GCF_034508935.2 Berghia stephanieae
CAAACACCAACCAATAGACTGGCTACACATTGCGTAATATACAAAAGTTAGAAATTTCTTAAATACCTGGATGATGATTAGCAGGCAAACACCAGCACCAATGTCTGAGGGGTCACCATACATTCCAGTCATGACGTAAACAATAGACTGACCAATGGTGATCACCATACCAAACACTGCCAGATGAAAAGGAAAAACGAAAATACAGAAAAATAATTTCAAAATTTTATAACTCATCCAATCATGAATCACAAACCAAAACTCATGCCTCCTTTCTCAAATGAATCTATAAATTAAAAAAAAAAAAAAAAAAAGCAGCCATCATCTTAATAAGCCATTTTAATTTATTTTTTTTCAATTATTTACCATGATTACTAAAGAGTGTAGCTCAATTTGGAATCGGGTTAACCGATGAGGCAAATAATTTTACTTATTCAAAATTCCTTTATATTCTGAAGGAAAATCTAAACCAAGATGACAAAACAAATATATAAATAAATTTTTTTTAAAATCTAGTAACTATAGTTTTGTCTGCAATGACTTACACTTCTGGGCTCCATTGAACAGGGCACGATCCTTGGGGGTGTCGCCAACCTCAATGATTTTGGCTCCAGCCAAGAGCTGCATAATGAGAGACGAAGTCACAATTGGAGAGATACCCAGTTCCATCAATGTACCTGAAATGATTGGAAGAAAGGAAACCAATGACAATTTGTTATATTACTCAGGAGACCATCAGATTGCTCTTCCTTGAGATGATAATATTAATGATTAATGGTCGTAGTTTACTCAAATGTCACAAATCTTCATTTTTCAAACTCCTGGCATAGGTTCTGAAAACAAAAAGAATGAAAGAAAATGGGGGAAAGAAAGAGATAGCAATGCAAAGGGAGCTATTAATTTAAGAAACAACCATGATTCTACACCTTACACAATGTCCTTTTTAAAAAAATTTAATTATAAACAAAAAACTTCTAAACTCAGAATGCATGATTTGCATTATTAGTTGTACTGACACAAAATGTTTTCAAATATAATATAATGTAATTAAATCATAGATCCAAGACTGAGAAAAATAATATTTGTCTCTCCTTCCCAAAGTTTAAATATCTGTACATACACCAATCAAATGGATATACAAGTGACAGATCAGTACTACACAAACGGCAGTGTTTAGTTTTCTGTTGGTTAAGCTTACCTCTGTTGGAAGCAAGAATGACACGCATCCAGTAGAAGGGATCGGCAGAGTCTGAGGACACGATGCCGAAAAGGGGAATCTGGAATAATGAAGAATAAAGATAAAGAATCAATTCTATTCAAATATTTCAATATTTTTTCATCAGGAAAAGATGACAAAAAGCTGTCTGTATAATAAATGAACAAAATTTTATACTGTCACATACATGTAAATAAATTCTGACACCACCACACTGTCCAATTTCAATTATGTCACGATTATAAGAAACCAGATATTTGGTCGACTGAGCAAATGACTGATGAGCTGGCTAATCCAAACACATGATTTTTTAGATCAGCTGTCGACTAAACCAGCAACAAAAAATTCTCATATGGCATTTTGGTCTATATAAAACAAAACAGACAACTGTGTGTAAATCAATAAAGATTAATGATTAGAAATTGCATTCTATGTCATAGGAATAAAAAGAATTAAATTCTGCAAGTACCCCCCCCCCCCCTCACTCGCCCCAAATCTCAAGCCTAATGTCTAAATAATTTTTTTTAGCCCACAACTTTATATTAAAAACAACGATCCAAAGACGCCTTTCCACTCTTCACATAATTCTATCTCATAACTGTCCAAATAATAACTTTCTATGCATATGTTATAGAAACCAATCATGGAGCTACAAACTTTATTTTTCAAAAACAACTCATGATCATATGATATATGTAATCTATTGAGATAAAAAGAAAGAACTTACCTGACAACAGATCAGAAACACAAAAAGTGTGATAGCTGTCCATAGCACTTTTTCTCTGAATTGGATCTGAAGTACATGGGGATGGGTGGAAAAAAGGAACAAAATCACATAAAGTAAAGGCATCTTTTGAATATTTTTGTTAATGATGCAAAACAAAAAAGAGAATAAATAAAATAAATTTTAAAAAGTGATGGTATCAAAAATGTATTATTAAGGATATCTGACTTCTTGGCTCAAGAATCAAATAATTGAAACAAGTGAATTTTGGAAAGGGATACTAGGGAAAAATCACCATAAAAATCAAAGACTTTACAACATTTTTCAAGGTCAATGCAGCCTGAAATCACTTGAGATGTGCTGCGGTGGTTATGGCTAACGTGAATGTGATTGTGATGCTGGTGATGGGGCGAGCAACAATATTAGTAATGCTGCTGGTGAAAGTGATGTTGACAGTCATAGTAGTTAAAATACTGGAAGTGACCACTAAAGTAATGATTTTCTACTTTCTTTTTCACATATTATATAAATTTAAATACATTTTTGTTTCAAAGTCAATCAAGTATACTCTTGAGTTCCGAATAAATTTAATTTTTTTATAATTTATAGGCCTTGATTTTTAATTTTGTTCAATTCTTGATGAGTGGGAACAATAAAAACATAAATTATATCAACTTGAAAATCATTTACCTTTCTATCAGGTTTGGCCACTTCTGGCAGGACAGCACAAAAGGGCTTCACAAACTCGAGGAAGCGAACTGTAAATGGTGAAGAAATTAAATAAGACATGATAAATGATAAATTACAATTGAAACTCAGAGGTCTCCAATGACAAAATAAAACCATCTATAACCATAATAGCCAATAGTAAGAACATTTTGATAACATAGTAACAGTATAAGTATAAGAGTAAGAGTATAGTCTGTCCAGTGCATTAAGCTTTCAGTGCCGTTGCTGACCTAGGGTATGGATAATTATTTGCAGTCATCTCGGTTTGATGGGGGTCTCAACTAAGCAGAATGCATGGTTGAAACAGATGCTGGAGATATCTTGTTATATTTGTTCAAACCCAACAGTCTGTCATTGGCAACAGACGGTGGTGTGTACAGTATTGTTGAGTCTTCTGATAATAACGTTAGTGTACGTGTGTAAGTGTAAACCAAAGCAAAAGGAATCAAGCCAGCAAAAAATCTGGAATTTCAGATCGCTAAAGAGAAAAATGTTTTTTTTTTTTAAATTTTGGAGAGATTATTTCGATAGACTAGCAGGATTATGAATTATGAGCCTTAAACTTACACTAAATACGTTGTTCATGAGATATCTGCCAACATGAAGAATGGTGAATGGGGTGTCAGTGTCATTACTCTCGACTCTTTGCGACCTACTTTGTACATTTTGAGACTTGAACCTAGTACTAGAGAGCTGAGCCGGTGTTACCAATACTTAGCTTCTATAACCAGGACAAAAAATAAATAAAAACTTACCGCTTACCGTCAAAAGCAGTTTAGATTTGAAGATGCATTTGTTTTCTATCAAAAAACATTCGGTAATGGACAATCCTTGATGAATTTCAAAAGTTGTGTTGAAATTATATCCTAATTGTTTTCATGATTAATTCCTCGCGAAATCGTGTGGGTCCCGTTTCTGTTATCAAGGTTCCGCCTAGCCAGGCAGGGTTGCCAGATCATTTTTGAGTAAGAGACCAAACTAGCTATAGCAAGAGGCCAGATTCCTCGGCAGGAGCCCAAATACCACCAAACCCACCTTAGCCTCGCGAAAACTCTTTAGATTTGTTAAACAATTTAGATAGGATAAGGAAAATTCGTATATATAGAAGCATTAGCAAATGCAATCTGTGACGTTAGCACGTGTTGCATTTAGATATTTAGATTGCCAAATAAAATAAGTTTTACCGGTACCAGAGTAAAACGATATAACGGGGAAAGTCAGAGGAAGCCAAAAAGTTGGTTACAGGAGGCCAAGTGGCCAAACCAAATGCAATTTGGTGCATTAGTGCAGTAAAAATTGGTGCGCAAAATTAGTTCGTAGCGGATGCGAGACTGCGTGCGTGTGTGTGTGTGTGTGTGTATGTGTGTGTGTCTCTTTCTTTTTTTTTGGGGGGGGGGGGGGGGGTGCGTACACGGTAACGGGGCATCTCGCCTCAGGATCTACGTACACGTAAACTGATTTACCGTTGCGTTGCAACACATGCAATAGATGGTCCTCGCTGTCGTGACCGCGCGCGCTCGTGTGTGTGTTATATTTTTAAAAATCAAAACAATTTTAACCATTATTGGCGAGATTCCATCTTACACTCCCCAAACTCCAGATCTTAGTCTTAATGTTATCATTAAAAGACAAGCTTTGCGATTTATAGTTTAATTGAAGCCCGAGTCGAAATATACTCTTACTACTGCTCTCTTGGTGGAAACGATTTATTCTGCATAAGCAATCTGCAGAAAAAAAACTGTCACTGTAAAAGGTTAAAGTTTCACGAAGTACGCTCCGTGAACACCGCTGTAACATTCCTTTGATCTACATCATCAGGCAACCCATTGCTTCTTTCATCTTTTCCCATTCCCCCTTACTATCTCCCCCCCCCCCCATCTCTCTCTCTCTCTCTTTTGTCATAATGTTATCCCTTCCCCTTCCCATCTCATTGTAAAATGAAAACGTTCTGCTGTTTGCAGATACATGTATGATTGTTTTGTTTTTTCTCTCTCACTAGGCATTTGAAAAAAAAAACAAAACCTGAAAAAAAACCAAAACAACTTAACCTTTTAAAGGCGAATATCAATCTTACTTGGACCAAAAATAAAATCTTACCGTTTTCATCAAAAGACAAAAAACAAAATACAATTTAAAAACATGAGCTTTTATATAGGGCAATATCCACCCAACGTGCTCAAAGCGCTTTTTATCAATATTCTTACTGCTCTTATGGTGGAAACGTTTTTGTTTTTCTGCGTTAAAAAATAATATAAATGAAGACTATTATTTGAAAACCAAAAAAATCAGTGTCACTGGCAAAGGGTTAATTGCAGTACTCCTGCATCCTGTGAGACTCCTACGGCACTTGCTAATCATAAAAAAGGAAATAGCAATCAACAATACTAAGGTGAAAAAAAAAGAAAAAAAGGTGGGGGGGGGGGGGGGGGGGGGGGGGGGGGAAGCAAATCCAGTAGCAATGCAACCTTTTAGCGGCGAAATTCGATCTTTGACCTAACACCAAATCTCCTATCATCAAAAGACAAGTAACGGCAAAACGATTATAGACAATTGAAGTCCGAGTTGCGATAGTCTGACTGCTCTCTTGGTGGAAACGCTGTATTCCCCGTTAACAATAATAAAGATAAAAGCAAACTATTATCTAAAAGCAAAAAATTAGCTTCGCCGTTAAGGGGTTAAGAACACCTGCAACTGCTGCCAGCATCCTTGAGATGCTCTGCGTCACCCAAGGTCACCACGTCTCCCTTTCGTCTTCATGCAACACGCCCCCCCCCCCCCCCTCACCCTCCACTCTCATGGTGGTGGTGGCGGCGGATAAAAAAGGCCTTTTTTTCTTTTATTCAATCAACTTGACTGCTGGTGGACCCTAGGCCTCTCTACAAGTCCAAGAAATAATACTCACTTTTTCTCTGCTCCAACGAAAATATCTACCCCCTACCGGTCTAATTATTTGTAGCAGACGTCAAATTTCTCAAAACGGTCACGTGACACTGTAAAAACAACACAGGAAGTCCATGAAAGCTTATTTACGGCATTTCCTTTGAACCGTGTAAACAACAAAATTTCGTTTTCATTCGACTCAACGGGTCAGATTGGCCGGTATTTTTTAACGAACTAAAGTTCTGAAAAATCAAAATGTTTCTTAGAAAGGTGAAAGATGCTAGTTTTTGAAACAGAGGTAGGTTTTTTAAAAAAATCTTTATATTTTACGTGAATGCATGCTCAAGGCGAGTTGGACGTGCAGCGGAGGTTGGTAGGCCAAAGGCGAGGCTCTCTAGTAGAGTAAGAATGTCTGCTGCTCAACCAAGATTCATTTAAAAACTGAGCTTGGTCAAGTTTGACGAATGAAGTCGTGATTGACCGAGATCGTGGGCTTGCTTTGGCTTAGCTAGGCACCTTGATAACTCCAGTCCAGTGGCCGCCGATAGGCTCACTGTAAGGTGAAACTCGTTTTTTGGAACTTTATTTTTGACCCTTTACCCTGTTGGTCACCATGGCGTTATTTGTGAACCTATGTGACTAATTTTGGTATCATTATAAAGGGCACAAAACAAGCTTTCTAACGGTGTATTTCATTCTCAATTCCTGATTGTATTTCTCAGAAAACTTATGTAATAAAAATTTATAAATTTTTGAATTATAAGAACTTTTTAAATTATGGTTACATTTTAATAATACTTCATACATCGATAGACAATTAATTGAAGAATATCTCTGCCAAATTTCATCAAAATTGATACACTCGCTCATTATTTTATTTTTCCCGCCACCAACCCCACTTTTTAGGACAAAAACCTCATTTTTTTCCATTTTCATTTATCCTTAATTTTTTCCATACTTTCCATACATGAAAATGATTTATATGAAAATAAAGCCTATTTTCTGACCTTTAAAATGATATCTAACACTTGCCATTTATTTTTTAATTGAAACAAAATTACTGAAAACAGTAAGTGGGCCATGTTGACTGCAAGACTCAAAATTTCCCGATCGCCGCGAGATGCTGGTTTTGAGGCAGCAGTGAGATCACAGATTCTCTCTGTAAAGTTGACAAAAAATTTCAGTAGAAAAATATAAATAACTCTGGAACCGTAGGTCGTAGAGAAACAAATAAGGTATCAAATTTTATGTTTTTTCAAGTCCCATCCCCCTGACTGAGTCAAATCAAAATATTTTGAGTTTGAAAATTTTATCAAAGTGCCTAGCTTAGCCAGCAGCCACGACACACGACTCCCTTTTCTAGACAATTCCGTAGGTTTTGATTGAAAAAAAAAAAAATCCTCGGCTTGTCTGTTTCGAGTGTTATTGAAACTTTTGCTGGTTTCGGTTCTATCCTCTCAATATTGTTATATTTATACTAAATGGTGCTGGAAAGAGATGGTGATAAAATAAACGTCATAAATAACTGAAATATATCCGAATGAAAGCCACGTCACTTGAAAATCATCGAACAGATGGTGTGTCGTCTTACTAGATAACAGTAAAAATAATATAATTCATACGAACAGAGGTTATTCACGCAAAAATTAAACAGGGTGTACTTACTTGCCATTGTGAAGCTTTTTACGCGTAAACAAGTTGTTTACGGTATAATTTCAAACAACAATAATTTGTTTTTGACTCCTCTTGCAAATTTTCAAGAGACAGTCAAGCCGACAACCGTGTAAAAGAAAGTCACGTGACTAGAATTCGGAAACATCGCTGTGACGTGGATGATTTTTTTCCTCTTTTTTTTCTCATAAAGTTTGTTGGATGAAAGAAAAAAATATAATGTGAATTTTAATTATTTAGTGCTATTTAAGAAACGAGGAAATATATGAGGGAAGAATAAGTGATGAAAAAAATTATTTATTACTCTGTGCACGTAGACCGCGGTGAATTTGCTATGGTAAACAACAACAAGAAAGATGGCGGCTTTTTATCTGACCCGAAAATGATCTTTGATGTCTTACAACAGTTAACCTTTTGAAATTAAGATCCTAATGTAAACGAAATACTTTCCTTCTTTGTTTTTTTTTGTAAAGTAATATTTTTAATTATAAGTTAACTCAGTTACAGCTAAGAATCTGACACATAAATTGAGATCATCGACTCTGCTCAACTGCTAACGCCGCAACAGTCAACAGTAACAACAGTTCAGTACACACAGTACATCAGACAGCCACTGTCACAGGTTCGTAACGGCAACATTGCTTCAGTAAAAGTACAGTGTACAATACTTACTGTGCAGAAACAGAGTCGAGCTTAGAGAAGTATTCCGCTTGATGACATATCAACTTTACCCGGAGTTAACTCATAAAATTTACACCTCCAGTCAGAACAATGACATCGTTTTTGAATTTGGATGAATTATTTATGAAATATCTTCCTCTTCTGAAAACGTCGTGAAAATATAATCTGAGGCGGGTTTGTGGGCTTGCAAAATTTTTTGATTTTTACTTTTTGTGAGATATATTTTAAAGCAGCAATGACGAGCCTGCAACAATTGTTTTAATCGAGGAATTAGCTCAAATGTTATGGGGAAAAAAAAAGTGCCTGAAGTTTATATTTATCCCTTGCATTCATAAAAAAATTTCCCTTTTAAAAGCAATTTTTTTCAATTTTAGGAACTCTGGAAATCTAAAATTTTATCCGCAGCCCAGATATGTTTTTACATCTTGTTTGCTTTTCTTTTTGTACTTTTTCCCATTAGGAGGATCTAATCATGGGAGCCTCAGGTCAAGATTTTCCTCCAGGACCTAATCCCTTACAGCAAAACCCCGAGAAAATTGAAGCCCTTGCGAAGGCACTTGATTTTAAAATTCCTTGAGACAGAAACAACTTTTTTACCCACCCAAGAATGGGACAGGCTTGATCAAGATAAGGTAAAGAACGTTTTTTTGGGTTTAAGTGACTTCAAATATTAATTTTCAAATAAGAGAACCATCTTTGGTATTTCCCCATACTACTTCATAACACACACACACCCCACACCCCCTCTCTCTCTCTCTCTCTCTCTCCCCTCTCTCTTCTCTCTTTTCTCTCTCTTCTCTCTCTCTCTCTTTTTTCTTAATCAATTTTGCAATGGCAATATTCAGATCACAATCGTTTTTTTTTTAAAACCCCCAAAACTCAATTAGGAAGCTGGGCTATAGGCCGAGCAGTTTTTAAAAAATTTTTTTAGGCTTAAGGGGCCAAGTTTTTAGTTCCTGACAAATACGAATCGCAAGGACCTTATCATCGGGTTCAGCAACTTGAATTGTCCTAAATAGAGACCTAAAACGTTCCCGAAATCTCCAAGAACTAAAATCAAAGGAAGATTTTTGCATCCACAGTAAAAGATTGTGAACTGTGGAAGGAACGTTAGAGAATAGCTGAGGGGTATCGAAACAGATGACCGGGGGAAAGGGGAAAGGGCCCTAATCATTATTTTACCATCATCATCATCATAAACATCATCATCATCATCTTTATCATCTATCATCATCATCTTTATCATCATCATCATCATCATTTTTATTAAATTTCCTTAAATTTTTAATGTAGCGGGTTTTTTTTGTTTCTTTATCATCATTATTTATTTTT
>NC_088365.1:24955926-24966257 GCF_034508935.2 Berghia stephanieae
CGGCTTGTCTGTTTCGAGTGTTATTGAAACTTTTGCTGGTTTCGGTTCTATCCTCTCAATATTGTTATATTTATACTAAATGGTGCTGGAAAGAGATGGTGATAAAATAAACGTCATAAATAACTGAAATATATCCGAATGAAAGCCACGTCACTTGAAAATCATCGAACAGATGGTGTGTCGTCTTACTAGATAACAGTAAAAATAATATAATTCATACGAACAGAGGTTATTCACGCAAAAATTAAACAGGGTGTACTTACTTGCCATTGTGAAGCTTTTTACGCGTAAACAAGTTGTTTACGGTATAATTTCAAACAACAATAATTTGTTTTTGACTCCTCTTGCAAATTTTCAAGAGACAGTCAAGCCGACAACCGTGTAAAAGAAAGTCACGTGACTAGAATTCGGAAACATCGCTGTGACGTGGATGATTTTTTCCTCTTTTTTTTCTCATAAAGTTTGTTGGATGAAAGAAAAAAATATAATGTGAATTTTAATTATTTAGTGCTATTTAAGAAACGAGGAAATATATGAGGGAAGAATAAGTGATGAAAAAAATTATTTATTACTCTGTGCACGTAGACCGCGGTGAATTTGCTATGGTAAACAACAACAAGAAAGATGGCGGCTTTTTATCTGACCCGAAAATGATCTTTGATGTCTTACAACAGTTAACCTTTTGAAATTAAGATCCTAATGTAAACGAAATACTTTCCTTCTTTGTTTTTTTTTGTAAAGTAATATTTTTAATTATAAGTTAACTCAGTTACAGCTAAGAATCTGACACATAAATTGAGATCATCGACTCTGCTCAACTGCTAACGCCGCAACAGTCAACAGTAACAACAGTTCAGTACACACAGTACATCAGACAGCCACTGTCACAGGTTCGTAACGGCAACATTGCTTCAGTAAAAGTACAGTGTACAATACTTACTGTGCAGAAACAGAGTCGAGCTTAGAGAAGTATTCCGCTTGATGACATATCAACTTTACCCGGAGTTAACTCATAAAATTTACACCTCCAGTCAGAACAATGACATCGTTTTTGAATTTGGATGAATTATTTATGAAATATCTTCCTCTTCTGAAAACGTCGTGAAAATATAATCTGAGGCGGGTGTGGGCTTGCTAAATTTGATTTTTACTTTTTGTGAGATATATTTTAAAGCAGCAATGACGAGCCTAGCAACAATTGTTTTAATCGAGGAATTAGCTCAAATGTTATGTGGAAAAAAAAGTGCCTGAAGTTTATATTTATGCATGCATTCATAAACATTAACCTTTAAAGCAATTGTTTTCAATTTTAGGAACTCTGGAAATCTAAACATTTTATCCGCAGCCCATGATATGTATTACATCTTGTTTGCATTCTTTTTGTACTTTTTCACCATTAGGAGGATCTAATCATGGGAGCCTCAGAGTCAAGACTTCCTCCAGGACCTAATCCCTTACAGCAAAATCCCGAGAAAATTGAAGCCCTTGCGAAGGCACTTGATGTTAAATCCTTGAGACAGAAACAACTTTCTACCCAGCAAGAATGGGACAGGCTTGATCAAGATAAGGTAAAGAACGTTTTCTTGGTTAAGTGACTTCAACATATTAATTTTCAAATAAGAGAACCATCTTTGGTATTTCTCATACTACATCATAACACACACACACACACTCTCTCTCTCTCTCTCTCTCTCTCTCTCTCTCTCTCTCTCTCTCTCTCTCTCTCTCTCTCTTTCTTAATCAATTTTGCAATGGCAATATTCAGATCATCAATCAGTTTTGTTTTTAAACCCAAAGCTCAATTAGGAAGCTGGGCTATAGGCCGAGCAGTTTAAAACTTTCTTTAGGCTTAAGGGCCACAGTTTTTAGTTCCTGACAAATACGAATCGCAAGGACCTTATCATCGGGTTCAGCAACTTGAATTGTCCTAAATAGAGACCTAAAACGTCTCCGAAATCTCCAAGAACTAAAATCAAAGGAAGATATTAGCATCCACAGTAAAAGATTGTGAACTGTGGAAGGAACTGTTAGAGAATAGCTGAGGCTATCGATCAGATGACCGGGAAGGGAAGGCCATAATCATTATTATTACCATCATCATCATCATCATCATCATCATCATCATCATCATCATCATCATCATCATTTTTATTATTACACATTATTATTAATGTAGCTGTTTTTGTTGTTGCTATTATCATCATTATCATTTTTTTAAAAAATAAATCCTTTATATTGATGTTCAGTTCTTCACTGCTTTGAAAATGTCATTATAACCTCAATGTTTTAGCAAAGTGTACAGATTCTAAAAAGCTTGTTCAAGAAACTTGATCCAACAGTTGCCAAAAGTCCTAATGATGTAAATGGCCAAGTAGAGCTTTCTTTCAAATATGATACGAAGCGGCAGATTCTTCTCATCAAAGTAATTAAATGCAAAGATCTGAGTGCACAGGATGTCAGAACAAAAGCATCTGACCCTTATGTAAAGGTAATAAATAATTCACTACCTATATCATTTTCTAAAGTCTATTTCAAGCTGGTGGATCAATTCATTCATTCATTTATTCAGACAATAATATATATATATATATATATATATATATATATATATATATATATATATATATATATATATATATATATATATATATATATAGATATATATATATAGATATATTATATATATATATATATATATATATATATAGATATATATATATAGATATATTATATATATATATATATATATATATATATATATATATATATATATATATATATATATATATATATTATATATATATATATATATATATATATATATGTAGTATGATGGTTTCATACTTCTTGTATTTTTTTAATAGCACTTTCTGTTATGGTCTCTTTCTATTCGTCTTGCGGTATGCTGCGCGCCGTCGCACATACCACGCACATTTTGGTTGCGTGGGGAGAAAGGATAAAACTAGTGGCGCACCTCGCTTCAACGTCATTCGCCTCCCGACTCACGTTGAGGGCAATCCTAATTGAAATAAAACTATTAGATAGTAAGATTTAATAGTGTGTTATTTCTGTTTCTTTATTTGACAGGTATGTTGAACTTTTATTATTAACATTGTCATAAGCATTATTATTATTATTATTATTATTATTATTATTATTATTATTATTATTATTATTATTATTATTATTATTATTATTATTATTATTATTATTATTGTTGCTGTTGCATTTATTGTTTTAATTATTGACATCGTGATTTCTTATTTTATTCATATCATTTCCGTGGATTGTTAATGCCTTTGTGTAATGACAGTAAATCGAATACGTGCCAGTATAACTTGTATCTGTCATGAGGAAAATACTTAGTCTAATTAATTGATTACATGAGTGCTAGCAATAATCTGTTTATCACGATTACAAACTTACCACGATCTTTATTACTGGTGATTTGTAAATAATATCGGCCTACTCTAATGTTGTTGGTATAGTTATCCTGTCACTGTCACATCCCTTCCATCTATCCATCTATATCTCTCTGTATCTATCTATCTATCTATCTATCTATCTATCTATCTATCTATCTATCTATCTATCATCTATCCATCCATCCATCTACCGACCGACCTACGGACCTATCTATCTGTATACTTACTAATCTGTCTGCCTATGCACATATGTACCCATCTTTATATATTTACCTTTTCAATTACTTAGTATGAGATTACAGTTGGCTACATATCAATCTACCTAATAATCTATTCAACTATCTATATGCCTGTCACCTGATACACATATAGGCATAAGTACCTATTGTCTGACTAGCTGTATGCTCAGTTATCGGTCTGTCTGTCAAGCTTTCTTGGTCATTAATCGTTATAGCTGTATAATGTCCTGATGATGCCCTGCATCATAGAATTATACCAAACTTCTGAGATTGTTGGTAGTGATTTATATCTTATGCTTTTATGCTTAATGATGTTGGCATATTCGATGCCATTATCTCACTTGGTAAATATTCATGTTTTATTGATACATTCGATTATCATTATATTACTAATTTTGGCCGTATCGCCACTCGACTTACGTTGAGGGCTGAGTGCCAATCTTCATTTTCTATTCCATTATATAACATGCATTGGCCGTATCGCCACTCGACTTACGTTGAGGGCTGAGTGCCAATCTTCATTTTCTATTCCATTATATAACATGCATTGGCCGTATCGCCACTCGACTTACGTTGAGGGCTGAGTGCCAATCTTCATTTTCTATTCCATTATATAACATGCATTGGCCGTATCGCCACTCGACTTACGTTGAGGGCTGAGTGCCAATCTTCATTTTCTATTCCATTATATAACATGCATTGGCCGTATCGCCACTCGACTTACGTTGAGGGCTGAGTGCCAATCTTCATTTTCTATTCCATTATATAACATGCATTGGCCGTATCGCCACTCGACTTACGTTGAGGGCTGAGTGCCAATCTTCATTTTCTATTCCATTATATAACATGCATTGGTCATTCGCCTCCCGACTCACGTTGAGGGCAATCCTAATTGAAATAAAACTATTAGATAGTAAGATTTAATAGTGTGTTATTTCTATTCTTTATTTGACAGTGTCGCCCCTTACTTAGAACCAATCACGACCCTGAGCATTGCGCGAGAGAAAAAACTCAGCATATCTCTTGCGCAAAATAAGATCTTGTTTTGTTCTATCACTCCCTCTTCATTCGTCCCAAGCCTCAAGAAGCCTGCCACGCTGCCTGCCAAAATAGCGGCACTGGCAACTACACACATCTCATTCTCAACAACAAAAACTACACCTCATTATCAAGAAATATCTCGCCACCAAACCTCTCAGAGCAACTCCATACATCCTCCCTATCAAATCTCTCTCATTTACTCCATCGACTATATTACACCTTCCTCATTAAAAACTACACGTAACTTGAAGAAAACTACAAAGAGGCTTCATTATTGTATGTACCCCTGCAACCCAAATAACAAGATACCACAATAACAAGATTATTACATTGGCGCCCAGCGTATGGGAAGGCCCGACACTGTGAAAATAAGGACCGCTTTGACTGTGCAATAGATGATAGCGATGTTGGCTGCATAGCAACCAAGAGAGGGCATCCGATGACAACCCTAGATAACAGTGATGACAACCCACGCTGAGACAAAGAAATGAAGTGAATGATCTGATGTGCGGTGTTAATCGTATTTTCTCTAAACAGTGAAAATATTATGTTTAGAAACATTCTTTACATCAGGCCTGATAATTTTATTTTATATTTCCTTTCATTTTTTGTTGTGTGTTTTAACGTGTCATTGTATTTCATTTCTTTTGCCTTTTGTTTCGCTGCCCGGTCTGATCAACCGAGTGGTGAGACATATTTGGTGTAAATTATTTACTTATATTTCCATCCCCCCCCCCCCCCCCCCACCACCACCTCGAGTACCTCCTCGTCCCCTCTCCACGTGAATATTTACCTCGTTTGTTTGCTTTTATTATTATGAATTTTTAATTTGTATTTTTTCTCTCTTCCGTTACATGTTTTCACTATGCTCATTTTATAACAGCTCCATTTATTTGTTCTTGACACTTTGTCCATGCACGCAAATTTTATAGTGATTTTGTTTATGTTTATTTTGACTTGTACCTTTCTGGTCTGTGGGCAGTACAATGAAATTGATAACATATGTTTGCGTGTGTCAAGCACTTCACTCACAGCATGGGTGCTCAGAACACTTATCATTTTGTATGTTATGATCAGTAGAACGTAACCTCCAAGTAAATGGAAATAATAATACGTTTCCATCTTTCCTTCTTTTGGAAGACAGTTGTTAATGTTAGGTCATACTTTCTGGTTGATTGCGCACACTAAGACTCGCTGACTGGGTTAGGTGTCAGACATTCAACAACTCCTCTCTTTGCTTTTATCAGATATCTCAAGTATTGGATTCCAAGTAAATCCGGAAACAAGCCCTTCTGTCTCCCCTTTTCTCCTGCCTGCTATCAATTTCAGACAGGACTTAGTGGACTTAGTTGTTCTTTTGTTAGAGACGAAGTGTGACTTTTGAAAATGCATTTCTTTGTTTAGGGGCTTAGTTGGAATTCCGCATTCCGATTTTCTCCCTTTTGGCTGTTCATTTCTTAATTTTATTTTACTGTGTACTGACATTCACCATTCTACGCGCCCCTCATCCACCTCCTACCTCCCTCCACTCCCTCTTCCCCGTCACTTACTCATCACATATTGTTAATCACTTTTGCAGTGCTTACAACTCCACCGCCCCCCCCCCCCTTCTCTCTCTCTCTCTGTCTCACTACCTGCCCCCCCCCCCCTCTCTATCACTCTCTCTCTCTCTCTCTCTCTCTCTCTCTCTCTCTCTCTCTCTCTCCCCCTCTCTCTCTCTCTCTCTCTCTCTCTCTATCTATCTATCTATCTATCTATCTGTCTATCTATCTCCAACGCTCTAGTAATATGGCTGAGTCGATTCAGAATTTGATCGACGGCATCGCTGCTCTGTCGAATGAGCAAAGAATGGAATTGCTCAATGCAGTGCAGGAAACAAAGAAAACGGAGCAACCTGTCAATGTCTCAGCCGTTAGAGCTGACGCTCCACGAATGTCCACCTTTTCCGGGGATGACGGCTCCCCTTCTCATTGTTCCTTTTTGCAATGGAAACTGGAGGTTAAAGACCTCCAGTGCTCTCATATGTTCTCGGAACGCATCCTTGTGGCGGCCATGAGACGCTCTCTAAAAGGGCTACCGGCCGACCTCATTCTTCAGATGGGGGAGGAAGTGACCTGCGACGCGATCATTCAAAGTCTTGATCGACTTTATGGTAATATTTTGCCTTCTTCCGATCTCTTGCAAAAGATTGCCATCGCGTCGCAGGTAGAGAAAGAAGCAGTCACAGCTTGGGCTGTTAGGCTTCAGGCCTTGGTGGCACAGGTGTCAGGCAAAGTGCCACCTCTCATTACTGCTGAAGGTGGAGCGGACATGTTGAGGTCTCGATTTTTTCACGGAATGTTAGAGGGACCCGTGAAAAATGCCCTCAAATTCAAATACGACGCTGGTGTCGTTTTTGAAGAGCTCCTTGTAGCAGCTCGTGTCGAGGAGGTGAGAGCAAGATCAAATGTGGCAGTTGTGTTAGCAGCCGGACAGGTTGCGACACCAGAGAAAACTGCAATTGCTCGGCTAGAGCAAAAGGTTGAGAATCTTGCTGACTCCCTTCGTAATCTGCGTGCTCCATCTTTTCGGTCCAGAGCTCCAATTTCTCATCAGCGACAAGGGGTCAGATGTCGGTGTTTTAGATGTGGTGAGGAAGGACACCGCCAACGCGACTGCCCTTTAAACGCACAGAGCCAAAACCAAAGGGGCGGGTATTAGGCTCTTTCCAATGTCAAGGCCCTAAACAGAGATTGATTGGAGAAGCCAATGAAACTCTTCTTTCACTCAATGGCTTCGAAGCAATGGCTCTGTTAGATACAGGTTCCATGGTATCTTGTGTCTCGGAAAGTTTTTGTTTGAACAGAGGTATAAAAATCGACCCATTACATTCTGTTCTACATGTTGTTGGGGTTGATGGCTCCAACATCAAGTACCGTGGAGTCTGTGAATGTGACTTGACAGTGCATTTCTGTGCTAAAACTTTTCCTTCCCTCTTTCTTGTTGTGCGGGATACTCGCTACAATTCACGTGTCCCTGTACTTGTCGGGATGAATGTCCTTAGAGAGTTAGTCCCGGCTCGGAATATTCCATCAATTCCCTCTGGGTGGCATATGGCTTTGAATGCCATACAAAACCATTTGAATGTCACCAGTGCAGATGGACCCATAGCTTCAGTTCATACCATATCTGAGGCGACGTTACAACCTGGTGAAATTAGAATGCTGCCTGGTAGACCGAGCCGTTCCCTTGATACGTACTGCGACGTAATATATGAGGAAAACGGTACATGTATCCCAGGCGGTATTCAGGTGTCACCAACATTCACGAGGTTGCGGCCAGTGGATGGTCACAAAGATGTGCATGTCCTTGTCAGGAATTCCTCATGCAAGCCTGTAACGATTCCATCTCACACAAGTATTTGTTCTATACATGTGGCAAGCATCGCAACCCCACAGAATTCGTCTAACAATTTAGACTCAGATTCTGACCCAGTGGAAATTATGCTCAATAGCATGTCGTCTGAGTTTGATAACTGTCAAAGGTCACAGGTAGCACGTGTTTTAAACAAATATAGGCACGTCCTATCACAGCACCACCTTGATCTTGGTCATACAGACATAATTAAACACCGAATCAAACTCACAGACGACACTCCTTTCAAAGATAGACACCGACGCATTCCCCCTGCAATGGTCGAAGAGGTTCGGAAAGAAATTTTGGAAATGCTTGAGCTTGGCGTTATTCGTCCTTCTCAAAGTTCCTTCAGTTCTAATTGTGTTCTTGTTAGAAAGAAGGATGGGTCGTTACGCCTTTGTATCGACTATCGCAAGCTAAATGCACGGACAGTGAAGGATGCCTACGCCATACCACGGATTGAAGAAACTCTTGACGCTCTCCACGGCTCAAAGTATTTCAGTTCCTAGATTTAAAATCCGGTTACTGGCAAATCGAAATGCAGGAAGAAGACATTCATAAAACAGCTTTTACTGTAGGAAATTTAGGGTTTTATGAATGTCGCAGGTTACCCTTTGGTGTCACAAACGGAGTTGCCACTTTTCAGCGATGTATGGAAACATGCATGGGTGATGCATATCTCACCGCCTGTCTATTGTATCTAGACGACATTATCGTCTTCAGCCGGACTTTCAAAGAACATCTCGATAAGTTGGATCTTGTTCTAAGCAAACTAGATGCAGCTGGGTTGAAATTGAAACCCTCTAAATGTAACTTACTGCAGAAGGAATTAAAGTATTTAGGACACGTGGTATCCGAATCAGGAGTGGCATGTGACCCTGAAAAGGTATCTTGTGTAGAAAACTGGCCAGTCCCGCAAACATCTAAAGAACTTCACAGTTTTCTTGGATTTGTTGGGTTTTATCGCCGCTTTATACCCAAGTTTTCAGCTGAAGCCAGACCTTTGCAAAATCTCCTGAAGGACGCTTCGGAGAAGAAAAGGCCTGTGAAGCTCGCTTGGGAATCGAAGCACCAATTAGCTTTTGATAAAATGAAGCAGCTAGTTACAAGTGCACCTATTCTGGGGTATGCAGATTACTCCAAGAGCTTTATCCTTCACACTGACGCCTCATGTGATTCTCTTGGCGCGGTATTATACCAGGAGCAAGATAGAGTCAAGCGTGTAATCGCTTACGCGAGCAGAAGTCTGACAAAATCAGAGAAAAATTACCCTGCTCATAAGCTTGAATTTCTAGCCTCAAGTGGGCGGTGACCAAAAAGTTTTATGATTATCTCTATGGCCATCATTTCACAGCCTTCTCAGACAATAACCCATTAACCTATGTCTTGAGCTCGGCAAAACTTGATGCTACTGGCCAACGATGGGTCGCAGCACTTGCCGACTTCAATTTTGAAATAGTTTATCGTCCTGGAACTGCTAATCGTGATGCTGACGGTTTATCCCGTATCAAATGGCCACAGAGATCTATTGACGCTGATGTAGTTCAAGCTGCGTTGTTTGCAGTAAGCAGTGACCTAGAAGACACGGACGATGAAACATGTGACGAAGGTGACAATGAGTACACCACCTTGTTTAGTAGTAGTTCTATTGACTGGGCAGAAGAACAAAAGAAAGACCAGTCGATAGTTCAGACTATCTCATACCTTTCTCAAAAGATTGGTCTTCGTTTATGTCAAAAGGATGCACGCATCCTTCTGCGCACAAAGAAGGAACTGGCCATTCGAGACGATGTACTCTACCGTAAAAGACAGGAAAACGGCCAGGATATTTATCAGTTGGTACTTCCTAGTCATTTTAGATTCAAAGCTATGGAGTACTCTCACGATAAGAATGGACATCTTGGGATTGATCGGTCTCTAGATGTTTTGCGACGAAGGTTCTATTGGCGAGAATGTGTAGTGATGTCCAGAAGCATATTGGCCGATGTCAAAGATGCATTTGTCGGAAAGGCGACACATCACAGACTGCACCACTAGTTTCAATTAAAACAACTAGGCCAATGGAACTAGTCTGCATGGATTATCTCACTGTTGAGCCATGCTCTGGTGGTGTGGAAAACATCTTGGTCATAACTGACCATTTTACCAAATATAGTCTGGCCTACCCTACTAGGAATCAAACGGCTCAAACGACAGCAAAATTACTGTTTGATAACTTTGTGGTACATTA
>NC_088365.1:24966356-24981356 GCF_034508935.2 Berghia stephanieae
TTTCCAGAGTACGGCAATCACCTGGTTTAGATATGCAGTATAGAGAATAATACAGTTACTTAATCATGGAATTAACCTTTATAATTATTGATAACTGTTGAAACTAAAATTCCTAAAATTAATATGTCCCAAACCCAGTACCTAACCATTGTGAGTGTAACATAGGTGATGTATAAGGTAATGTATTTTTGTCATTTACTTTAGCGTCTTGAATTTTCATGATTTAATTTCTAGGCGATTTAGACTGCTTTTTCATGTAAAAGTAATTAAAGATAAAAACATGAAATATTACAGCTTTTTTTTTTGGATAATTAAAGATACATGATTTAATAAGATATTTAAGTGAAACCTGTTTTCTTACTTCTCAAGGTGAAAATTGAGTTAAAATTGGCTGTTTTTCTTGTTCATGCTGAATTGAACTGTGATAATGTAAAAAAATATATATACATACTTAACATTGTGATATTTTCCATTTATTAGTTTTAATTTTAATTTGATTATTATTTTTTGTTTTAGATTTTATTAGGCAGCTACCGTTCTTGTAATCTTTTTTTTTATCGAATTTCTTACACTGTTTTATAAAAACACAAAGATTGAATTTTATCATTTATGATGACATATAACCATAAAAAATATTGAATGATATAAGAGAATCTCTGGAAAGAATTTGTTGTTGATTCATTGTTGAATTGTTTGAAAACAAAGTTGATGCTGCGCAATATAATAAAGTCTTCATTATTGACAAAAGCAATAAAGCAAATGTATTGAAATAATTTGAATTCCATTTTACAAATTATATTAAAGAATCTTTCTTTATAAACGTTTTGATCTGGAAAGACACATGTTAAAAAAATTTGTCCAGAAAACTCGTTCATCAAATATCAATCTACTCGTATTTAAATTACTCTCATCTTGACAAAAACTTTCAAACTTGGGACAAAGGAAGACTTCACGACACGAAGTCCGAAGTTTGAGAGTTTTTGCCAAGTTGAGGGTCATTTAAATCGATCGATTTTTGAAGGATGAGTTTTCTGGCCAAAATTTTAAATACATGTCTTTCCAGATTACGGCAATTAACTAGTTAATGTTTTTGTTGTATTTCTTCGTGTGACTTGTAATATTGAAATGTATTAGGAAGTTAAAAAGAAGTCTATGCCTTCTGGTTTTCAACTCAAGAAATAATGATTTTGAATCTGTAAATATATTAAATTTTTTGAAGAAAAGGTAAAAAAAAACCAAACAAACAAACAAAAAAAAGATATATATTATTATCAAGGATATTAATACTGTATTGAAAATGAATTTTACTATAGAGAGACTAGCTATTATTTAACGGAAAATATTTTTTTCGTTGAATATTATTGTGTGGACCTGTGGTGTTTAATTTTAATCAACTTAATTGAAAATACTCCACTTTCTATATTACATTTTTAAAAAGCTAGAATGAAATTTACCATGTAATAATGTATTTTAAAATAAAAAATGATTTCTTTCATTTCATTACAAAAATGAATTTTATTTTATCATTTATGGATATCAGATCGTCTGTAACTTTTAAGTTCTAAAAGTTTTGGAAATTATTTCATTTTGGGAATTATTTCAGTATAAAATATAAAGTATAATTTTTGGGAATTATAATGCTGTCACAAATATGAATGTAAATATTTATATTTATGGTTTATTTGTTGGTTTGTTTGTTTTTATATTATTTCTTTTTTTTGTGTGGAAAGGTAGGTATTCAATAATTTTAATTTTGTTTATTTTTCTCAGTCGAAAAAGACAACCAGCTCCGCGCGTTTTCAAATATTTTTATCTGTTGACTAACATTGTTGAATTCCATAATTTTAAATATTTTATAATATTGCTAATATAATTTCCTGTCATACGACAAACGCTTCCTGAGTACCGAGATGGAGTGAGAATTCCAATTAATGCCAAACTACAATATTTTTATTTACTCTCAATACTATATGATATAATAAAACTCTACTGCATTTATGGTATAAGCAATATAAATTCTTTACAATCGTGGAAAACAATAATATTTCGAGTTTTAATTGAAATAATACATTTTGAATATTTAAAAATTAAAATGAATAAAAACAGGTGATAGTGGTAATTTCACTATATTATCTTTTTGTGTGTCTCGTTGAAACGCAGTAGCCTGCTTATTTTGATTTTATCAAATTAAGAAACTAAGGAGCAAGCACTGGTGTAAGATAAAGACCTAAACAAGTGTGTATGAAAGGTGCCAGACAAAGCAAGAAAGAAAAATACAAGAAAAGAAAATCCCAAAAAATCAGTCTACCTCAACTGGGGATTGAACCTCAAACCTTTTGATTACCGGTCAGATGTACTACTATAACACCACAGATGCTCCCTATGGTTTAGACAATTTTAATTCCTATATTCTTCACAGGGGTACGCGCTTTACGCTGTGAACCCTCGCTTACATCACACAAAAAAAAACCACATACATTTAATTGTCCCAACTATCGGTAGTCTCTGTGGTGTTATGGTAGCACGTCTGAAGGTCTGATGTTCGATCCCCAGTCGAGGTAGACTGATTTTTTTGGGATGTTTTTTTTTTCTTGTATATTTCTTTCTTGCTTTGTCTGGCACCTTTCTTACACACTTGTTCAGATCTTATGTTTGTTTCGATTTCCTGTTCGTGCTCATTAAAGCTTGCATTGAATATATCAATTTACAAACTTCTCAAAACATATTCAATTTGCAATTATGTACAGTTCACTAATGCGGGTGGTTGGATGGGAGCATCACCCTTGAATCATATACCTATGATGTTCGCATGGGTGTACGATCCTATAGTGATGTCGTTTCTTCTTCTCTTTACTAGCCTATCCTGCTTCTTTGGTTTGTGATTGTATTTTTGACAGGGGATATTTTTTTTCCTGTAAATCCTCTGCCTGTTTGTTCTTGGTTATTTATAATTTAGCTTATGATATCTTTAGGTTATGCTTTTGATTGACATTTGTACTATTTTTGTTAGATTGCTTGTTTTTTTGTTTCAGCGGTCTCTCATATAACCTCAATTGTGTTGGAAGAGACCTAAAGCAACAAACAAAAAAAAAACAGTTCACTAACAGAATATTTTATATTTATGAATAATAAAAAAGTAATATTAATTTATCTCCCCGACTTGTATTTTTTTTACCACCACCTTCACTACTACATACTACACTTCTGGGTAGGGTTCCCGACCTCCCATAGTGGGCAGGGAGGTACTTGCTGTGTCTTCTACCCCCCCCCCCCCCTACGTATCTGTTTTCCAATAGCTTTCTGTCTTTGACTAGGAACGAGATTACTTAGTTTTGTCCTGACCCTGGCCGAAGTCTTTGGCTGAGAGGAAAACAGTCGAATGTAAAGTTATAGTTTTGGGAGATGATATTTTTTCCTTGTAAATCATATTTCTGTTATGTACTGTTATTTTTATTATTTTAAACATATGATTTGTAAACATTTGAGTGTATTTCTCTTAGTGAGATCTTTTTCTGGTGTCTGAGTGAGACGTTCACGTGATCTTAAACTAAGTAAAGTGGTAGTGTGCTCTTGGAATCTACATCTGTTCCTTGTTCGAACCATGCCCCTTTGTCTTTTTTCTCGTCCTTTTAATTGTACATCTAGAATGTTTTTACATTACTAGATATCCATCCACTTTTCTTCCTTTTACTGGCCCTGCTATGACCTAAATGTGTTGCAAGCGCCATAAAACCCTTAAAAACAAACAAAACATACTAGAACTTCAACTATTCCTACTTCAACTACGACAACAACAGAACGTCACGTGGTGATGTGGTCTTGTGGTATGACAGTCCCTTTCGGATCGTACGGTCCTTGGTTCGAGTCTCGCTCGGCGCATAGTTGAGTCCTTGAAAAGGCTATTTACTCACATTCTCTCACTGTACTTATGTAGTATGATGGTTTCATACTTCTTGTATTTTTTTAAATAGCACTTTCTGTTATGGTCTCCTTCTATTCGTCTTGCGGTATGCTGCGCGCCGTCGCACTTAAGTGGGGAGAAAGGATAAAACCAGTGGCGCACCTCGCTTCAACGTCATTCGCCTCCCGACTCACGTCGGGGGCAATCCTAATTGAAATAAAACTATTAGATAGTAAGATTTAATAGTGTGTTATTTCTGTTTCTTTATTTGACAGGTATGTTGAACTTTTATTATTAACATTGTCATAAGCATTATTATTATTATTATTATTATTATTATTATTATTATTATTATTATTATTATTATTATTATTATTATTATTATTATTGCTGTTGCATTTATTGTTTTAATTATTGACATCGTGATTTCTTATTTTATTCATATCATTTCCATGGATTGTTAATGCCTTTGTGTAATGACAGTAAATCGAATACGTGCCAGTATAACTTGTATCTGTCATGAGGAAAATACTTAGTCTATTTAATTGATTACATGAGTGCTAGCAATAATCTGTTTATCACGATTACAAACTTACACGATCTTTATTACTGGTGATTTGTAAATAATATCGGCCTACTCTAATGTTGTTGGTATAATTATCCTGTCACTGTCACATCCCTTCCATCTATCCATCTATATCTCTCTGTATCTATCTATCTATCTATCTATCTATCTATCTATCTATCTATCTATCTATCTATCTATCTATCTATCTATCCATCCATCCATCTACCGACCGACCTACGGACCTATCTATCTGTATACTTACTAATCTGTCTGCCTATGCACATATGTACCCATCTTTATATATTTACCTTTTCAATTACTTAGTATGAGATTACAGTTGGCTACATATCAATCTACCTAATAATCTATTCAACTATCTATATGCCTGTCACCTGATACACATATAGGCATAAGTACCTATTGTCTGACTAGCTGTATGCTCAGTTATTTTCTTGGTCATTAATCGTTATAGCTGTATAATGTCCTGATGATGCACTGCATCATAGAATTATACCAAACTTCTGAGATTGTTGGTAGTGATTTATATCTTATGCTTTTATGCTTAATGATGTTGGCATATTCGATGCCATTATCTCACTTGGTAAATATTCATGTTTTATTGATACATTCGATTATCATTATATTACTAATTTTGGCCGTATCGCCACTCGACTTACGTTGAGGGCTGAGTGCCAATCTTCATTTTCTATTCCATTATATGACATGCATTGGCCGTATCGCCACTCGACTTACGTTGAGGCTGAGTGCCAATCTTCATTTTCTATTCCATTATATAACATGCATTGGCCGTATCGCCACTCGACTTACGTTGAGGGCTGAGTGCCAATCTTCATTTTCTATTCCATTATATAACATGCATTGGCCGTATCGCCACTCGACTTACGTTGAGGGCTGAGTGCCAATCTTCATTTTCTATTCCATTATATAACATGCATTGGCCGTATCGCCACTCGACTTACGTTGAGGCTGAGTGCCAATCTTCATTTTCTATTCCATTATATAACATGCATTGGCCGTATCGCCACTCGACTTACGTTGAGGCTGAGTGCCAATCTTCATTTTCTATTCCATTATATAACATGCATTGGTCATTCGCCTCCCGACTCACGTCGGGGCAATCCTAATTGAAATAAAACTATTAGATAGTAAGATTTAATAGTGTGTTATTTCTGTTTCTTTATTTGACAGTGTCGCCCCTTCCTTAGAACCAATCACGACCCTGAGCATTGCGCGAGAGAAAAACTCAGCATATCTCTTACGCAAAATAAGATCTTGTTTTGTTCTATCACTCCCTCTTCATTCGTCCCAAGCCTCAAGAAGCCTGCCACGCTGCCTGCCAAAATAGCGGCACTGGCAACTACACACATCTCATTCTCAACAACAAAAACTACACCTTATTATCAAGAAATATCTTGCCACCAAACCTCTCAGAACAACTCCATACATCCTCCCTATCAAGTCTCTCTCATTTACTCCATCGACTATATTACACCTTCCTCATTAAAAACTACACGTAACTTGAAGAAAACTACAAAGAGGCTTCATTATTGTATGTACCCCCTGCAACCCAAATAACAAGATAACACAATAACAAGATTATTACATATATAACGGTATGTTTCCTTATCTTATTTGGGGGAAACCAAAAATGATAAATATAGCAAAGACTGGGATTATCTTTGATCACCAAAGTCTGACTTCTGCCGCAGCGATTTGACAGACGCATCCTGTTAGACAAACCTAGATCTACGTGTGTGCATGTAGGCCCTAGTATTATATATATGTATATTCTCACCTTGTTTTTGTTTTTTTTACACATTCTCCAACAAAGTTGTTTCATCCAGAATTCCTGGAATCATCAATAAACAAAATTATTCCTTCCTTGTACAAGAGTTGTGCTTCAGTGCCTTTAGGTTGGTGATACCGGAGTTTATCACATTGACCAGTTAACTGCCGTACTCTTGGGAGGGTGACGTGGGGGGGGGGGGGTGTCTTTGAAATTTTGGCCAGAAAACTCGTCCTTCAATATCGATCGATTAATCAAATGACCCTCATCTTGACAAAAACTCTTAAACTTGGGATTTGATACAGTGCCATTCGCCTGTTAGATGTCCGTCTGTACTAAAATTCTTTCAATATCCGCCACTATCTATAGCCAAATACTATTCACACCCGGGTCGAGTGAGGTAATGTGTCTGTGTGTGTGTTAAGTGCTTTACTCAAGGACACAACGACAAGACAGGAATTTTCCACGATCATTGCCACCAATACGGCCATTCACCAAACTTAACATCGCTTGATTTTTTTTACAGGACATCTTGCTATAGATAGTTCGAAGATGACGTCACTCAGGCCTTTGTTATTGTTTTTGCCATCCGCGTTTGTGAGTTGTTCTCACTAAACTGTATTAACCAGACTATAAAAGTTCATGGTTACACAGAGTTTGTGTGTTGGTCCGTTATATTTCCGGATGGCAATGTTGTGAACTCCTTGGCCAAGCGCATTCTATCTATTGAGCCATAGAGACACACATACGTGATGATGATGATGATGATGATGATGATGATGATGATGATGATGATAGTGGTGGTGGTGGTGGTGGTGATGATGATGGTGGTGGTGATGATGATGATGATGATGATGATGATGATGATGATATGTGGTAATTAATATAACAACACCAACAACAGAACCACCATCACCACAATCACCACCACCACCACCACCAACAACAACAACAACAACGACGACGACGGTTTCATCCAATGAATCAACACTTTATTTGAATCTCTCACATTTGACCAGGTACTCTCACCATTAGACCATATGAAGGGTCATGTCTGAATACATTAATAATATGTGAAAGAAAATAAAAGCCGCAATGGGGAGATGTTGCCTTGATTGTGCGACTTTGTCGTCTCGTCTTCGGATGGGTAGGTTCTTGGTTCGAGTCCCGCAAATTCAGTCCTTGGAAAATACTCTTTACTCACACTCTCGGGTATAAAATGAGTAGCATACATGGCCGATGAGGACGCTCTCCCCCCCCCCCCCCCCAAAAAAAAAAAAAAAAAAAAAAAAAAACAAAACATACAACAACAACAAAGAAACAAACAAAACACACCCCCAAAAAACAACACCAAATCCACCCCCCCCCCCCCCCCAAAAAAAAAAAAAAAAAAAAAAAAAAAAAAAAAAAAAAAAAAAAAAAAAAACCAACAAAAAAACCCCCAAAAAAACTAACAAACAAAAAAACCCATGCACATACACAAATGAACCCCAAACATAAATAAACAAACAACCCAACAAAACACACACACAGCCTTATAGGCTTCATGTTGCTGTTGACTTTAGATCCCCTATAAAGCGTGTTGCGCACATTAATTTGATATTGCTCTATGTAAAAGCTACAGCTTAAAAAAATATAAACAGGTGTCGCTGTGATGCAGCGGTCACAGCCCGCAGGATTTGAACAAGCGATTGGGCTCTTTGATGACACGCCGTTAGGAAAGTCATTTTGAACATGGTTTATTCATCCAATACACACACACATACACACACACACACACACACACACACATATATATATATATATATATATATATATATATATATATATATATATATATATATATATATATATATATATATTAGAGCGATATCCCCTAAACGTGCTCAACCAAGGCCTTGGCTCAACGCCCTTTACAAAGGGTCCCTAGCCAAAAAGCAAGACTGAACTACATAAAGGACGAGGCATGACGTCGTTTAGGCGTTATTACAATTTCTTCCGACAGATACAACGCTGTTAACGACCCGGTGCTAATTTCACACCCGAGTAGGGTGAGAGAATGTGAGTAAAGAGTCTTTTCTGAGAACTTAATTGTGCACCGCTCCGAAAGGGACCTGAACCCTAGATCCTCCGGTCAGAAGGCGAGTGTCATACCACAAGATCACATGGCCGCACTGAAGGACTACTTAAGTTTTCAACAACAAATTATTTTCACGGATTTCTTTTTCAATTTGCCTTCCTCCTCCTCCTCCTCCCCCCCCCCCCCCCCCCCCCCCCCCCCCCCCCTTTCCAGTGTTTTTGCGCGTTGCCCATTTCTATACCCAGAGCGCTATCCCTGTTGATTGAAGATAGCTTTGAGATAGCGAACCAAAGAGCTGATGTCAAACAAAACATAGTATCTAATTCCAAGAATAAACGTAAACAAGTAAGAAAGGGGAAGCCCTCGGGCCCTCGGGGCAGGAGGTCTAATAATACAACCTTTGAACTTTGTATGCAGGAAGTGGTGTTTCCCTTTATCAAGGAAGTGAAACAAGAAACAGAATTATGTCAACAATACTACTGAACGCCTTCATTCAGTAGATGGTGCTAAAAATTATTCTCTATTGTGCTACTCAAATGGACTCTTTTCAGCGCTGAATAGGTTTCAATATTTCATATATATTTGGATGCGAAGATGACAAATCAAGTGTGGAAACCTTCCCCGTCCTCACGAAAGTACGGTGTCGGTAGGTATTGTTTACTAATCATAATCAATTACCAGTCCGTCTTTACCGTAATCCAACCTACTTACTTGTTGATGCTGATTACGGAGAGGGAGGGGATTAACAGCGGCAATGCCTTCTTTTCTTGTCCATACTCATTCTTATCATCTACAGATGTCCGTATAACCCTTTAGAATGAAACTAATAACTGTGGCACTTGGACGATGAATGCATTTGCTCGTCAATCTGTTCCCCGTTTTGGTTGGACTGTGGAGTAACTGAACATTTGCAGTGATGGGCCCATGGGGCCTTTTGCAAATACAAGCCATTTGAAGATTAAGATTGAAAAATTGCCTTCCTTCTTTAGTCCTTACTTTTGTATTTGTGATACACATCAATAGAGGGGTAATTTATGGGGGGGGGGGGGGGGGAGATAAAGTTAAAAGATAGCCCCACTCCCTCACCCCAAACTAAACATTTGAAACCTCCTGAAAATCAGAGATTTTTGAACAAATGATGAGAATATCATTCTTATATAGAAGTTATCGCGTTTGACACTCTTCATCGCCCCTTGATCTACCCAAGCTAGTAATTATAATAATTTGTATATTAGTATTAAATAAATTTAAAAAAAACAACATAAAATTCCCTTTATTCATCCCATAGGGGAAATTTGTCTCTAGGGTCTATTTCAAGGGAAGACTGGAATAACCCAGGCATCAGCCACAGGGCAGTGCCAGCGCCGCAAATTGAGCTAAGGTGAGGTGACTTGCTCAAGGCCACACAGTGCAGTGGCGGGTGATCGAACTCGATATCTTTCGGGTACGAAGCAAAGACTGTACCGCTGAGCCACGAAGTCCCTTATGCAACAAATTTTCTATCAGTTTTATTTTTTAGGCTTTTCATTTATAGTTCTGGATACAGTTCTTGAGTTTTAAAAAATTGAGTAACTCTTTAATGGTGAAAGCGAATATCCTTTGAATCATAATTTCTTCCATCATCTGTCTGGTGATTATCGTTATCACAGACCTATTTTTTTTATAGACCATGTTTTTTATTTGATTGGAAATCAAAAAGTCTGTTGATTGGTCCTTGAGAACTCAATTGGTAAATCATTATATTCAAAAGATGAGGGGAAAGATTTGGGATTTCGGGATGAGTCGGTTTTGTCGGTTGTATTTTGTGTGTCCCTGGTCAACCTAGCCATAATTGTGTAGCTTGGTCTTAAAAACCTTGTGGAGAAAAGAATACAACAAACTAATGTCGTACATCCAAGAATGAAATCAATTGTGATGGCTGGCCAGCATTAATTTGTTACTGATTGCTGTCAATTTGGGTTTGTTGGCTATTTTTTTATATAGATTGTGAAAGCACAACCTTTTTATATTAAAAGTTTGGCTTGGGAATCATGTTAGGAACAATGAATGTACAGATTATAGACTATATGTGTGGCTATGTGGTCTAGTAGTATGACACTCGCTTTCGGATCGGAAGGTCCAGGGTTCGAGCCTTGCTCGGCGCATAGTTGAGTCCTTTGAAAAGGCTCTTTACTCACATTCTCTCACCGTACTCAGGTGTAAAATGAGTACCCTGGTGTTAACATTGTTGTCTCTGTCAGAAAAAATTGCAATATCGCCTAACAGGCATCATGTCACATCCTACATGTTAAGTGTTGCTGTTGGCCAGGGACCCCTTGTAAAGTGCTTTGAGCATGTTTAGTGGATATTTCGCTGTATAAAAGCTCAAGTTTATAAAAGCTCAATTTTATAAGTAAAAAAAAAATAGGAAGAAAAAATTGTCTCCTACTCTGTAGTAGTCCTTCTGAGCCATTTGGTCCATAATGCAGAAGTTTATCTCAGTCTCTGTAGCGTGAAACGGACAATAGCAATTGCTTGCTCTGGATAGGATGCTAATCTATCACAAAGTACTTTCCACCAGATCTAACAGACCCAGTTACCCAGTCAATGTTGGGTGGACACATGGGAGGGGGGGGGGGGGTCAGAAAAAATCTCGACTACACCCGGGATTGATCTCGGTCCCTTTGCAAGTGAAGCGAGTGCTCTACCAACTGAGCTTTTGGGACCCCTCTCCAGTTCTACAGAAATTTCCCAATTATGATGAAGATGCAGCCCATCAAAGTTGTAATACAGACGGAGTTGTACTTTATCACAGTTTCATGTAGTTGTAAACAGATAACTCAGTCTCCTTTTTGTGCGGCTATGCTGTCTTATGGCATGATACTCGCTTTTGGATCAGAAGGTCCTGGGTTCGAGCCTCGCTCTGCGCATAGTTGAGTCCTTGGAAAAGGCTCTTTACTCACATTCTCTCAACGTACTGAGATGTAAAAGGAGTACCCGCCTTTCATAGCGTTTTATCTTTCTGAAAAAAAATGGAATATCGCCAAACAGGTATCATTCTCATTCTACTTGTTATGTGTTGCTGTTGGTCAGGGACCCCTTGTAAAGGGCTTTGAGCATGTTTAGTGGTTATTGCACTATATAAAAGCTCAAGACTTACAGTTTGAAGTCATTTTTTAGGTTTTTCCACCGTCTAGTGAGATGTCGTTAGTAGAGCTCAGGGAAACAATTGATTCCATTGGTTGAACTTTTGAATACAACTCACGATTTGTTTTCTTTTGTGGCCAAAGACTTGTCTTTTGACGTCATTTTTTTGGTCTGTGTCAGTGTGGCCTTCGTAAACTTATGGCCTGACACTGACCAACAAATGATGCCTAAAAATGATTATGGGTCTTAGTGGGTTTTAGTGTCAGGCTATAAGTTAACAATGGCTACAGTGTCAGGCTATAAGTTAACGATGGCTATGGTGTCAGGCTATACGTTAATGATGGCTATGGTGTCAGGCTATAAGTTAACGATGGCTATGGTGTCAGGCTATACGTTAACGATGGCTATGGTGTCAGGCTATAAGTTAACGATGGCTACGGTGTCAGGCTATACGTTAACGATGGCTATGGTGTCAGGCTATAAGTTAACGATGGCTGCGGTGTCAGGCTATAAGTTAACAATTGCTATGGTGTCAGGCATAAGTTAACGATGGCTATGGTGTCAGGCTATAAGTTAACGATGGCTATGGTGTCAGGCTATAAGTTAACGATGGCTACAGTTGAGCAGGATCAGGGTGGAGTTCCATTCCATTGAAAGTTGATAAACAGGAGGGCCACAGGATACACCCACATAGTGAAACGTGTTCACAGCTTTTGAAATATCTAATATCACGATTGGTCATATTGTACAGCTTGACACATGGATATATTTACAACTTTCATAAACAAAGCAGCATGTCTACATTTGTTGAGAAATATCCAATCGTTGGACAGCAACAAATCATGTAATTAATACTTGGTTGGAAAACCTGAATATGTAGACTTAACACACACACATACACATACACATACATACATACATACATACATACATACATACATACATACATACATACATACATACATACATACATACATACATACATACATACACACAATTGCGTGGATTCCTCAACGTTTATTGGTGCTATGCGTTAAACATAAAATGCATCCGCAAGCCAGATATAACATACCAACACACAAAACTCGAACTCATTCGAATGTCCAAATTTTTGTCCTTATTAATCTTTGAACACGGTTTCCTCCAACTATGTTTCCTGGGAACTTTTTTTGTTTGCATGTACCGAGAGAGGTTCGAGAGAGGTCGAGGAAACCGTACTCGAGTGCAGATACCCAGTGGAAGGGAACAAAAGCACGCCCCGCCCCTCAGACAGATGTCTGAAAGTAAGCAATGGATGGCAATTAGTGCTAAACTTCACGGTATTACAAACAATGTTATGCATTTAAGTAAAATACTCACTAGTTCTACAGGCCTGATCAATTCTACATTTACGCAGAAAACGATGTGTAAGTTTTGACGTTTATAGTCTTATTGAGAGAATTTAGTGAGAAATAATAGGAAGAAGCAGAAGAAGAAGAAGAAGAAGAAGAAGAAGAAGAAGAAGTAGTAGTAGTAGTAGTAGTAGTGGTAGTAGTAGTAGTAGTAGTAGTAGTAGTAGTAGTAGTAGTAGTAGTAGTAGTAGTAGTAGTAGTAGTATAGTAGATATTGAGCTATTTAAAAGTAGTAGTCGTAGTAGTAGTAGTAGTAGTAGTAGTAGTAGTAGTAGTAGTAGTAGTAGTAGTAGTCATACAACATGCGGTCCTACCCCCCCCCCCCCACAACCAAACAAAAACTAAACAACAATGAGCAGAGTAATGTCAACGTCCTTCATTCTATTGTTTGTAAACATCCAACTATTTATGATATTACGTCCAAAGTGGACCTGAAGGTGTGTCACAAATCCCGCGTTTTGATTGGTCAAAAATCTAATGGTTGTTTAGCTCTGATCAAAATCTGATGCGCCGACAATTTGGCTGGTCTGCATGATTTCAAGAAAGCTGTGGGTTGTCCCATTTTACGATGCAATTCCACGCAAAATCTGATGCGCCGACAATTTGGCTGGTCTGCATGATTTCAAGAAAGCTGTGGGTTGTCCCATTTTACGATGCAATTCCACGCAACTCGTTGTGATAAAATACGCACAAGCCTGAGGGCCAGCCGATTTGTCAAGTGGTGGGAAACTGAAAGAAATTTTAATTCCAAGATAAAACGTTCGCGTTCGATTCCTGTACGGTTCGGCAACTAAAATGAGTGAGTTGTCCTCACTTTGTTATGATAATACAAGAGACTGACTGAGAGGTTAAATGGATGGCCAAACGGACCGGAGACAGGACACACACCTGGAGGAAAATGAATGCACTCAGTTTACAGCCCAGTGTAGGAATGTGTAGGTTTGTGTGAATGTGAAAAAAAAAAAGAAAGAATGAGGTATTATGTTTGTTTTCCTTTGGTGCCAATGTGTGTGTGTGTGTGTGTGTGTGTGTGTGTGTGCGCGCGCGTGCGTGTGTGTGTGTTATTGATGCTTTGCGTTTAGGTAAAATACTCGCAACACCCGCCAGCTTGATATAACATACCAACATACAAAACTGCATAACCGTAAACGTTTATAATCTGATTGATATAATTTAGTGAGAACTAATAATTAAAATGGTTGTCTAAAAACAATAACAAAGAGCTGAGTGACGTCCATTTCGTTCCTTGTTATAAGGAGAGAGAGAGAGAGAGAGAGAGAGAGAGAGAGAGAGAGAGAGAGAGAGAGAGAGAGAGAGAGAGAGAGAGAGAGAGAGAGTTATAATGTGTTGCAGGTCTTTGTCAATGTTGGTACCGTCTGTGAAATTCAACACTGCCCGTTGGACAGTGGAAGTGCCAGAAAAATAAATAAAATTTCGACTGTAAACGCGAACCCGAATGACTCTATTAGGGCAGAGCTTTCAATCTGAAATTTTAATAGATCGTAGTTTCCAAGGGAAAATAAAAATAAAAAGTCACTTTAAATAGCTTTACAAATCAATAATTTGCCATCACCATGATCCACAAATGCTCCAAAGTTCTGATTATCGGATCTAAGGAACAGAATTTTCCTTTTCAACAAGATTTATTGAGTCATAGAAGCGAATGCAGCTCTGTAGCTGGAGCCAAAAATTCGTAATTCTACGAATTTTTCGTAGTACTAGACATGTCGACTGGGGTTACTTTACAGCATGTATCGGGTAATAGGTACACAGGAAAGGCCGGTAATTCGTCTTAAAGTTAAGTAGAGTTTACATCGCCTCAGGCTGTATTGGGGACAACAAGAGTAATGGCCCCGTTGAGATTGACAGCGCCGTGCGTGCTTCTTCTTTCTAACGAGCGGCTAATCTCACCTAACAGTTTTTTTAAAGTCAAGGTGTATGAATAGACACACACGGGAAGACGAAGTAAGTTAGGAAAATCAGTGTGTGTTTAGAATGTGTGTGTGTGTGTGTGTGTGTGTGTGTGTGTGTGTGTGAATGATGAAGAATTATTAGATAATTATAAATACACAATTATATATCGCAATTCCACTCATTCAACAGGTCATAGTATTATTATTATTATTC
>NC_088365.1:24986356-25003856 GCF_034508935.2 Berghia stephanieae
TTTGAGACGGTGACACCCGTTGAAGATGCTGTTGTCAAGGAACTTACCTTTGTACTGAGAGAGTGGTTGGTGCGATGGAAGACTCTTTTTGTGGTGAGTAGCTCAGTGTTGGAGTAATAGACCCATGAACAATGGGTTTGAGCCTCGCTTCAAGCACTTTTTGTTTTTTTACCTTGGGCAAGATTATTAACTTCTTATTTGCTCACTTGGGACAAAATGTGTGATTTCTGTTAACATCAGTGTTTAATATTTGACGATTTATCTATATTCCTTCATGGAATGCCTAGGGGATGACACTGAATGATGCCTTGTAAGAAGGAATTTTTTTATTATACATATAAACTAATATCTCAAAAGGATTCATGATTTTGTTTTTTAATTAAAAAAAAAAAAACTGTTTTTCTACCTCAGAACCGCAAGATGTCTTTATACCACTCCATTTGGCTGGTGATGGGGGAGCTGGTAAAATTTAGGAGCACCTTGGTCTCGGACACTCTCACAAAGGAACAATCACTGGAACTGAAGCAACAAGTTGTCACCATCATTGACTGGGGCAATGGGTTAGAATGTTATTAAATTTATCAAAAATCTTTAGTCAGATCATCTCCCTTTATCAATTGTCAGAATATTTTGGAGGGAAAAGGATCCTTTTATGTCACAGATTCATTATTTTTTGACCAGTGAATTAACACAAGGAACAGACAAATGCGGTTCTTTCATTTCTTTGTATTTATTAAACGAGTTATTTTTATCGTGCCCAATAACACAACGAGCTTAATATAATTCAGTGTCTGATCAAATTATAAAGAATAACCAATTTTATGAACAAGTCATTACGGCATGTCCGTGACTCAACTATGCGCCCAGCGAGGCTTGAAACCAGGACCTTCCGATCCGAAAGCGAATGTCACACCACAAGACCGCATAGCTGCACATTTAACTTATTCATATACAACCCTTGATGCCATCTGACATGTTCTGGGCCATTCTTTGGGCTCTCCTCCACCGGAGGCCAGTGGTCTCAAGTTCGGCTCTTATTCTTTGTCTCCAATTGTCCCTCGGTAAATGCACATTTTAGCTAGGACTATCTATTTATGGATTGCATTTTCTTCATTGCTGTTTACAAGGTTGCCTATTTCCCATATATTTACGAAATTCAGTGTGTTCTAAACCCTTAGTATATTTTCCAATCACCTGCTAAACTGTAAAAAGTAAGTACATAATGTCTTTTTACTGGAGTTCAGCGCTCAGAAGTTCAGAAGGAGTTCAGAAAGGGGTCGTTCTATGTGTTTGTGTAAAAGTTCAGTAAATTTTTGCCTCCTGAATTGGCAACCTTGTGCGGCTGTGTGGTCTTGTGTGGTATGACACTCGCTTTCGGAACGTAAGGTCCTGGGTTCGAGCCTCACTCAGTGCATAGTTGATTCCTTAGAAAAGGCTCTTTATTCAGATTCTCTCACCATACTCGGGTGTAAAATGAGTATCTGACCGTTGACAGCGTTGTCTCTGTCAGAAAAAAATTTAATATCGCCTAACATTCAACATGTCTTGTCCTACATGTTAAGTGTTGTTGTTGGCCAGGGACCACTTGTAAAGCAGTTTGAGCATATTTTGTGGATATTGCACTCTATAAAATCTCAATAAAAATTTTTTTTAAAAACGTATGAGATATTACTTATTGTCATGAGGGAATCACAACAGTCACTATGAAGGTTTTCAAGGGGGCAGCGTGGCTCAGCGTTACGGTCTTTACTTTGTACCCAACAGGTACCGAGTTCGACTACATGCCTCGTTGCATGGCCTTGAGCAAGTCACCTCGCCCTATCTCACTTTGCGGCGCTGTACTGCTGTTGACGCTTTGATTATTCCATTCTTCCCTTGGGATAGACTTGAAAGACAACTTTCCCCTTTGGGATGAATGAAGGGAATTTTATTTATTTATTTTTTTTCAAATTAAAAAAATGCATATATTTTCTAGGAATTTGGGTATGGATTTGGTGCCTCGTGTGGAATACGAGCAAGCGGAACCAGACAAGGTCAGTGTCGTGGAGATGTACAGAATCCATCAGAAGAGCGTTGAGAACTGCCAAGGAGCTTGGGTAAGGATGAGATTGGATTATTCATAATCCTTGTGAGTGTGGTGTGGTTTATAGTCCTTTTTCATGCTTGTCTGTCTATTTGTTTGTTTGTTGCCTAACTGTTAGTGTGTCGTGAATTTGAGTGTCTGGGAAGTGTGATTTAGATGACTAACATGGATTAGATCTTGGTCCTTGATATCTTCAAAATCATTATTATCGTCATCGTTGTTATCATCATCATCATCATCATCATCATCATCATCATCATCATCATCATCATCATCATCATCATCATCATCATCATCATCATCACCATTGTTAGCAACAGCAGCAGTATCAGTATCAGAATAACTATCATCGCTGTTGTCATTGCCATTATCATCATCCTCAGCCTCATCGTTATCATCATCAACATCATCATCATTGTCATCATCATCATCATCATCATCATCATCATCATCATCATCATCATCATCATCATCATCATTATCATCATCATCATTATCATCATCAACACCAACACCACCACCACCACAGTCAAAGGCATGACGACCATCATCACCCTTTCCATTCAATACCATTTAAAGGTCACTGTGCCTGACTCTGCCAATCAATTGATGTCCCAAGAGGTAAGACCAGCCCGGTTGCCAAATCACTACATCCGAATAGATACAATCATTCAGTTCTGTATAGAATGAATGGATTACACCAAGGGCGTGCCCAACCATTCAGCAAACAATAATAATGATAATGATAATTTAATAATAATAATAAATGACACTTGTTGAGCGTTTTCCATGAACCAAACATCTCAAACTGCTTTACAGATAATGAATTGCGTTTCGAACATGGGTAGTCAAAAATTAAACATTGAAACAAAATACGCATTGTTTGAATAATAGTATACAAACATTTTAGTTGTCATGGTGTAAAATTACTTGTGAAAAAGTGGGTTATTAAAGCAGATTTAATGTTTGAGATGGTCTCAATTTCTCTAATGGGTTGAGGTAGGGTATTCCAGAGTCTAGAGCCATAATATTGAAAAGAGCGATCACCTAAAGATTTCAACTTGCTTTTTGGTACAGATAATAGAGTGGTGTCGTCGTGTGATGACAGAAGTGTGATTACATCAACCACCACGCTAGACAGATCCACATTTTTGTATTTTTCGGGTTCCTTTCTTGTTCTAGCAGCACAACAGACACAGTTTTCTTTTTTATAATCCTTTTATTATTTAGTGTTCAAAGTCTATTTTAACCAGTTAACTACTGTGCTCTGGAAAAATGCAATTTGAAAAATTCAGCCAGAAGACTCGTCCTTCAAATATCGTTCAATTTAAATGACCTTCATCTTGGCAAAAACTCTCACACCTGGGACTAAGGAAGACTTTGTGACGTTTCAGAGTTGAGAGTTTTTGCCAAGATTGACTTACTTACTTGACCCTATGCCTCTTGGTTCCTGGCGTAACATAGAGCCTCAACAGCACTCTTCCATCTTCTTCTGTCCTTGGCACAGACCTTTGCCTCACTCCAGGTCAGATTGGAGATGCACAAATCTTGGTGAAGGCTTCTCCTCCAAGTCTGTTTTGGCCGAGCCCATTTCCTCTTGCCCTGTGGGTTCCATTCGAGAGCCTGCTTGCCAAGATTAATGGATCAATATTTGAAGGACAAGTTTTCTGGCCAGATTTGTTAAATTATGTCTTTCCAGAGTACAAGGGGGTCCTGGTAGCTCGGTTGGTAGAGCACTCACTTCACATGTAAAGGGACCTATATCGATCCCGGGTGCAGTCAAGATTTTTTTCAGACCCCCCCCCCTCCCCTGTCCACCCAGCTGCAATTGAGTAGCTGGGTCTGTTAGATCAGGTGTAAAGTACTTTGCGTTAGACTAGCATCCTACCCAAAGAATAGCCAGAAATTGCCATTGTCCATTTCACGCTATAGATAGTGTGCGCTTGGCTAAGAAACTCACAACATTGCCATCCAGAAATATAACGAACCAACACACAACTATGTGTAACCTTGAAGTTTCTAGTCAGGTTAATACATTTTAGTGAGAATTACACTAATAAGCATGGATGGCAAAAAACAATAACAAAGACCTGAGTGACGCCATCTTCGTACTATCTATAGAAACTGGGATAATCTCGGGCTCCATAGGCCAAATGTCTGTGAAGAATTACTTTTCTAGAGTACGACAGTTAACTGCCATTTTATAAAACATTTATTAAAATAAAAATAAAATCACTGAAAGCTTCTTGTAATTTTGGTGCTCAAATCCGACCCCTCCACCCTATTTTGAAATGCTAGTTCAGATGATTGCTGTGTTATAAGTTATTTAGCAACGTCAAGTGCTCAAATGGTTTATGGTATTATGAACATAACAATTTCAAAGTGTCTTTGGAGACTATAGTATTGCACAAAAAAACAATTTTAACTTTAACCCGATAAGCTGAATGTTTGGGCTGCCCATCTGTTTTATATTCTTGCCTGTGTTCATCCGTCTTTGAGTTTTGTCTTTTGTTATGTTTATCCAATATTTGCATTTTATTTGCAGCTTCCTCACTTGTGCAATTTGTCTTCCTTACGTTATTCATCTTTAAATTGTTTTTGGTTTTTGATGCACTGCCTTAGTTTTAGTGTGATGTCAGCGTGAAGCAAGGGCCAAAACCAAAATAAAAGAAAAAAATAAAAACTTTTTTTGTATGATTAAAAAAAACAAAAAATAATTTACATTCATTCTTATTTTAAAAAATTATTTAATTAAAACGCATTTCACAATTTAAATAAAAATTTCAACTTTAATATTTGGCTCATTCTAATTGGATACTAGATCGAATTGAGGGATCATATTTGTGAAAATGTGTTCTTTTCGTTTCCTTAAAAGTAAGGGATAGAGGAATATATTTTTTAAAAACACCTACAAAACTGGAAGAGTAATTGATCCTCGACATTATGAGAATCATGAAGTTTCTTACAAGTTGGCAACATTGTCATTTTTAAGCAGTCATGCCAGATAAATTATCTTTTTACAGTAACAAAAATTTTTCATTTCACCTTGTTGTGTTTTTGGTTGATATGTAATATTTTTATTTTATTTTATTCATTTTTTTTTCAACCATAGAACCCCTCAGAGAATTTTGATTCCCTTCATTTTTTATTTTTACTTTTATAGAATATCAAAAATTAATTTTGTGCCTAAGCTGTGGTTTTTTGGTTAATTTGGTTAACAAGGACAGCAACGAAATCCTTACCTACCTTTATTTGATCTTACACTCTATGAGATTTGATAAAAATATAAATTAAATTGTTGTTTTCATGTGTATGCTTTCAAGATAATTTAAATATGGAATCATGGAAGAGTTTTGATGATGATGATGATGATGATGATGATGATGATGATGATGATGATGATGATGATGATGATAATAATAATAACAATAATAATGATAAATCTTTATTGTCCAGAAATGGCGATTCATGTTTGGTTCCACCGCATTGCTAAATCAATTACAAAGACAAATACATTCTCTCTCTCTCTCTCTCTCTCTCGCTCTCTCTCTTCCACACACACACACACACACACACACACACACACACACACACACACACGTACACATAGACACATGCATAGGCACATAATAAGGATACACTTACGTAGGCAAATACTAATGATCACTTTGAAGAGTTGTGACTTAAGTTTTGAAGTCAGATTTTGCATTGCTGTTTTGTTTTTTGTTTTTATTTTTTACATTTGTCAGTGATAATTGTTCAATTTATTTCTGACACCTACAGTTTAAAAAAATAGAAATGCCCCCCCCCCTCCCCCTCCTTCTACAATAATTTTACTTTTTTTTGTTGTTTTTGTTGGACTGTGTTGTCTATTTAAAATTTAGCATGATTAAGAAAAGAATTTGTGTGTTGATTTGTTCTTATGAAATTCTTTTACAAAATTTTGATGATAGATTATCGGGTATAAGAAAAAAAAAATATATGCAAACGAAAAAAGAAACCCCCCCCCCCCAAAAAAAAACAAAAAACAAACCCCAAAATCCCCCAAACAAACAAAGAACAAAACTAAAACAAACAACCAAGTAAGAAATCACTTTTGGAAAGACGTGGTCCCTCTGAGAGAGTAATTTTTCCAATGTTTTGTGAGTTGGACATTTCACGTTGCTAAAGAAAAATGAGAGACAGATTTTAAAAATTGTTCTTCATCACTTTAGATGTCATTTGATAAAGTAAGAACCATTTATATCGAATAATCGCTGTACAGAGAGAATTATAAATAAAAAGGATGCACAAACAATTTATAAAAATCCATGAATTAAATTGACAACCGTGTTAGATTTGAGGTGATGGGAGATGATAACACTAAGGGTAGATAATATTCTTACCTACATTGTGACATATTGAAATGCATAATGTGGCCATAAAGTAGCACAGAGTGGAAGATGAAAGCACCGATTTGAAATTTAAAAAAAACAAAACTCTCATATCACACAAGTATTTCATATGCTACTGACTACCCCCCCCCCTCCCCCCAAAAAAAAAAAAAATCACTCCACACGGCAGGACTGCTTCCTTTTGAAAGTGCCCACAATAATCACGTTCAGAAATCTCAAGTTTGGGTATGGTATGGTTATGGCGTTCGAAAGAGAAAAAAATTAAATAACATTGAGTTGTAGAGCCCTAGTTCTTGTAACAAGATAAATGACAATATTAAAAAAAAAAACCCCAAAACTATGGCCTTTCCTTTGTTCACTCCAAAATTGAGCTTCCTTCATTATATTTTTCATCCCGAATCCCATAGAAAGATGATGCGTTCATTCTAGACGATTTATTGTATCCATAGACAGCACAAATCTTTGGCATTTTGAAAGTTTTGTGTTGACTCAGCCACAATGAGTTGAAGTTCCCAATATAAACAAAGTGGTCGGACGTTTCAGTGTACTTGATTGAGATGATATGCTCATGGCGTCATTGACATTTGGTCTATAACGGTGCACTCAGATCAATATCTTGTCCTCATTGACTGTTGCTTTTTGGATGAATTCTATTTCATGCACAGAAGAGGGCCACTATACAAAGAAAAGGAGAAATTTATTGCATAGTCACAAGCTTTGAGCCCCAACCCTGCTACTTGCTTAGTTATGTAAAAGATTCGACTTGTTCCTCCTCTTCCTTGAGAAGCATAGGGTTTCCACAGTTTGAGAAATTAGGGAACAGGCACTGGTGTAAGACAAAGCTCTGAAAAAGTGTGTATGAAACAGTGCAGGAAAAGCAAGAAAGAAAATTCAAGAAAAAAAAATCCCAAAAAATCAGTCTTCCTCAACTAGGGATTGAACTCCAGAATTCCTGATTGCCAGTCATAATCATTGAAGTCTGTGTTGCATCGTTGTTACAGACGTGACTTCACTTGACTTATTCCTCCTGGTCCCTATTATAGGGATGCAACCCTCAGTTTTTTAATGGTAAAGCTGGACTGAATGAAATGTTGAAAGAAACAAAACAAAAATAAGCGATCTTCAGCAATTAAATCCATTACACAAAGGATTCTTTACATTGCTGTGCATTGCATTATTCAGAGCTATGCATGCTATTCTTTCATTCCACGGTTTGATTGAACTTTAAGCAAGTTCGCTCTTTCTCTGCCTGTCTTTCATCTGCCTTTTGATGTAAAATGATTTATTTTTATGCCTAGTACTACCGATACCACAAAGATTCAGTTATTTTATTTTTTGGTTTTATCTTACTCAAGTATACACTATATGAAGCCTTCTGAGATGTGATCTATAATTTGAATGCAAACTATGTCATTTTTATCCATCATTTTTTTTTTTCATAAGACTCGTTTTTAAAATTTTGTTTTTTCAGTACCATTTACTGTTATGTGATGCATAGAATGGGATGTTATGTGTCTCTGTATCTTCAATTTTTTGTTTTACCTTAAATGACCAATTTTATAAAGGTATGAAAGAACACCTCAGTCTGTCTGAAAGGAGTCAAAGTGAAATGTTCTCTCAATGCTAACATAACGTTAAACAGATCCTCAGTTTCTGCATCTTGATAAATTGATATCGATGACTCTAGCCAATTTAATGATGAAGATAGAGGAAGCTATAAAGCTAGTAGCATAGTGACAGAATAGTTTATTGATTTAAACATGCTCTCCATATCATGGAGGTGAAGTATTTCAAATGACGGAGACTCCTCAAAACATTGGAAACGTGAAGTCTCATTCTTCTTTTCTGAAATCATAACTTAGGGGGAAAGGGATTTTCTCCACTGTAATTTAACAAAGGTTGATCATTTTGGTGTCAGTGCATGACATAATCAGTCGGAAGGTGAAAATTTTGGATTTGCATTTTTTTGAATTTTCTGAAAGAGTATGCTCCCCAGAGCATTTTAATCGTTATTTGAAGTAAATCGGGTGATTTTTCATGAAGTTATGGTTAGATGTATGGGAAAGGTATCCAGCAAGTTTTCTCAAATTTTATACTTTTTCAACTTGACTAGCTGTAAAAAATATTTAGAAGTGAAATTAAGCTTTGATATTTCCCGAAGGTGTACAAAAAGGGTTGATTTAACCATTTATGATAAAAATTGACCTTTTAACTAAACTTGGCAATTTCTCAGTTCAAACCTTTTCACCATCCGATTGATTATGTCGTTCATTGTAACTATTTAAAAAAAAATGCTTTTGACTCATCCATAAACCTTGAGGCAAAGCTTCTGTCAAGAAGAAACTCGCAAGTATTTTTTACTCCTGCTATCCATTGTATAGCCTAAAACTGTTTCAAATGACTTAAACTCAATAGAGAGTACTCTTCTCCAGACCTGCTTCCTATTATGAAAAGTTCGTAGAATTACGAAATTTATCTTCAATTTCAGAACTTCATGAGCATCTTTAAGTCATTAAAACTTATTGAAAATGAATGATGATGCCGGACTAAATAATTTAAAGGATTTGGAATTGTTATTTAATCTTTGTGAAAGTATCTTGTTCATTATTAAAGTTAACTACAGCGACTATAATTTTTATCTTCTAAAAACTACGATTTAAAAATATTTTCACGTAGGCAGGTCTGTCTTTTTGCCATTTTTGTCTCCCAAAAATCATAAACATTACAGGGATTTGAACTTACAATCCCCACTGCGACTAATGTGGTTGTTAAATTTATTCAATTTATTATTTTTTTTTAAAAATGCTTTCGATCCATCCATACAGCCTGGAGGCAAAGTGTCTGTCAAGAAAAAACACGAATTTCAAGGGGAGATCATTCACCATCTCCTGGTTGAGTTTCGTAACTTTGCATGTATAGTGTCAGACTTCTCGGAAGTGTTAATTTCACTTTATGACGACACGGAGGGACGTTTTATCAGGTTGGTATGAATTTGTCAAATGTTAGAATTCCTATTTTAAAAGGAAATACAATGCAAAGCAAAATCATAACAATAAATAATGATAATAATAATAATAATAATAATGATAATAATTATAATAATAATAATAATAATAATAATAGTAATAATAATAATAATAATAATAATATAATAATAATAATAATAATAATAATAATAATAATAATAATAATAATAATAATAATGATGATGATGATGATGATGATGACGATAATAATCAGTGATGATACTTTTCCGCGGATCCGCGGAAATCCACGGTTTTCTTTCCTTTCCTCGGTTTTCCTCCTCAGATCCTCGATCCGCGGATATTTCCTTCATTTCCTCCTTTTACTTTTTTTTTTATATAATAAATCTTTAAAAAATACCTCCTTTTTAAAAAGTGAAATTGATCCTGTCCTGATAAGTTGCATTAAAAAATCTCGCAGCAAGTATCATGCTGAGTTGCAAAAACAGAAAGAGGAAAAGGAAAGAAAAAGACAAATGTTTGATCAAGCAGTTGTAAAGGCGGAAACAAAAAGCAAGCAAAGGCAGTCCGGGAGAAGGCAATTAAAACAGCCTATAAGCTTCATATAAAGAAGCAATCCAAACAGGTTGGGCCCCCACCTAGAAAGAGGCCCAAAACACACTAGTACTCTTCAAGTACTCAAAAGAAGTCATCCTGCCTACTTTCCTGTAGTGCAAGAATGTTCTAGGTGAGTTTTCCGTTTTTCCGAGACTTTTCCTCCTTTTTGACTTTTTGTGAGTATCATCACTGAATAATAATAAATCATGATAATAATAATAATAATAAAAGTAATAATAATAATGATAATAATAAAGTATTTTTCTATAGCGCGAAATGCCAAAGCCTCAAAGCGCTTTACAATATCACTTAACAAGCCATAAACACACCCATACTATGCCAAACGACACATACAACAGTCACATACACAAACTATGCAAGTTTTACAAATGAAATAAATGTGACTTTCAACTAATGTGAACCAAAAAATATAACGAATAATTAACTCATCACGCAGAAAACGCCTATGATAAAAATTTCTGGAAAAGATAAGTTTTCAGCTTTTTCTTAAAAAGTAAGCAAGTTTTTTTATATACCTTTTTTCCTCTCAAAAATAGAAATTACAACATATTTTCCTCTTTATATTTCTATAGCGAGAAATTTGTTGTGTATGTGGACAAAGATGGTCATTGGCGAGGATACTCACAGACCTCAAGCAGAGCACCTTCCACGCTCTTTACGGTAAAGAAATAGAATAAAAAGGCTATGTTATGGAAAATTATTAATAGTAAGAACAAAAGCCAAATTGGGGCAATAAATGTTGACAATAATTTGAGTGAATGCTCAGGAATATATTCAAACCAGGCTGTTGTCGAGCAGCTATGTGGCCTTGTGGTATGACACTCGCTTTTGGATCGGAAGGTCCTGGGTTCGAGCCTCCTCGGCGCATAGTTGAGTCCTTGGAAAAGACTCTTTATTCACAATCTCTCAACGTCCTCAGGTGTAAAATGAGTACCTGGCTATCAACAGTGTGGTTACCAAGCCTTTAAATATGAATGTGCACCTAGGTTGAAAACCTCCCATTGTGGGCAGGGAGGCACTTACCATGCCTTCTACCCCCCAATATCTGTTTTCCAACGTGCTTTCTGTTTTTGTCTTGGAATGAGATTACTTGGTCTTGTCCTGGCCCTGGCCGGGTACCCTGACTGGGCGGGAAACAGTCAAATGGGATAGAGTTTGGGGAGATTATATTTTTTTTTCATTGTAAATCATATCTCTGTTATGTACTAATATTTTTTTTCCCCTGTAAATCATCTCTCTGTTATGTACTGTATTATTATTGTTTTACATATATAGGATTTGTAAACATTTGAGTGTATTCCTCTCAGTGGGGACCTGTGCTTGTGTCAGGATGAGACATTGAGGTGATCTCAAACTAAGTACATTGATGTTGTGCTCTTGGAATCTACACTTGTTCCCTATTTAAACTAATTCCCCTTTGTGTTACTTTTACTTGGGTTCTTAAATTGTAATTCTAGAATGTTTTGACTATATCATTTTCTTCCTTTTTACTGGCGCTGATATGACCTATATTTGTTGCAAGCTCCGTGAAACCCTTAAAAACAAACAAAGCAAACAATAGGTTGAAAGCTATCAAGATCCTGGATAACTGGGTGAATTAAAGTTTTGAAAACTTATTAGAATCTTAAGATGGAATTGACAATGGGAAATATTGGCTATGATATGTCTTGCTCAGCTTATGTAAATATTTTATTATGATGCTGCCACAATGTTTTTTATAAATATTCCTTGCTTGCAAAAACCAACAACAGACAAAAAAACAAAAAACAAAACCCGCCAACCCCCCCCCCCCCCCCCCCCCCCCCCCCCCCCTGCCCCCCAACAAAACAAACCCGTCTACCGATTTTGAGGGCAGAAAAAAAAAAAAAGAACAAAAAAGTCAAAGAAAAACCCTCAATAAATCCCCAAAACACACAAAATAAACCCCCAGTCATATTGATAATACATAATAAAACACCTCCATTCTACCCTGTATATTCTTCTTTCTTTTCCACCCTGTAATTTCAGGACCTCAGTCAAGAGGACACCCAGCGAGAAATCTACCTGGTCGTTCAAATCATCAGAAAAGGTGAGAGTCTGGAGTGTAGTGGTTCCAACCTCTGAATATACACGCTTTTCCCCCCATATTTTCTCACTCCCCCCCCCCCCCCCCCCCCCCCCCCCCCCATACACACACACACACACACACACACACACACACACACACACTCCCTCTTTTCTTAAAAGAAACTGACATTACATCTAGAAGTCTCTATGATGCAAATAGGTCTGTATGTGTCTTCTTTTTCTTCTTCTTCTTTTACTTCTTCTTCTTCTTCTCCTCCTCCTCCTTCTTCTCCTCCTCTTCTTCCTCCTCCTCCTCCTCCTCCTCCTCCTCCTCCTCCTTCTTCTTCTTCTTCTTCTTCTTCTTCTTCTTCTTCTTCTTCTTCTTCTTCTTCTTCTTCTTCTTCTTCTTCTTCTTCTTCTTCTTCTTCTTCTTCTTCTTCTTCTTCTTTGTCTTCTAATGATGATGATGATGATCATTGTTGTTGTCATCGTCGTCATCATCCTAAAAAAATATTATTATTATTATTATTATTATTATTATTATTATTATTATTATTATTATTATTATTATTATTATTATTATTATTATTATTATTATTATTATTATTATTATTATTATTATTATTATTATTATTATTATTATTATTATTATTATTATTATTATTATTATTATTATTAGTATTATCATTTTTGTCATTATTATTTGTCAAAGATATTGATCAATGTATTGTGTTCTTGCACAGGTATATTACTGCTGGATGGGAATGTGAAAAAGACGCCTTCACAATCCTACAGAAGACCTTGGGGTGTTTCGGGTAATGCTGCTGATAATATTATTGTCATCATCATCCTAATCATCATCGTCATTGTCATCATCATCATCATCATCATCATCATCATCATCATCATCATCATCATCATCATCATCATCATCATCATCATCATCATCATCATCATTTATTTATTAAAAAATCAACACCCGCCAGCTATAAGGTACCAAAAGACAAAACTTTGTGTAACCTTGAATATTTATAGTCTGATTAAAATAATTTAGTGAGAACTACTCATAAAGATGGCTGGCTAAAAACGATAAAAGAGAGCCGAGTGATGTCATTTTGTTCTATTTATAGTTCGGCTAATCCCTGTATTAGCCAGGCTCCCATTTTATTGCACATTGTTGAAAGGTTCTCGATGTTGCTGTGAGATGTGTATCGTGTTGTATGTTGCTCGCTCACTCACTCACTCATTCCCATGACCAGTTGATCGTCAGGGGGACATGCAGGATGCAGACTTCCCAACCTCATGCCATCCACTACAATCTCTGGCCTTTGTTAGAAGGCTGTTAAGGTCTGGGCCTGTCCACTCTCTTTTTCTCTGTCCGTCGACAGCACCTTGCGTGACAGTCTTGCTAATGTAGTCCTTCAGAGCCTTTCGGCCCATGGAGCCGAGTTTGTCCCGGTTTCTATAGCATGAAATGGACAATAGCAATTGCTTGCTCTCCTTTGGATAGGACGTTAGTCTATCGCAAAGTACTTTCCACCAAATCTAACAGACTCAACTACCCATTCACTGCTGGGTGGACAGGGGGGTCAGAAAAAAAATCTCAACTGCACCTGGGATCAATCTCGGTCCCTTTGCCTGTGAAGCGAGTGCTCTGCCGACTGAGCTATCGGGACCCTTGCTATGTTTTGCCCCCCCCCCCCCTCCCCCCTCAAAAATTAATAATATTTTTATTAATGTTATCATTTCAGTTTTATGTTTGAGAGACCTGTTTCAAATCCGATCAGAGAATGAGATGGAATATTTTCTCAGAGTTCAATGGTAAGTAAAGCTTTGAGTTTTGTCTACCTTAAGTATTTGCAGCTAGGTGGTCTAGTGGCATGACACTCGCCTTCAGATTGGAAGGTCCTGGGTTCGAGTCCATCTCTGAGCGGTGCATAGTTGATTCCTTGGAAAAGGCTCTTTACTCACATCCTGTCACCATACTCAGGTGTAAATTGAGTACGTGGTCGTTAACAGTGTTGTCTCTGTCCAAAAAATATTGTAATATTGCCAAACAGGCATCATGCCTTGCCCTTCATGTTAAATGTTGCTGTTGGCTTAGTGACCCCATGTAAAGTGTGCTTTAGTGGATATTGCACTACATAAAAGCTCAAGGATTTTTTTTGTTCTTTTTAAAGTAGTCGGATGTCAATTTCTGGATAATACTGATCAGTTTGTATGATTGTTGTATGATTGTGGTGGTGGTGGTGGTGGTTGTGGTTGTATTGGTGGTGGTGGTGATAGTGGTAGTGGTGATGGTGGTGGTGGTGGTGGTGGTGATGGTGGTAATGGTAGTGGTGGTGGTGGTGGTTGTGGTTGTGGTGGTGGTGGTGGTGGTGGTGATAGTGGTGGTGGTGGTGGTGGTTATGATGATGGTGGTGGTGGAAATGGTGATGGTGATGGTGGTGGTGGTGGTGATGGTGGCGGTGGTGGTGGTGGTGGTGGTGGTTGTGGTGGTGGTGGTGGTGATGATGGTGGTGGTGATAGTGGTGGTGATGGTGGTGGTGATGGTGGTGGCGATGGTGGTGGTGGTGGTGGCGATGGTGGTGGTGGTTGTGTTGGAGGTGGTGGTGGTGGTGGTGGTGGTTGTGGTGGTGGTGGTGGTGATGATGGTGGTGGTGGTGGTGATGCTTGTGATGGTGGTGGTGGTGGTTGTGGTGGCGTTGGTGGGATGGTGATGGTGGTGATGTGGTGGTGGTGGTGGTGGTGATGTGGTGGTGGTGGTGGTGGTTGTGATGGTGGTGGTGGTGGTGGTGATGTGGTGTTGGTGTTGGTGTTGGTGGTGGTGGTGATGGTGGTGGTGTTGATGGTAGTGGTGATGGTGGTGGTTGATATTTTCATTTCCACCATTTCATTGTCACCCCCATTTTTCTCCCTCCATTTTCCTATTCTTCACTAGACTCCTTTTCCTCCTTTTCCACTTAAACTAAAATGAGCTTTTATATAGCACAATTTCCACTAAACGCGATCAAAGCGCTTTACAAAGGGTCTGTGACCAACAGCAACATATAACATGTAGAACGAGACATGACGCCTGTTTGGCGATATTACAATATTTTTTCAGACAGAGACCACACTCTTAGCGGCCAAGTACTCATTTTGAAGCTGAGTACGTTGAGAGATTGTGAGTAGAGTCTTTTCCAAGGACTCAACTATGCGCCGAGCTGAAAGTAAGTGTCATACCATTAGACCACATAGCCGCACACCTAATTCTCAATGTCAGTCCACCTCCTCTACTTTTATGAAATCTTGTATCAACTTTCAAATCTAATTTTTTTTTCATAGTGATATTTATGCAATTTTTTTTTAGCAATAATGTCTAAGGTTGTTTTTTTTTGATTAGTTTTTTTTTTAAAGATTTAATTTTGTGCTGCTATGTGGTCTATATATATATATATATATGAGCCAAGGTCAAAAGGTGCCAATTTTTTTTCTCAAAATAAAAGTGACATAATAGTCCATTCATGTTTCTATATGTGTAGCAAAAACCCTGTACTTCATGAATCAAAGGCCCTTTAGATAACTTTAAGGTCTAATGCAGCATAATATCGTCAACAATACCTATAGGTTGCTGGTGTCACCTGTGACCGGTGACACCAAAATGAGACAAAAACTCAATAACCAAATGATTTTTGTTGAGTATCCAACTTTATTTAGTAAGTTTTAGACAAAAAGACACAATCAACTACAATCATAGTACAATAATATTACCAACTATTGGAGAAATGTTGCTTTTTGGTGTCATCGGTCACAAGCAACATAGAATGCAAATATATTATTTCATAAAAATGTTTGTACATTAACAACAACAATATTGCATATGCTTATTACCTGCAATGTTCAGAAACTTTTGGAATAAAATGTTGGGAAATAATGTGACCAAAGCATATCTTTTTTAGCGACATTGTGTCACTTGTGACATTAGACCGATGACACCATTACTTATGTCACAAGCAATACCAAATTGCAATTTCGACAATATATCATTAATTTCAGTCAAACCAGTGTAATAACCACAGTTAAATATGGAATTTAATAATATTTCAGAAACCAAAGACTTCAAAAATAGAAGTATACACGGAAATTAGAGCATCTGAATGTGACTTGTGACATAAGACCGGTGACACCATTACTTATGTCACAAGCAACACCAAATCACACTTTCTTCCATAATATATCATTATTTTCAGTCAAAAAAGCACAATAACCTACTCTAAAATGAAATTCAATATTATTTTAAGAAACTAAATACTTCTAAATTGGATATATACTTAGAAATTAGTAATACCATTGTTGCTATTACTTTGGTCAAAATCGGCACTAGAACGCAATTTTGCCTCAATAAATCAAGAATAGCAACTGAACACATGTAATATAGCCTGTTAAAATGTAATTCAATGACATTTCAAGCTTTGAAGAACAGGAAAACAGAAATACATTAGAAACTTCAAACTTCAGTGTCACCTGTGACATTTTAAGCAATGACACCAATGGTCACAAAAAGTACCAGAAGTCACATAAACACTGGATAAATATCAGCCATGGTAATGAATTCATGTAACCATACCGTAACATCCGTCCTACTGCTCAAATCTGCTAGTTTGTAGTAATTTAGTGTGTTAATAGTAAATCAAATCAAATTTCTTGACAACCCTTCTATTTATCTGGATTCGTCAAAAGCTTGAGTTTTGTCTTTTTCTTGATTGATACAACCCTGAAACATAAAAAATTAGAATTACAAGGAAACAATTAATTGTGTCAAAATCACAGTCTTATGTGAGATGTCATAATATCATATTTGTAAATAGAATAACAGCTGAAAACATAATTTTTTGGTGGCACTTTGTAATATCCAATATAAAGTGTTGCTTGTGACAATGTAAAATAGCGATGACACCAAAGTTCAACTTACCTTTTCTCCCTGGAGCCACGCTGGAAAGGCAAATGAAAGTGCTGCACTTCAAAGACTGGTAAGAAGGGTGGATCAAAATTGCGAATTGCCATTTAGCGAAACAAACTTCCACGTGTTCACACATGTCGTGTTGCTTGTGACAAATGACACCAAAACCAATAAACCTCAATATCGGTAAAACGGTATACATTTACTCCAAGATTTGAGTTCAGATAGTAAATCTATGCTTTTTTCTCATAATAAAACATTTTATAAACATTAAACATGAGCTTTAAAGTTTCGTGTCGAGTCTTAGTATTGTGCTGTGTTTGATGACACCAAAGGTCACAAGCAACACCAACTTTTTAAGAACTCTATATGAAACTTATTCAGATATGTAATATACTGCAATTGCGTTTAAAAATAAATTTTGACTTTATAC
>NC_088365.1:25006356-25013856 GCF_034508935.2 Berghia stephanieae
ACAGCATTGTCTGTCCAAAAAATATTGTAATAAAGCCTAACAAGCCATTATGTCCCGTCCTAAATTTAAGTGTACAGTTGGGGGTCTCGAGAGCTAAGTTCACAGTGCACTCACCTTACATGAATAGGGACCGTGATCGATCAAGATTTTTTTCTGATCCCCTCCCCTGTCCACCCAGCAGTAATTGGGTAGCTGTTTCTGTAAAATTTGGCAAAAAAGTACTTTGCGATAGACTAGCATCCTGTTCAAATGGTAGCAAGCAATTGCTGTTATCCTTTTCACGCCATAGAAACTGGGATTAACTCTGGCTCTATAAACAGTGGGGGCTGCCTGAAACCTGGGATCGTAAAAATACTAATGAAAAGTGAAAATGGAAACTGAAGCCTTTCGGGGGGGGTGAAGTGGCCGAGTGGTTAAGGCATTGCACTGTAATCTGAAAGGTCACGGGTTCGAGCCCCGCTTCAGGCACTTCCGTTTTTTTTCCTTGAGGAAGATTATTAACCCCCAATTTGCTCACTTGGACAACATGGATGATTCCTGTTGACATCAGACATTCTGTTTAATGGAGTATCTATATTCCTTCATGGAATGACGGGATCTTATGGTGCCGTTGCGAACGGGCGTAATTCAAAAAAAAATTTTTTATGGCTCTGAAGGATTAAGTACAGAGTTGCAAATTGTGAACTATTGCTTAAAAACTGTATAATGTTTCATGATTCAGATTAAAATGTTGCTGCTTGAAGCTCGAAGGATGAAATAAAGATAAGTATTGAATTGTCAGATTAAATTTATTAAGATAGATACTGTGGATGTTTCGGGTTTCCCCTTTATTAACAAAACACGATGAGATATCTCATTCGTCCTTAGTGTTTTATTCATCGTGTTTGGTTTATAAAGGAGAAACATGAAACGTCCACAGTATCTGTCTTTGTTTAATAAATTGAAGCTGACAATTCAATACTTATCTTTATTTTTTCCAGTGATTCAGATGAAAAGGTGTGTAGGAAACAATGCCGGGCAAAGCAGAAAGAAACATTGGAGAAAAAAAATGATCCTCCCAAAATTTATTGTGTCTCGACTGGCAGTTTGCTACAGTGATTTAGATGATTAAAAATAAAGAAATCTTCTCTTACTTATTCATAAAAAAAACATCCTTTGATATATTTATTGCACTTAAGATCTTTTCTCTTACCAAAAAAATTTTCTCTTACTCATTCATAAAAAAGCATCCTCTGATATATTGTACTTAAGATCTTTTCTCTTCCAAAAAAAATATCTTCTCTTACTCATTCATAAAAAAAACATCCTTTGATATATTGTACTTAAGATCTTTTCTCTTACTCCTTCATTAAATAAAATGCTTTGATTTATTGTACTTAAGATTTTATTTCTCTTACTCACCCTTAAAAATACTAAGTTGGTTTACTTTTCTATTCCAGGTGAAGTCCGCAATGATCTCTACTTGACAATATCGAATGCTGACGTCGATAGGGGAAATAAAAAGGCACCTAAGAATGTTTTAGTACAAGTGACAGTCTATAACTCAGACTATGAAATTATTGATGTGAGTCCGAGTTTCATTCTTATTCTCTGTCCAGTTTAAAGAAAAAAAAAAAAAAAGAAAAAAATTCCCTTCATTCATCCCATAGGGGAAATTTGTCTCTAGGGTCTATTCCATAATTTGCAGTGCTGCACTGCGGCTGATGCCTGGGGTATTCCAGTTTTCCCTTGGAATAGACCCTAAAGACAAATTTCCCCTATCGGATGAATAAAGGGAATTTTATATTTTATTTTTATTTTTTAATATTTTTATATTTATATATATATATATATTTTAAAAATATTTTTTATATTTATATTTTATTTATTTAATTTTTAAAAATATTTTAAAATATTTTTATATTTTCCAGGGTTGTATATCTTGTGCTAATGGTGCTCCCATGGCATCAAACTTTTTCACCTGTGTGTTCTACCACAGCAACAATCCGCGCTGGAATGAGACAATCAGGGTAGGTGATTGTAGATTTCTCATCTCTTTATATTTTTTTTCTCTCTCTCTCTCTTTTATATAGAAGTAATGAAATTGATGTCACTCAGATATTTCTTTTTTAAATCGTTTTTAGAAAGCCATTTTAATGATTAGTTCTCATTAAATTCTATCACTCAGACTGTAAGCGTTTAAGGTTATGCATATTCTTGTGTGTTGGTACGTTATATCTGGCTGGTGGATATTTTGAGTATTTGACCTAAATGCATAGCATCAATAGAACCATTAAAAATAATTGTTGTCTTTCAGAGCCAGTGGAGCTGGAATTTATCCCGTTTTTTTAGCATTAAAACGGACAATAGCAATTGCTTGCTATCCTTTGGATAGGACAGCCTATCGCAAAGTTCATTCCACCAATTGTTACAGACCCAGTTACCCAATCACTGCTGGGTGGATACAAGGATCAGAAAAAAAAAATCTCCCAGTCCCTTTTTGTGTGAAGCGAGTGCTCTTCCAACTGAGCACGTAGACAGGTAATCAGAAGGTCTGAGGTTCGATCCCCAGTCGAGGTCAACTGATCTTTTGGGATGGTTTTTTTCTTGTATTTTTCTTTCTTGCTTTAAGTGACACCTTTCATTCACACTTGTTCAGTTCTTTGTCTTTCACCAGTGCCTGCTCCTTAATTTCTTAATCAGGTTTAAAGAAACGCTCGCCACTAGGGCAGAGAAATTGTGACGTCACACCTTCTGCTCTTCCAGTTCCAAACTTCTTGGAAATGTGTATGTAACTAGTCCTTCAGAGGACTAATAATGAATAGGTTACACATTGAATCATAAGGTGGCATGACAGCAGGATGTACAGGCAGATTCTGAGGATTACGGGACATAAGAATACGAGGATGGCTAATATTCAATTATGACCATCATATATTTAGACTATAAAATAAGATGTCATCACTCTGAAACCAGAAGATCAATTACACAAGGTATATACCCAGTCCTCCGATGAGTGGTTTTACTTTCATCTCCATAGTTTTCCTTGAATGATAATTGTTATATTTCTCTCATCTCTTCCCCAGTTATCCATCCCCATAGAACGATTCAACTCATCCCATATACGACTTGAACTCTCGCACTGCTCCAGTGAGTATATTATTAGAGATATATCAGAGACAGAAATGATGTAGAATTCTTTAAAAAACACCTTAAACCGTTTCTTTTTAATATGTAGCACTGTAGAATTATATTGCTTTGTTTCATATTGCATGTTTGAGTGGTTGTATGTTTGAGTGAAAGTAGCCACGTTACTGTTAAGCACTTTGAGCTTGTTGAGATACGGGGTAAGGCGCTAGATAAAAACCATATATTGTTATTATTATTATTTCTCATGTCATTTGGCTTTGAGACTTTGGTGTAAGGTGATTTATTAGTGAGCTTATAGAAGTAGCAACTGAAGAACTGATTTCAACCACACAAGAAAACATCCAATTACCTCAGCACCTTAACTCACATGATGACATTCAAAAGCGAAGAACACTTGCACTTGAACAGAGACTTATAGAAACAAATCACTAGCTGGATTCAAAGAACAGACTGAAACACTCGAAATAACAAAACACATTGTTCACAGCAAGCGTCTATAGAGACAGTGCAGCCATATTCATTCATTATTATTTTCTTATTATTATCATTATTTATCTAGAACCAGTGCCTTCTCCCTAATTTGTCACTAAGATATTTTAGTAATAAACAAAAATGAATATAACAGCTTAAAAAAAAAGAACAAAATACCAAACACGGAACGTTTCGGGCACAAAACCCTTCTTGGGCCAACAACAAAAAACCCCAATAAAGACATAAATACATTACTAAATTCCAGATTGACGACAGAGAAGACCTACAAAATATCTTTGTGTCGTCTATCTGGAATTTAGTAATGTATTTATGTCTTTTTTGTTTTTTTTGTTGTTGGCTGAAGAAGGGTTTTGAGCTCGAAACGTTCCGTGTTTGTGTTATTTTGTTCTTTTTTGAAGCTGTCATATTCGTTTTTGTTTATTACTTTTTACAGTCCATCGCTTCCAGCAGCTTAGTATCACTAAGATATTTTGGGAGTCTTTTCCTCTAATCATCATTTAGGTCAAGACAAACAGGCTAAGAAGTTGTTTGGATTCGCGTACCTTGATTTGACGACACGAGACAAAGTGACCAGACAAGATGGTAGTTACGACCTGTGTATCTACAAGGTGAGTTGGACAGGAGATCTGTGATCCCCTTTGATCTTTAGCAATTAATCAACTAATGAATAGATAAATGAGTAAATTGATGAATTAATAAATTAATAGATAGATAGATATAGAGAGATAGATAGATAGATAGATAGATAGATAGATAGATAGATAGATAGATAGATATTGAATTGTGTTGGATACAAATATGGTACAAAAAGTGCTTGAGATGTAGCAATAGAGCGAATTATTATTTTAATATTTACCGCAATGTAGGAGTCAGTCTACATCGATGTTTCAGGCCTTTTCAGCCATCGTCAGGACTGTGTGTTACATGAGTTTGGTTTGTTGTGTGTTGTTGCTTGTTGAAGTGCCACTCACTTTAACAAGCAACAACTCACAACAAACCAAAGTCAGAGAGAGAGAGAGAGAGTGAGAGAGAGAGAGGGAGAGAGAGAGAGAGAGAGAGAGAGAGAGAGAGAGAGAGAGAGAGAGAGAGAGAGAGAGAGATGATCGAGAAAAAGACAATTATCGAATAATAAAACTATATCCAATTAATCAAGTCATAGATAATCGTCTATCAAACCAAGATTAACATCAATATGTCATTGAACATTATCAGTTCATATCAATCAATCATTTATATCTGTCGTATTTATAAACATCAATAAACCAATCATACATCACATCAATCAATCATTATCTCTGTCTTTCTTTCAATATCAAATCAATCTATCATCAATCTATCATATCTATCTTTCTTTCTATCTATCTATCTATCTATCTACTTACCTATTTACCTACCTACCTACCTACCCACCCATCCATCCATCCATCCACCATTCCATCCACACATCCACTCACCTACCTACCCACCCATCCATCCTTCCATCCATCCACCCATCCATCCATCCATCCATCCATCCATCCATCCCATCCATCCATCCATCCACCCACCAACCTTCCCATCCATTCATCCATCTGTCAATAAAGTTTGACAATCATTCCATTATTAAATCAGTGTTCCTTTTTTATATTTTCAAAGGTTGAAGATGGGAATAAAATCAAGAACTATCTCCGCCTCCCTTCCCTAATAGATGATTTCAACGACCCGAAGCTGATGCCTTCCATTCCAGACCACATTCCCTTTTCACGAAGCAGTAAAGAATATGTTACAGTCAAAACCTTTTTGTGTTCATCAAAATTCGCTCAGAAAAGTAAGTTGATAAAAGTGTTAATCTTATAGATATAAACGAAATATAAATTGGGTTTTAAAAATGTTAAAATAAAAACTAGTAATGTTGGGAATTATCAGTGATATTTTGTCAAATTTACCAGATCTCCCGAGAAAGGCTGTAAGTCTCCCTACAAAATATTGGAGGCTCGGAATCAGTGCTGTACATTTCCAAAGATCTCAGAAATTTGAATTTTTTTTGGACATCGCCATGATACATTCTGGGGGGTGAGGGGGTGGGGGGTTGGGGGTTGGGGGGGGGGGGGAATTCCACTGAGTGCCTTATATTTCTCTCGTGAGACTTGAATAGATGATATTTGTGTTTGTATACCGTTGACCTTGACCTTTTGCATAGAATGAAAAAAAAAATCTTCCTGTAAAGTGCTGAGAATTACTTCAATTTTTTGCCAAGACTCCCTATAATTTTTTATATTTTTGTAGCTGGCAACTCTGATTTTGCCAAATTACCAGATTAAATCGTTGAGATACAAATGCACACGTTATGCTGTTAAAGAATAAAAATGAAACAAGTTAATACTCCATCCACAGCTGAGCTCCTCAGAGTTTTACAATGGTCCTCTCTGACCAATCCAGAGATTCAGACCAGCCTGGACAATCTGGTGACCATTAAAGGACAGGAACTTGTCAGGGTGAGACTACCATTACAACTAAATATCTAAAGATCAGCCAAAATTTATTTTCACTGAAAATAGAAAAAAGAAAGAAAGAAAAATTTGCTTCTTGTAAAAGTTGAATTTCAACATTAATTTTTTGAAAAGTAGTTTAGACCAAATTTGGCCACTCGTTTTCATCATCATCATTGCCTTTTTCACCCTGGGTCAGGGTATTGGCCACAGACAAACAGTTTCCATCCTTCTCTATCCTGAGCTAACTTTTTTATCTTGTTCCATGTCCTATCACTTCTCTGTATATCAGCAGCTTTGTCTGTTGTCCTTCATAAATTCTGTCATTGCAGAAACTCTTCGATCGCCCAAGCTAAAAAAAGGATTTGATTCGTCCACCTCTGTTTCTGTAACAATTTGAGTTTTACGGAAGGGGTGTTAACCCTTCGACAACCGCCAACCTGGAGGACCAGGTGACTCAAAAAGGGGGAGTCACACACCATTAGACACCTTTTACGACACGCTGGCTTGGCGTTGGGCTATTCTTCCACCCTCTCAATTGAGGGACCCTGGAAACCACACAGGGGCTGTTTCATTTTACCCAAATCATAATTCCTAAGATCAGCTTGGAAGTGATTAAACACTCACCTTTGGATCGGATGGTCCAGGGTTCAAGACCCGCTTTGAATGGCGCATAGTTTGAGTCCATGGAAAGGACTCTTTACTCTGATTCTCTCACTGTACTCTGGTGTAAAATGACTACCTGGCCGTTAACAATGCTGTCTCTGTTGGCAAAAAATATAAAATCGCTTAACAGGCATCATGTCTTGTCCTACATGTTAAGTATTGCTGTTGGCTAGGGGAGCTTTGAGCACCTTTAATGGATATTGCTCTATATAAATGCTCTATTTAAAAAAAAATAATACTATTTGTTTTTAATTGATGAACTATTTTTTATGAAAATCGTTGATGTTTTTAAGAGATAGTATTATTTGTTCAATGACCTCATCATTTGGTGATTAAGCATCCCAGAAAATAAAGTCTTTTACAGTCATGAGATCCATGGAGCCGGAGTTTATAGTACTTATATGTTTCTATTCCAGTACTTATATGTTTCTATTCCAGTACTTATATGTTTCTATTCCAGTACTTATATGTTTCTATTCCAGTACTTATATTTTTCTATTCCAGTACTTATATGTTTCTATTTCAGTACTTATATGTTTCTATTCCAGTACTTATATGTTTCTATTCCAGTACTTATATGTTTCTATTCCAGTACTTACAAGATGTCTTAGATGCCTTATTCCACATGTTCAATGCTGGAGTCAACGGTGCAAGGGTTACCTATGCCATGAACATCTTCCAAACTTTGGTAAGAAATTTAATGTGCATGGTATCAAGTTGAAAAAGTATGAAATTTGAGAAAAGT
>NC_088365.1:25021356-25063253 GCF_034508935.2 Berghia stephanieae
GTCCATGGAAAATCCCCTCTTTTTTTCATCTCCCAACTGTGCTAGTAGCTCCCAACCAGCTGCGCTGTGTGCAGGGATCATTGAAAAAATTAAAAACAACGACAAAAATATCGTAATGAAAATATGAAACTTAATCATTTCATGGTAGCATATCGCTAGTTATAGCTCAGGAAGACTTTCAACTTTACATTTTCCTAGTCCAATACTTGTAATAACTCACAACCTTTCTGGATACTCGTTTTAAAGTAAAATAAGAATAGAAGCAGACATGGCACCTACTACAAAAATTTCGTAGAACCACGAATTTTTGGGTCCTAATTGACGATTATATAAAGATTTTTAATTCAATAAACTTCTTGAAAACAAAGTTGCTTTTTTTTTTGGCCAGATCTAGTATATAAAGGATTTTAAAGCATAATTTAATGTATTTAAACACGAATTGGTAATTTTTAAGGGTAGTTTTAATGTCTACTGCGTTATTACCCCTGAAAACTACGAATTTTTTGTAATTCCAAGTAGGCAGGTCTATAGAAGTTAAGTTCGAAAATGAAGCACAAGTTTCAAGTTGACTTCCTCTGAGGCTTTTGCCAATAATTCATAAAATTTTATGGCAACATTCATGAAAGAAATAAAAAAGCATATTACATTGTTTTGTTTGTGTTTACAAGATATGATGTCAAATTAATTAATGGTTTGATGCCAAACGATGGAAATGAATCCAGTTAATCACATGACAGCAGACAACTCAGCCTCCAAAAGGGGTAGCTGTCACGTGATAGCTATTTATAGAAATTTTTATTATTGTTTGAATATGATTTTTATTTCATGGGTTATTTAAATTAAAAAAAAAAAATTGTGTCACAAATGAGTGTAGTATAAGTGTGTTCCATCACCAACATGATATTGTTTTAATTCACTATTGTTATGGAAGGCTGCGAGGGATAAGGTAAACTGTTTTCCTCACAAATGAAGTCTCACAATCTTGTCAGTTTTCAGAATTCATGTATCCCTTTTTCTGCTTTTAAAAGAAACAATATTTTGGACTTAAATGATTGGGCATGTACGTTGGAATGTATAGTTTTAATTTTTGAAAATGTCAGAGGTAGATAAACGTATGTGAAGAATATTGTTATATTGTGTTGTGACGTGTATTTCTGTGTAATCGCTTGGTTTCAGGGTTCAGCATCCAAGATTTCTGCTTCCTCTAAATTGAATGGAATAAAAGTACTGAACTGAGTAGAAATACCGCAATTTTCACACACCGTGTCTTGAAATGGCGTGTGACAAGCCGGTGGCATGGTGGCCGGTCATTCGCCTTTAGTTTGAAAAATTATTGATTTGAATCCTGGACAAGAGTGTATGTATGGAAGGTGCCAGACAAAGCAGGAAAGAAAAATACAAGGCTAGACTGATTTTTTGGGATGATTTTTTTTTCTGTTATTTTTCTTTCTTTCTTTGTCTGGCACCTTTCATGCACACTTGTCCAGGGCTTTCTCTAATACCTACTCCTTAATTTCTTTGATATTAATCCTGAGTGCTTTCTGGGTTTTGAACCACTGGCTGACTAATGACAACCACTATCTACACCATCTTTTTGTCCCCTGAAAAAAAAAAAAAGTTTGGTTTAAAGTTGGACATTTCAAAATTGTATATATATATCTGGTTTGCAGCTTTTGAAGGAAAGAATTCTGCTTTCTTGGCTAAAATTAAAATAACTTTTTGTTGCCTTTTCTGTTGATGGGTTAAGACGAATGTGTGGTATGGTGGATGCACCAATAACAATTTTGTGTGACTAAATTTCTAGAAAACAAAAACAAAAACAAAACCCCGAAAAATCTGGATAAAACAGAAAAACTCCAAAATATTGACTGTATGTTTGATTTTAGAAATACAAACTTGACTTACCTTTTGATCTTTAATCTTGATGTTATTCAAATTCTTGACTTTTAGAAAACTACATTGCATTGCAAAGGTTGTAGGTTAGTTGCATGATAATATCTTTTCTTAGTGAAAGCTAGCTGTAGCTGTTTGATTAGGCGTGTAGCTCTGCAAACATCTAGTGAGACAAACTATACGATATGAATTTGTTGTTCCAATTGAATAACTTTGACTACTTTTTTGTTTATTTTATTTTCTCCTTCATGTTGCAAGTTTTGTTATATATATATTTAAAAAAAAAACAAACCACAACTACAAAACAATTTTATGTCGTCTGTTACAGGAGCCATTTTTGCACTTTAAAAAATGAAAAAAGAAATTTAGAAAAAAAAAAGAATTGAAACAAACATATGGGAAAAGTAACATTTTTTCTATTTGATTTTTTTAAAGATTACGTTAAATGATAATTTGATTTAAGACAATCATATTTTTGATTTTTTAAATTTTTTTTATAAAAATGTCATTCATGTTTTAAAAAATTGTTAACTGATTTGTTTTTCCTGTCATTTGTCTACACAGAGCCAGGTAGGTATAGGGCTAGAAAAAAATGTAGTCGTCTTCTGCTGACTTTTGATTCAGTGTTTTAAAACGTAATTTTCTGTCGCTTCTTTACTAAGTCATTTTTCCATTAAATGCTTGCGTATCCCAATGAGATATCAATGTACCTTCATTCAAATGAACTTTTATAATTATATTATTATTAATAATATATATAATATATATATATATATATAATATATATATATATATATATATATATATATATATATATATAATATATATATATATATATATATATAGAGAGAGAGAGAGAGAGAGAGAGAGATAGTTTTGGTTAATCTATAAGGGAAATACGATTGTCTGTCACTGACTGAATCCCGTAGTTGTGTCCAACTCAATGAATATGAGTGTTTCAAATAGAAGGGGTTGATAAGCAAGCAAACAACTCCCCCCCCCCCCCCCCCCCCCTCCTCCCAAATGACCCTGCATAAAGCTATACAAGTTGTTAAAAATGATTCCTTATCACTATTCATGTTCCCTTGATTTTCTTACTCGAGAGTCCAGCCCATCCAGCCAACCTACTTTTAACTAAATTTTTCTTGCTGTCCATTAAAAAAATCTTCCATACTCTTCTTTCTCCTCCTCCTCTTGCAAACCTGAAAGAATCCGCCTGCATGACATGCGTAAGATCAATCTTTCAGACTATTCCTGTACAGTTTGGGCCTCACACAGACAATCTGATATAACAGCAATTGCATCTGTCCAGCGCTGCGCTGCAAGATTTGTCTTCACTGACTACAACCTCCATATCTGAATCTGAATGTTACTCGAAGTCGACTCAATTGTATTCTAGGGGGGAGAGAGTTGTTGAATGTGACAGCCATTGCTGTTGGTATTTAGGCTGAATTTTTATAATCTTCTTTTGAATGTTTCTAAATCTGTTGTGTTCACACATGATTTGGGAAGAGCATTCCAGTCTTTGATAGTGCGAGGTGCAAATAAATATATGAGGATGTTTGAGTTTTTAGATTGGTGTTTTTGTGTTTTTGAGTGGGTTTTTCTTTTAATGTGTGTATTTTTTTATAAGTCTAGTTGTTCTGATTCTGGTCATAGCAGCATGACAGACATGATCACACAGCTTGGATGGATTACCTTACAAGACAGGTGGAAAGAGAACAAAAACTAACTCTTAGGTTCAAAATTACAAACAAAATGACGGCCATCTTACCAGAACAACTAGACATACAACGAAATTCACGCATTCAAAGAAAATCCTGCTCAAAAACCTTAAAAGACAAATCTTCACTCAAGGCATATTCAAATATTCATTTGCACCCCGCACTATCAGAGACTGGAATGTCTTCCACCTCCAGTATCATGTGTGAACACAACAGGTTTGGACACTTTCAAGCGAAGATTATCAAGTTTCTTTAGTCTAAACACCAAAAATGGCTGCCACATTCAGATTCAGATATTCCCAAAAGCCAAATCAAAACAAACAAAAAAGAAAGAAAGAACCACCCCCCCCCCCCCCCAAAAAAAAAACAAAAACAAAAAAAAAACAAAAAACAACAACAAACAAACAAACAAAAAAAAAAAAAAAAAGAAACTAAACAAAGAACAAAACAAAAAAGAAACGATAAAAAAAACCTTGACTGAACGTTGTATGGATACTGTAAGATGTGAGAATGTTGCGATCTTACTTTGTTAAAAAGAGAGGAATGCCAACGACAAGTGAAAGATAAGATTAGAAGTTTAATCAAAGAGAAAGTGACTGTTACTCCAATTGGAAATAGGAAACCGGAAAGTAAATAATGTAAGAAGTGGCCAGATAATTTAGGGAGAAATCAACTAAACACTATTGGATGCCACAATACAAATCCCTTTCGCTAGTGAGTCAAGTACCCTACCAGAACCAGTCCAGTTGAGGTATAGGGACCCCCAAAGTTAGGTTGTGCTCAATTGAAAATACACTCATCCTTCTATCCACACAGGAAAAGATGCTATTGTACCGAATAAATAAAATGGCCTCTCTGATAGATAGTGTATTGATAATTCTCATCGTATTTATAAGTCATAGTGATACACAAAATTGCTAGGAGCTGAGGACTGTAAAAAGTACTAAACAAAAACGAATATAACAGTTTCAAAAAAAAAAAAAAATAAAAAAACTAATAAGGAATGTTTCGGGCTTAAAACCCTCCTTCAGCCAACAACATTGGTTTTATTTGTTTTTTTGTTTTTTGTTTTTTTAGATGATTGAAACAGTTTAATCTAACACACCCTATGTCTTTTATTCTGTATTGTTTGGCTTGACATGTTTGTGATATATTATTACAAGTGTTGCCACTTACAACGTGTATGTTTGTGTTGCAGTGTGATATTAACATCTTATTAATGCATCTATGAAATCCCTGAATGACAGAGAATAACAAAGTTTTAAAATAAGAGTTATATCAAATGAGACATTTATTGAAGATTTGATAGGGAAGAAAAAGTGTGATGCCCAAAAAAACGGGTTCCAATGTAATTGGAAGTGTAAAACCACTTCTGGAGGACTGGGACATACATGCCTTGAGTAATTGATCTTCTGGTTTCAGAGTGGTGGCATTATAGTTTCTAGTCTAAATATAATATGCTAGTCGCCAATAATGATCATCCACCCTCGCTCTTTTATATCCGGTAATCTTAAGAATCTGCTTATACATCCTGCTACTGAAATACTTATGCTACCTTTTGATTAGATATATATGTAACCTATTCATTATTAGTTCTCCGAAGGACTGATTACCTACACACTTTTAATGAGATTGGAACCAGGAGAGTAGAAGGTGTGACCCCAAGACTTCTCTGCCCTTTGAGTATCGTACCACAAGACAACAATCTCTGGCAAGCCTTCTACCCCCCCCCCCCCCCCCCTGTTGCCCGTTTCGTTAAGGCTTTCCACCTTTGCCATGGAATGAGTTTATTAGGTTTTGCCACAGCCCTGACAATGATCCATCATTGAGAGGGAAGCAGATGAATGGAATAGCGTGGCTCAGTGGCATGGTCTTTGCTTTTGTACCTGTAAAACACCGAGGTTGAATACCTGCTGTGCTGCGTGGCCTTGAGCAAGTCATCTCATCCTAGCCCAGTTTGCGGCGCTGCACTGCGGCTGATGCCTGGGTTATTCCATCCAGTCTTCCTTTGGAATAGACCCTAGAGACAAATTTCCCCTATGGGGTGAATAAAGGGAATTAAATTCATTTTATTATGTTTTTCAGATACGCAGTGGCTATTTTTGCAGTCCCGTAAAGATGGTTCTCAGGGCTATTTTTAGATTTAAACAGCGTCTCTCTTCTATTATATATATATATATATTTTAAAAAGCAAGAAAGACTTTACTAGAATGGAAGCCAATGGGAGAACGATTGCTGAACGATTGCTGAAGGCAAGATTCAACTCAAAATATGCTAAAATTGACAGTTAATTGTTTGTTCTGTTCCACAAGAGGACAAGAGTGAGGATGAACGAGAAATAAAGCTTTTATGAAAGCTAAATCAAACAGTACAAGAGACTACAAAGCATGATGTACCTATAATAATACTTGGTGACCTAAACGTAAAGGTTTGACGAGATAATGACTGTGAAAATAGCCCCGAGAACCATCTTTAAGGAACTGTAAAAATAGCCACTGCATATCAGATAGGATGACTCTTTTTTAATTTTTTATTTTGGCATAGCTTCCTGTAACATTGTTGTCAAAACTGCTAACTTTTTCTCACTTTTTCGTCTTACTTTTTCATTCGGTGTTAAAATTCTGGATCTCTCATACAGTTCTGTCTGTCCTCTAACAGTCCTTTTCACTGGCACTGACATGAATTAAAATAATATTGCAAGCACTTTTAAGCATTTGAAAACAAACAACTGTTGTATGACTTTAAAAAAATCTATTTTAGCCTTCCTATGATAAATTCATTAAAAAAAACCCCCAAAAAACAAAAGGATTAATTGTAAGAAGCCCCCCATGTTACTGCCTTTTCCCTTTATGCAAATTACTCCCCTTTACATATCCTAAATCATTTTCTTATTATATCTATTTCAAACCCTTACCTTTATTCGTATTGACAAAAAAATAACGATAAGTGTTGAATTGTAAGCTTCAAATGAATCGTGTTTTATTGATAAAGGGGAAACCCGAAATGTCCACAGTATCTGTCTTCGTCGAATAAATTGAAGCTTACAATTCGACACTGATCATTATTTTTTCCTTCGAGTAGCAGCATTTTCATTAATTGTGACAACACGACCCCTCTACTTTATCATGGAATAAGTAGAGAAACATATTCAATCTGTTTATTACGACTTTATTATAATATGTTTGTTCTCTCTCCTAAGAGCTTACCTCCCATGTTTATTTATTATTCACAGTTTCGTACTGAATTTGTTAGTGAACTTACTTAGTGTTCACACATCGTAACTTTAACATAATGAGTAGCATTAATTTATTTTAGACAGCAGCCTGTTATGTAGTTCTTTCCAGTGAAGATTCGCACAATCCCACTAGCAAAAAATGAGATAAGCCAGAGAGGAGGTGGAAGGGGGGGGGGGGGGGGGGGGGGGGGGGGGGGAAGGGTTTATTTACATGACGTTTGAATATGTAGACTGCATGATAAAGTTATCAAATATTTTTAGTCTAATCAGTGGCTTATCAAGAATTATAAAAAGGGTAATATGATCATCTATAAACTTGGCCATTTTTATAGCGCAATATCCATTAAACATGCTCAAAGCGCTTTACAAAATGTCCCTGGCCAACAGCAACACATAACATGTAGAACGAGACTTGACGCCTGTTAGGCAATGTTATATTTTTTTTTTCGACAGAGACAATGCTTTGACGGCCAGACACTCATTTTACACCTGAGTACGGTGAGAGAATGTGAGTAAAGGTCCTTTTTCAAGGACTCGTCTATGCGCTGAGTGAGGCTTGAACCCAGGACTTTCCGATCCCAAAGCGAGTGTCATACCACAAGACCACATATACAGCGCATAATATACTCCTTTGCCATAAGACTCCAGGGGGCTTACGATTTGAAAAGAAAATGCATTATAAAAAAAAGAGATAATAATAATAATAATAATAATAATAATAATAATAATAATAATAATAATAATAATAATAATAATAATAATAATAATAATAATAATAATAATAATAATTTAAAAACCCAATTTCATTTGACACTGCTCTAGCAGAACTATTGACTCTCTTTCACATGTGAATTTATCAGTATGTTAGATATTACTGAATTGTCATCAAATTATTTTTGTTTATGGTCGCTATAGGATGTTGCATTTTAAAAAAATTATTCTGTCCTGGCATATTGATCACTATTAAAAAAGTTTATTATTCTTTCCTTTTTATATCATAATATCTTACATCAGTAAGGAAAGGTGCTAATGAGAGCCAATGTAATTATTATTATTATTATTATTATTATTATTATTATTATTATTATTATTATTATTATTATTATTATTATTATTATTATTATCGTTATTGTTATTGTTATAATCATTGTTATTATTATTGTTATTATTATCGTATATTATTATTATTATTATTATTATTATTATTATTATATTATTATTATTATTATTATTATTATTATTATTACTATTATTATTATTATTATTATTATTATTATTATTATTATTATTATTATTATTATTATTATTATTATTTTCATCATCATTATTATTATATTATTATTATTTTCATATTATTATATTATTATTATTATTATTATTATTATTATTATTATTATTATTATTATTATTTATTATTATATTATTATTATTATTATTATTATTATTATTATTATTATTATTATTATTATTATTATATTATTATTATTATTATTATTATTATTATTATTATTATTATTATTATTATTATTATCATTATTCATTATTCATCATCATTCATTCATCATCATTCATCATCATCATCATATATATTATTATTATTATTATTATTATTATTCATTATCATCATTATTATCTATTATTCATCATCATCATTATTATCATCATCATCATCATCATCATCATCCTCATCATTATTATTATTATTTCTCGACTAGATTCAACTGTTGACCAACATTCACAAATGCTTCACGCCCCTCCTTCAAATTATGACTCCTGAGGAAATAGCTGGCCTCATTCAATTCCTGATCAGCAAGATAAACAAAGAAGCCAGTAGCCAAGTGTTAAAGGGAAAAACACAGCTGATTAAAGACACCATCAATTCTCCTTTGCTTACTGATCCGAGTAAGTTAAAAAAACCCCAACAAAACAAACATATTTTTAAAAAGTAGTCCTTCCGAGCCGTTAATAGCTTATGGAGTTGGAGTTTATCCTAGTTTCTATAGCACAACACACGGACAATAATCGCTTTTTAGCTTTCGGATAGGACTGCTGTCCACCCAGCAGTGATTGGGTAGCTGGGTTTGTTAGATCTGGCAGAAAGTACTTTGTGATAGACTAGCATCCTATCCAGTTTAGGGTCATTTTTACTCCATTTATTTTCCTTTACATTTTATTGACTCATTTAGGCACCTCTAGATTTTAATACAACAGCAACCAGAACTATGTTGCTTTCTCTCATTCGGGCCTCTCTGTTCAGCATTTTGAAACTGAAGAAATGTGTGCAAAAGATGTGAATGCTTAAAAGTGAATATTTTAATTGTTTTATTTTATCTCCATCACTTAACCCAACAGCATCCAGAAACATGTTGCTTCCTCTCATTGTGGCCCATCTCAAGCGGTGTTTCATCCAGCAACGACATCTCTCCCTGTCATCAAACACCTTTGCCGATTTACTCAGTTGCATCTTCACCCTCAAACAGGTAAAGAGAAGAAAAGAAGTGATACAAGACCGTGAGAATCGGGGGACTGTAAAAAATAATAAACCAATAACCAAACAAAAAAGAGCAAAATATCAAAACCCTTCTTCAACACATAACAAAAAATACAATAAAGACATAGACACATCAGTTTAAAACCAGATAGACGGCAGGAATATACTTGGGATGTGTTATTTATCATTTTTAAAATTAACTCTTTCAGCGCTGAGGCTATATTCGCATTTCCGTCACAAAATGGCTGACACCTGATTGATGCAGCATGAGAATGACAAGCTAAGACAAAGCGAAATTCGAATTCGGCGCACATTCTCAATTAAAATACCCCCCTAGGGCCAATTGAATGTTCTGATGAAAGAAATGATACCTTTGGTTCAATTTATAGTACTTTTTGTAGAAAGTAGGATTGGATTACGTTAATATTTTTGCCATTCAAGACCGGCTGCACTATCTGGCCATTGGCCATTAGAACAGATTCTTCTCTGGCCTCACAGTGCAGACAATGGCGCTGAAAGAGTAAAGTAACTAGGTCAGCATTTTCTTTTTTTTTTTCTCCTTGTTAAGTTAGTAGAAAATTAAAATTTATGAATAAATCAAAATAAAAAAAAAAAAAGAAAATGTATAAAAGAGCAGACACAGAATGAGAAAGGGCTTGTAAAAATATCAATGCCCGTACTCTTTCTTAGTGAAACAGTATGGCCATTCATGATGCATTCTTCATTTATTCCAGACTTCAGATGTTCAGGAGGAGATAACCAAGATTGTCCAGGGAATGTTTGACGTGACAGTCAGGCTTTTGTGGAATATGACCAAGGAACAGTCTAAGGACATCGGGGTACAAACCACTGGGTTTAGTTATTTTCCTGAGGTTTTTGTTTTATGTTGTTTTTTTTACTTTATTTATTTATTTATTTATTTATTTATTTATTTATTTATTTATTTGTTTATTTATTCATTCATTCATTCATTTATTTATTATTCTGTTGTTTTATTTCTTTATATATTTATTTATTTATTTAATTATTTTTAAAAAATCTATTTATTTATTTATTTTTAAAAAATCTATTTATATATTTATTTACCTATTTATTTATTCATTCATTTATTTATTTATCTGATGTTTTATTTTTTAATTAATTATTTATTTATTATTGCTTTCAGAGTTTATTGACCTCATGTCTGACAGAAATGCTTCGTCTCATGGATGTGAACCACTATCAAAAATTGATGAATGACTATCCCAAACCAAATCCATTAAAGGTGAGGAAAGAAGAAAAGGAGTAATCGCTTTATGATTCTCTCCCTTTTGACCACGACTTGAGTCTTTACTTGAACAAACATTTATTATCAATTTGTTTATTTTGTGTGTAGATTCTAGTGTAAGATGTGGGAATGTTTTTCGATCTTACTTAACTAAAAGGAAAGTAATGCTAACGACAAATGGAAGATAAAGACGAGAAGTTTAATGAAAAGACAAAGTGACTGTTACTTCAGTCAGAAGTCGGAAAAATGTGAACATTATAAGAATAGGTCAGATAATTCAGGGAGAAAGTAGCCAAACACTAATGGACGGCACACTAGCCTGAGGATATGGATGATTTGAGTTTGTTTTTTTTGTCCTTGTAAATACAGATGGATATTATTATTTTCAGTATTGTCTCATTGGTATTTGTCCACCCTTATCAGAGCATGCTAAACGCAGACCTGCTTACTGTTACATAAAAATCGTAGAATTACGAAATTTGGACTCCAATTTCAGAACAACATGAGCATCTCTACGTCATTAAAACTTATTGAAAATGAAAGTTGATGCCAGACTACATAATTTTAAGGATTTTGAAGTGTTATTTAATCCTTATGAAGGTATCTAATTTATTTTTAAACTTAACTGTAGCAACTACAATTTTTATCTCCTAAAAATTGCGAATTTTAAAATTTCCAAGTAGGCAGGTTTGTCTAAACGGTCATTCCCTTTTGTGTGTAGTACGTTATTCAGCTAGTTTTGACGTGTTTGAGTTTATTATTGTAGTTGTTATTATTATTATTATTATTATTATTATTATTATTATTATTATTATTATTATTATTATTATTATATTATTATTATTATTATTATTATTATTATTATTATTATTTTTTTTTTTTTTTTTTTTTTTTTAATGTCTGATTTGACCAATAAACATAATAGTCCTTCAGAGCCATAAGGCCCATGGAGCCAGAGTTTATCCCGGTTTCTATTGTGTTAAAAGAAAAGTAGCAATGGCTTGCTACCCTTTGGATAGGATGCTAGTCTAGTCCAAAGTAATTCCACCAGATCTAACAGATCCAGCTACCCAATCACTGTTGGGATGACAGGGGGTTAGAAAAAAAATCTCAACTTCACTTGGGATTGATCTCGGTCCTTTTGTGTATTAACTGAGTGCTCTACAAATTGAGCCAACAGGTCCCAACAGGGACCCCCATTATTTATCCACCCTTTTCAGAGCATGCTAAATGGTCATTCCCTTTTGTGTGTTGTACAATATTCAGCTAGTTTTGATGTGTTCGATTTTGTTTTTTCTGTTATTATCCAGTTAACTGCCATACTCTGGAAAGACACGTATTTAAAAATTTGGCCAGAAAACTCGTCCTTCAAATATCAATCGATTTAAATGACCCTCGTCTTGACAGAAAACTATCAAACCTGGGATTTTATGGAAGACTTTGCAAAGTTCCAGGTTTGAGAGTATTTGTCAAGATGAGGGTCATTTAAATCGATCGATATTTGAAGGACGAGTTTTCTGGCCAAATTTTTAAATACGTGTCTTTCAAGAGTACAGCAGTCAATTGGTTACTTTGAATTAGTTGCTCATTTATTTTTTTCATTGTCTAAAATGACCAATGTTGTCTTTAAAGTGAACTTTAATTATAAATATTTTACACCTGTGTACTTGTGTATTCATTAATTAGGACCACTCAGGCCTTGAAGGAATAGTTCTCTATCCCGACATCATTTTATTTTTTTCCCCAAACTTTTTATTTTAAAATCTGTCCCTTTTTTGGGGGGCCGTATTTTATCCAATTCTTTGGCAGAAAATTAATTCAATATGTTTTTTTTTGTTATTATTATTATTATTATTATTATTATTATTATTATTATTATTATTATTATTATTATTATTATTATGATTATGATGATGATGATGATGATGATGATGATGATGATAATGATGATGATGATGATGATGATGATGATGATGATGATGATGATGATGATGATGATGATGATTTGTGTACAAGTTTGTGCTTGATAAATTAAAGTTTGTGCCAAATCTTCCAGAACCAGATGAGAAGTAGGGTCGTCATACCCCATACTTCTTCGTCCCCTTCGAAGGTGATGCTCCCTATTGATTTGATACACGATGGCTTCCCATCCACCTTTTCTACAATCTAGTTATATTCTTGTTACACTTTCTCTTTGTTTTGCTTTCAAAATGTGTAGTGGCTTATTCCTGTTTTGATATAGAAGGGTTTTTGCATGTCTGTTTGGTCATCATGTTTGATGTCACCTTCATTTTTTTAAAACTTTTACCCGAGTCTGCATGCTTGATTTTAAATTTCTTTTTTTTTTATAATAATTTATTAATTTTTCTTTTTTATTCTTAGGACATTTTTTGTTTGATGAAGAAAGAAAAAAATGCAATGTCTTTTTTTTTTTTTTTAAATTTGTTGCAATTTTTTTCTTCTGAATGCTCTTTGTCAATTCTTTATGCATGTGTATATGTTACAGTGAATGACATAATCAGTCGGATGGTGAAAAGGTTTGAACTGAGATATTGCCAAGTTTAGTTAGAAGGTCAATTTTTATCAAAAGGAGTTCTTTTCATAAATTATTAAATCAACCCTTATTGTACATCTTCGGGAAATATCAAAGCTTAAGTTTACTTCTAAATATTTTTTACGGCTAGTCAAAGTGAAAAAGTATGAAATTTGAGAAAAGTTGCTGGATACCTATCTGACCATAACCATGAAAAATCACCCGATTTACTTCAAATAAAGATTAAAATGCTCTGAGGAGCATATTCGTTCAGAAAATGAAAAAAAATGCAAATCCAAAATGTTCACCTTCCGACTGATTATGTCATGCTCTGACACACACATATATATAGTGTATGCAATGGGGTATTTATGAAATTATATACTTAAACAAAGATTACCTGAAATTCAAAACTAAATGAAATAATGGACATCTAATCATCAAATTATTTATCTGAAAGAAAAAAAATATTGTCTCGTATAATTTATTCATTTTCTACTTTTTTGTGTAAGAAGAACAGGAAAAAAATACAAGTCTGTAGATCACTGATGTAATGAATAAGTCCAGGCAGTTTGGGATGTCAGTCAGTGTTCTGCAGTCAACTTCTCTTTCACACACATGTTTTCCTGTTGTCGCTGCCATCTGTGCTTCACTGTTGCGCCCATTCTTGATGCCCACATGCCTTTCTTCTACTCCCCCCCCCCTCTGCTTACAAAAGAAATTTTTTTAAACAATTAAAAAAAAAAATTTTGATAAAAAAGAAGAAAATACACACATCTACATGTGCGACCGATTTCCTCATAAAAATGATCGCCCCTCCCCCACTTGTGTGTCGCTTAAAAATAACTGGATGATCATTATTCAATAATAAAGTTTGTAGTTCGTTTTGAAATGTGTTCATTTGGAATTAAACCTTTAACTCACTCAATCCTAGAGATTTTTGATACTTTTTAAAACTGGGTAAAAATGTATTTAAAAAATGAGCATGTGCATAGATAGTTTTATTCAATTACCATTAACATGTAAAAATTAAAATCTTTAGCTTTGATATTACTCCTATAACTTGTCTCAGAAAAATGTAATAAATAGGCATGGGGTAAAAGGAACCCGGGTCAACTACAGATATAGTCAGTGTTAGGGTTGAGTGATTTAAAAAGGAAATTGATTAAACTACGCTGCGAGACATTGTCTGTCACTATACATAGCACGAAATGTTTTCTGACATTCTCATGCATAAACAGCTTCAATAAAGCTGCAAATGAATGCATCTTCTGAAATGGTTGTCTGATTGTCTCTGAGCAGAGCATAGTCCTTGAGTCCCTGGATAAAGGCTCTTTACTCACATTCTCTCAATGTACTCAGGTGTAAAATGAGTACCCAGTCGTTAACAGCATTGTCTCTTTCTGAAAGAAAAATTGTAATATTTCCTAACAGACGTCATGTCTCGTCCTTTATGTTAAGTGTTGCTGTTGGTTGCTTGTAAAGCACTTTGAGCTAGTGTAGTGGATATTGTGCTATGCTCTAGTTTTTTGAAAATGTTATCTTTTACTACTGTACAGTGCCAAACCTTGACAACCACAATCAATTATGTCTCCATTTTATGCCTTGTAAAAATCTAGCAATTGTGTGGCGGGCTGAGAAAACCCGGAAAGATACGCAAATTTCATAAATTGAGTTATGTATGCAGTGGTATAGAACACATCTTTCTGATCATTTACCACTTTAAATTTTCTTTCTACGTGTATTAGAACCCAAGTTACGATTTTTTGTTGCTATGGGAAACACTTTATCTTCGGTTTTGGCTCATAACTCGAATCAAAGCTTGCCGCATCCTCCCGGGTTTTCTCAGCCAGCCTCACATATTATGTCTCCATTGTATGCTGTGTAAAAATCTATGCAATTTGTGAGATGGACAGTGTGTCATGTTAATGTAGCTGCTTGAAGCTCAAAGACATAAAATAACAATAGTCAAATAGGATGGAAGCTTTAATTTAATTAACAAAGACAGTTCATGTGCACGTTTTGGTGTTCCCCTTTGTCAACAAAACGCGATGAATGAAACTCTAAAGACAAATGAGTGATGGACAGTGTTGTTATATTGTATCACTCATAAATGAAGAAAAAATATTTAAAATGGTGGTGGGCATGGTATACTCATGATTTACATGTATTACATGGTGTTTCTTCTCTCCAACAGCTCAACGTGCGGCTAAGTGGTCTAGTGGTATGACACTCACTTTTAGATCGGAAACCAGGGCTCGGCGCATAGTTGAATCCTTGGAAAAGACTCTTTGCTCACATTCTCTCACCGTACTCAGGTGTAAAATGAATGCCTGGCCGTTAACAGCATTGTCTCTGTCGGAAAAAATTGTAGTATCTCCTAACAGGCATCATGTCCCGTCCTATATCTTAAATGTTGCTGTTGGCTAGGGACCCCTTGCAAAACACTTTCTTGAGCGTGTTTAGTGGATGTTGCACTGTATAAAAGCTTAATTTAAAAAAAATTTTTTTTTTTCAATAAGCCTCCATAAATTCGGTGAATATAAGGTTTGAAATTTGGATAGGTGCTTATTTTTTTGGGGGGGGGGGGGGGGGGGGGGGGTGAGAAAATCAACCCATATCTTGGGGAAAATATGATAAACCTTTTTAAAGGATTGAAGTTGGTTGGCAAGTGTGTGTATTGGGTGACGATACTTGGGAACTCTTGTGTACCTGAAAATGAATATAAAATGTATGACTTTGAATTGAAGACAGCTTGTGTTTATTTTGCAATGTTATATATTGAGCTAGTCAAATGAGTACTTGGCAAGTAACAGCTTTTGTAACTCTGTTGAAAAAGAAATTACAGGGGTGTGAAGTCTTCAGTGCAGTGTAGCTGTTGGATTGAAACTCCTTGTAAAAGGCTTTGAGCATATTTCGCGGATATAGCACTCTATTAAAGCTGTTTTTAACATTTTAAAAAGTTTTAATTGATAGTAAAAAAAAGACAAGCAAATCAATTCCAGTTCTCGTAATGTTCGTGTGAAGCCTAGATTATCTTGTAAAAGTTTAAATTGCCGCAAGTGATTACAGAAACAATTCTATATCAATTCAATTTGACCCCTTGGCCACTGAATCATAATCAGTCCTTTTTTTTTTAATTTTCGTTTCAGGAATTTTTGAATCGAGTTCTTCTGGTTTTTAAGGAACTGGTCAATAAGGACATCTTTCCGACTGATTGGACTGCCATGCGTATGATCACTAACAAGTTGGTCTTTTTTCATTATTATATATCACTGTTGGTAGTAGATAAATAGTGATCACCCTCTCTCTGTCTGTCTGTCTCTTCTCTCTCTCTCTCTCTCTTTCTCTCTCTCTCTCTTTCTCTCTCTCTCTCTCTCTCTCTCTCTCACCCTCTCTCTCTCTCCTCTCTTTCTCTCCTCTTGCCCCTCTGTCTCTCTCTCTTCTCCTTTTGTCTCTTCTCCCACCCCTCTCTCTCCTCACTCATATCTCTCCTCCTCTCCCTTTCCTCTCCACCCCCCCTCTCTCTTTCCTTCTCCTCCTCATCATCCTCTCTTCTCTACCTCCTCTCCTTTCACCTCTCTCCCCACCACCCACCCACCTTATCACCATCCATTCCCCTATCTTCCTCCATCTCTTTCTCTCTCTCCATCTCATCCTCTCCATCTCATCATCTCTCTCTCTCTCAACACCACATCACCAACCTATTGCCCTCCCCTCTAACCATTTGTCTATCCTTTTGTTCATCTGTTCACCCATCTGTCCATCCATTCTTCTATCCATCCATCCGTTCATCTATCAATCCATCCATCCATCTGTATACCAATCCATCCATCTATCCATCCATCCAACCATCTATAATCCTTACCTTCTCATAACCATCCACCCATCTATCCATCCATCCATCAATTTATCATCCATCCATTCCATCTTTCTCCATCCACCTAATGATCCACCTACTCATCCATCCATCATCCATCCATCCATCCATCCATCTACAAATTCATCTATCCATCCATCCATTCATCCATCTTTTCCCATCCACCCAATAATACATCTACTCGTCTATCGTCCATCCACCCATCCATTCATCCATCCATCCAGCAATTCATTAATTCATCCATTCATCCATCAATTCATCCATCCATCCATCCATCAATTCATCAATTCATCCATCAATCCATCCATCAATTCATCCGTCCATCCATTCATCTTTCCCCATCCACCTAACAGTCCATCTACTCGTCTACCAGCCATCCATCCATCCATCAATACATTCATCCATCCATCATCCATCCATCAATCCATTCATCCATCTTTCCCCATCCACCTAACAATCCACCTACTTATCTACCATCCATCCATCTATAAATTCATCCATCCATCCATTCATCCATCTTTTCCCATCCACCCAATAATACATCTACTCGTCTATTGTCCATCCACCCATCCATTCATCCATCCATCCATCAATTCATCCATCCATTCATCCATCAATTCATCCATCCATCCATCCATCAATCCATCCATCAATTCATCCATCCATCCATCCATCCATCCATCCATCCATCCACTCATCTTACCCCATCCACCTAACAATCCATCTAATCGTCTACCATCCATCCATCCATCCATCCATCCATCCATTTCATCTTTCCCCATCCATCCATCCGTTCATCCATCCATCCATCCATCCATACACCCATCAATCCATTCATCCATCTTTCCCTATCCACCTAACACTCCATCCATTCATCCACAGTATAATGCTGACCTCCATCCAATATATAGCAGCCGATTTGACCGACAACTTCTTGCAGGGTGCCGAGTTTGATAGAGAGGTAAAAAATATTAACCTTATCCTGATGGTAATACATATCCAAGTAAGACCAGCATGATATGTGAGTCTGGCTGAGAAAACCTGGGAAGATGCGGAAAGTTTCGATTCGAGATAGAGCCAAAATCAAAGATAAAGTGTTTCCCATAGCAACAAATATTATTCAGAAAAAAAAAAATCATAACTTGGGTTCTAATAGACATAGAAAGAAAATTTAAAGTGGTAAATGATCAGAAAGATGTGATCTACACCACTGCATATATAAGTCAATTTATGAAATTTGTGCATCTTTCCAGGTTTTCTCAGCCAGCCACACATATGGTGAACAAATCCCCAAGAAAGGCATCACCTTGATACAGTTTTTATTTTTTTTTAAATTCCCTTTATTCATTCCATAGGAAAATTTGTCTCTAGGGTCTATTCCAGGGGAAGACTGGAATAACCCAGGTGTCAGCCGCATTGCAGCGCTGGAAATTGAGCTAGGACGAGGTGGCTTGCGCATTGGCAGGTGATCGAACTCAGTACCTTCCGGGTACGAAGCGAAAAGTGTACCACTGAGCCATGCTGCTGTGGGAGCTTGATGAATTGAAAGACTCAAACACGAGATATTCTGATGGTCGTACAAATTACAGTGGAACCCATGTCTAGTTTCTTCTTAAGTCCTCATCCCACAGTGGGTCTGGACCACTGGTAAAACGTTTCCATCCTCTTCTGTTCTTGGCCAGTCCTCATCCCACAGTGGGTATGGACCAACGATAAAACTTTTCCATCCTCTTCTATCGTTGGCCAGTCCTCATCCCACAGTGGGTCTGGACCACTGGTAAAACGTTTCCATCCTCTTCTGTTCTTGGCCAGTCCTCATCCCACAGTGGGTATGGACCAACGATAAAACTTTTCCATCCTCTTCTATCGTTGACCAGTCCTCATCCCACAGTGGGTATGGACCAACGATGAGAATTTTCTACCCTCTTCCGTCGTTGGCCAGGCTTTCCATCTCCTGCCAGCGCATCTGCCCAGACCTCTCCAGCTCTACCAGAAGGTCTCTCCTCCAGGTTGACCTTGGTCTTCCTTTTTTGCCTCTCTCATGTACAACTGGTCAGGATATAACAGGGCATTCTCTCACCATACTCAGGTGTAAAATGAGTGCCTGGCCGTTAACAGCGTTGCCTCTGTCGGAAAAATTTTAATATCATCTAACAGGCGTCATGTCCCATCTTACATGTTATATGTTGCTGTTGGTCAGGGACCCCTGGTAAAGCGCTTTGAGCACATTTAGTGGATATTGCCCTATATAAAAGCTCAAAAAAATTTTTTTTTTCTTCCTTCTAAACAGTTATGGACTAATTTCTTCCTCCTGGCTGTGAGCTTCATCACTCAACCCGCTTTGCAACTGGAGAAATACTCGGAGGCAAAGAGCGGCCAAATTACAGACAGGTATGGACAGCTGTTTATTTTTTGTGAATATCCAACATGTGTAAATATGTATCTAATGTGTTTGTTTGTTAACGTGCATGTCTATATTGGTTTGTGATCACGATTTTAGGTGTGCAAAAGATTGATTATTCCACCGTCCCATTGGAAAACCCTATCATTTCTTAGTAAATACGTAATCGTGGAATAATGCTTTGAATGCGTTGAATGAAAAATTTATTCAAGGATTGCAGAATATTTTAGCATAGGTGTGAAATTAGGTGTAGAAGACAGCTGATTGGTAATTATAAATAATCTTTTGGTGCGCATGAATACAAATCCAACGTTTTTAGTTTTGGGTCAAATTATCATTCAAGCAAAAGGAGAAAGATACAAATTATCGTGAATTGAAGTACTAATACCATACCATTTGGTTACAACATATCTAATAATCTTACGTGGAGGGGTGGAATAAACGTATTCTTTCATTTCTCTGTATTTATTAAAGTCGTTGTATTGTCATCATGCAATAATAACACATACTTGTAAGCTCGCGTTATTGGGCATGATAAAAATAACTCGTTTAATAAATACAAAGAGATGAAAGAATCATATATTAAGGGTATGTGTGCACACCAAATGCTGACAGACACCTAGATTGAGTTTCAGTAACTATTTTTTGGTCTTGAACTAAATACCTTGTTAAAATATTTGACTCCTTCTTGACTCACCGTGTGTTTTGTTGTTGTAAAGCTCTATATAAGTGAATTTTATTATTATTATTATTATTATTATTATTATTATTATTATTATTATTATTTTTATTATTATTATTATTATTATTATTATTATTATCAATTTGATGTGAGTAGTACAAATAGATTTTTAAATCAGTGCCACTAGATATTTTTGTTTCCAAGAAGTGAAACCACAACAATTGGTTTGAATTGAGGTAGATGGTCTAGTTCGCTCAATCACTTAGTGGGTCGAGTCGAATAAGATTGTTTTGACTTGTCCAGGTTAAAAGTGTTCAACAGTGGAATAGTTCTCAAACTCTGGTGGCATCTTATGTTAAATAGTGGTAGGAGGGAGAGAGATTGAACGTGAATGGTACATATATATATGTACCTTGTTGTACCCTGTTGTGTGTTTGTGGCCTTGATCAAGTCACCTCGCCATAGCTCACTTTGCGGTGCTGCACTGCGGATTACGCCTGGGTTATTCCAGTCTTCCTTTTTGATAGACCCTAAAGACAAATTTCCCCTTGGAGATGAATAAAGGGAATTTTATTTTTATTTAATTTTTATTTAAGTGTTTGTTGCGACTGCCTCATTTCTATTCACCCACCATGCAATTTTGAATTTTTAAATTTATTCATCTTCTTAATTTAATTTTTTTTAAAATTCTGAGCCAACGAAAAGACAACTACAATTATACCGATGTTGATATCATTTGCATGAAAAGCATAGTTGCAGTGATCTGATATGCATCGTTTCTACTCCTCTATTAATTCTACAAGTTCTACTCAGTCATAATTCGAGTCTATTAACTTCCACACAGGGATTGGAGAAGAAAAATTGTTTGTAACTCGTTGTCATAAAACAGTTTTGTATCAGAGTAAATTGAATGCTTAAAATTGGATTTCAGCTTTGATTTAGGTGATCATCTCAAACTAAGTGGAAGAAGTAGTCCTTCAGAGCCATTCGACCCACGGAGCCGGAGTTTATCCCGGTTTATATAGCGTGAAACGGACAATAGCAATTACTTACTATCCGACGTGCACTTGTTTGCAAGTCTGATAACCCAATTCCTTATGGACTCATTGTCGTAATGGAAATCTCAAAAAATGACGCTAAATATTGTCCATTACAACAATGTTAAACTAAGCCCATAAGTGGGTTCGGATGTCAGACCTGCATATGGATGCTAGTCTATCGTAAAGTACTTTCCACCAAATCTAACAGACTCAGCTACCTATTGACTGCTGGGTGGACAGGGGGGTCAGACAAAAATCTCGACCGCACCCGGGATCAATCTCGGTCCCTTTGCGTGTGAAGAGAGTGCTCTACCAACTGAGCTATCAGGACCCCCCCCTCCCTCTCAAACTAAGTACATTGATGGATTGCGCTCTCCAAGCATCAGTAACACACTTTATAGTCACCTGGAACAACTACAAAAGACGTCTAACTTCTACGTCATGGCACAAGACCGAAGGGCTAGAGCTCAGGTGGTCGCTGGTTCGGATAAGTAAGATGGATTGCGCTTGGAATCTACATCTGTTTCCCTTTGTCTTACTTATTCTTGTGTGCTTTCAGTTGTAAATCTAGAATTTTTTTCGACTATCCAATTTTCTTTTGTTTTTACTGGTGCTGAAATGACTGACATGTGCCGCACGTGCTGTAAAACCCTTAAAAATAAACAGACAAAAAAAAACAAACAATTTTCATTAGTTCATTCTGACCTAATATCAGATTGATACTGGTTTTCCAAAACTTCTACTATTTGACCATCCATGAGATAAATTGAAACATAAATTATATTTTAAGCATCGAATGGCACAAGAATTTCCTTAGTTTTGTGTGAAGTTGAAGTTTGAATATGATAAAATAATAGAACGAATGAGAAATTTTAAGGGAAATAATCCTCAATATCTCAAAATGGAAAATAACGGAGTTAGGGAGTTTTGGAAAACCACTCTTCATTTAGAGTGACAAGCTTGTGAGTGATTCCCAGCATGCATGTCGGTGTGTTACTTTGTGTGTGTGCGTTTAAGTTGATGTGCTGGCATGATGATTGCATCTCATGTTCTTTGAATTTTAATGTTTCTTCCAGGTACAGCGACATGAGAGTTCCGGTGGGCTGCCAGATTCACTCTCTGTGGAACCAACTAGGTTTGTTTGTTTGTATGATTAGTACAACCGACAGCCGTGTTAGGCCTCAACGTGTGTTTGTTTTTTGTTTTTAGGGGGATAGAGGGGGGGAAGAAGTTGCTTGTATGATGTTTTAAGCGAACGTTTAAAAATAGACCAGGAAGATTCTTTTTCACGAATGCTCTGTGGTAAGGCATTCCAAACAGAGGGTCCGAAATGAGAAAAGGATCTCATTCCAGCATTTTTCTGTATTCGAGGGACAACTAGTTTGGTGGAATCACTGGCTGAACGTAAGGGGAGGGGTTTTGAATATCTTTCAATTAGTTCTGAAAGGTAGGAAGGGGCAGTACCTTCAAGACAACGATACACTAAAACACAGGCTTTGAATTTAATCCTTTTCTCAACAGGCAGCCAATTTCAGGTCATGCAGTTGACTTACTATGTATGTTCAAAACCACTTTTAACATAGGACTGTGTGGCTATGTCGTCTAGTGGTATGATACTCGCCTTCAGATCGGAAAGCCCAGGTTTCGAATTCTGCTCTGAGCGGCACATAATTGAGTCCTTGGTAAAGGCTCGTTATTCACATTCTTTCATCGTACTCTGGTGTAAAATGAGTACCTGCTCATTAACAGTGTTGTCTTTGTCGGGGGGAAAAAAACTAGTAATATCGCCTAACAGTCATCATGTCTCGTTCTACATGGTCCGTGTTGCTGTTGGCCGGGGACCCCTTATAAAGCACTTATGAATATTATGCTATATAAATGCTCGAGGTTTGTTTTGTTTTCTTTACTTGATGGTCATTAGGCTACCCATTATTGTTATAAATGGTTATTATTATTTTTTTTTTTTTCAAAAGGGACCTACTCCATTTTTAACATAGGACTAATTTCCGCAGTCATTCGTCCACCTATTATCAATATTGAAATTATTATTATATTTATTACTATTATTATCATTATTATTATTATTATTATTATTATTATTATTATTATATTATATTATTATTATTATTATTATTATTATTATTATCATTATCATTATCTTATCGTACATTATTATTATTATTATTATTATTATTATTATTATTATTATTATTATTATTATTATTATTATTATTATTATTATTATTATTATATATTATCATTATCATTATTATTATTATTATTATTATTATTATATTATTATTATTATTATTATTATTATTATTATTATTATTATTATTATTATTATTATTATTATTATTATTATTTATTTATTTATTTATTTATTTATTATTATTTTTTTAAATATTATTTTTTTTTTTTTACTTTTTCCAGATGACAACACTCAAGTGCTGGTGATGGACCTACTGGGCCCATTCCTTTTAGTGTCAATGATACCTCAGATAGAGCTACGAAAAGTCACCATCCCGATCTTCTTTGACATCCTGAAGTGTGAGATTAACATCAGCGGAGACCTCAGAAGGGTAGGCTGTGTTTTGACTCGATGATAATTCTTTACCACCAAATTCCCGACAGTATGAAAGTCTACTAGTCTTCAAACGGCTGGTGTCTTCTTCTTCTTCTTCTTCTTCGTTCCCGTCACGTCACATGGTCAGTCCGGTCTGATGAATGAAGCCCAAAGTGGTCCTGAGGTCGTCCTCACTGCCGTACAGCTTCTTTGAGTATGGGGTTGGGTCAGGCCAGAAGTTCCTTCTCAACTGGTTGTACCTTGGACATTCCATTTGGACATGATGTCCATTTTCATTTTCAAGTGGTGTCTAAAAACGAAAATCTTTTTCATTCTTCTTATCGTGATTCTATGTGCACTTTGGACAAGATATGTGTGTGTGTGTGACTGTTGTGGTGATTTTGTAGTCGAATGAATGAACTTGTGTGGTACCAAAAAACTATTGTACAGCACCTGTGAGCACTATTTGATGATACTGGTGCTATATCAAATAATAATAATAATAATAATAATAATAATAATAATAATAATAATAATAATAATAATAATAATAATAATAATAATAATAATAATAATAATAATGATGATGATGATGATGGTAGTAAGACATTTACGTTATCAGAACAAAGGAAATAGGGGAGTAAGCTTTGGTTACATGTTTGAATCGTGAGTTTCTATGAGAACGCCGTATGCCTGTATGATAATTCTGTTTGGGGACCTGTTTCTCTCATAAGACATTATTTTTATATTATTCCTATTTTCTATTATTAAATTCTTTGTGCATGTGTGTGTTTTTTTTGTGTGTTTTTTTTTTTTTTGTTATTTCTTTTGTAAAGAACCTCCAATATTGTGATCTAATTTTGCTTGTGTACCCATTTTATTTGCTTCTTATAATATTTTTAAAGCAATCTTTTTTTCTCTTCTTTTTTTTTCAAAAATGTATCCTGTAGCTGGAGGGCAAGATGATTCACGAATTGGACTATCTGATCTTGGAGCATCACGGAGATGCACAGTACAAGGAGTTGTTGGGATCCATGTAAGTACTCTTTCTTCTTCTTGAAGTTAAAAATATTGAATTTTGATATATACTATCCAAATAGTTTATTTCCTCCATGATACTATATGACGTGTTTGCCGTCATCCGGTATTTGTCTCTTTGGTCTTGAAGTTCAAAATATTGAATTTGGATATTTCTATATGACCTGTTTGCTCCATCCGGTATTTGTCTCTTTGGTCTTGAAGTTCAAAATATTGAATTTGGATATTTCTATATGACCTGTTTGCTCCATCCGGTATTTGTCTCTTTGGTCTTGAAGTTCAAAATATTGAATTTGGATATTTCTATATGACCTGTTTGCTCCATCCGGTATTTGTCTCTTTGGTCTTGAAGTTCAAAATATTGAATTTGGATATTTCTATATGACCTGTTTGCTGCATCCGGTATTTGTCTCTTTGGTCTTGAAGTTCAAAATATTGAATTTGGATATTTCTATATGACCTGTTTGCTCCATCCGGGGTGAAGCAGATGACGAAAAAGTGAATAAAACAGTGCTGATGGTTTTCCTCGGATCTGCGGAAATCCGCAATTTTTGAGTCAAGGAATTTCCGCCTTTAAAAAAAATTACATCACCCCCCCCCCCACCCTCAACCTAAACGCATAGCATAAATCAACATCTTAGCTCTATTTGCACCATTAAAGTAGGCAGTGTAATGACCTCCCTTCTTTGCTATCTAGCTCTTGCAGATTTATAGATAGTATGCGCTTGGCTAAGAAGCTCACAACATTGCCATCCGGAAGTATAACGAACCAACACACACAACTATGTGTAACCTTGAACGCTTATAGTCTGGTTAATACAGTGTAGTGAGAATTACGATGGCTACTACGGTCAGGCTATGAGTTTACGAAGGCTTTGGGATAAGATATGATAAGATAAGATGAACCTTTTTATCCACTTCTGTCGCTTATCCAAATTGTAATATAGGTGGATAAATATTTGTTGTTATTGTGGTTGTTGTATTTGTTACTGTCATTGTTGAAGTTTTAATTGTTGTTATTTTTATTGTTGCTTTTGTTGTTAACGATGACGATGATGATGATGATGATTATAATGATGATGATGATGATGGTGGTGATGATGATAGTGATGATGATGATGATGATGATGATGATGATGATGATGATGATGATGATAGTGATTATGATAATGATGATGATGATGTATGATGATGATGATGATGATGATGATGATGATGATGATGATGATGTGATGATGATGATGATGATGATGGATGATGATGATGATGATGATAGTGATGATGATGATGATGATGATGATGATGATGATGATGATGATGATGATGATGATGATGATGATGGAGTACCTATGGCGGCAGCGACGGGTTGTTAAGTTCCCGCCTTGTTTTTTTCTTTTGAAGCGAATGGGGTGATGAACGTGAGTTAAAAAGTCACGGGAACGAAGAACGAGGTTGAATAGAAAACACATGGCTAGGGGTGCTAGGACTCAGCCGTCGTTTACATCCGACTAGGCCGACGTGTACATTAGACCTGCATGTGTGCCGACAATTGTCGGTTTTCCGACAATCACGGTCGTTGCGATCTCCCGGATCACTTATTTTTTTTTTATTGCTAAAGTAATCTGATTGCGAGTGACGTCAATTGTCGGAGTGTCGGCGATCCCCAACTCGACCGGCGGCGAGCAGTCAAGTGCCGACGAATGGGCGTCGGATTGCCGACAATATTGTCGGCACTCTCAAGCGCTCGTTCGGCAATTATCGGGAAACTTCGCTAGTCTCCGATTTGACCGAAACTCTTCACTGTCTGAAAAACGAAAAGTGGGTCGATATAATCGAGCTTGCGCAGTTCGTTAACTTTCGTTTTCATACTTTCGGTACCTATTCCATTCAAGTAACTTTTGTTTTTCAATTGAACGTTGCTACATTTCAATTTTATTCGCTCTATCAATCAACTTTCTGGATTTGTGGTTGTATATTTTACATTGTTTTTTTGTTATCATGCCTGAACAATTCTTTGACCGTTCGTCGGATCTCAAGTCAGTTGAGAATGGTATTGAAATCTATTCAAATGGGATCTGGAAGAGAAAGACTGCACCGATGATTTTCTCTCGGAGTACGTGAGAAAGCCAGCACAGCCGGGTGCTGCTTTTTTTTTTTTTTTTTTTTTTTTTTTTTTTTTGCCAGTGGATTAAAGTCTAATGATTGGGATGGTTATTGCTCTTTAGAGATAAGATCAATTATTCCGGTTAAAAACTACTGTGGGGGGTCCGATTACGGTGGCAAAGGAAAATCATTCATGTCATAAAGAGGAGGCATTCTCAAAGTGAAAGTGAGTAACACTACTAACACAAGTACAGAGAAAAAAACCCAACTCAGTTGTTGCAGCTGTTTTCACTGCTGAGACAGAGACTCGTCCTCTCTCCAAGCTTCACAAGGAACTCACTCAACCCTAGCCCTAACTGAAACTGATTCCAGTCTGTAGGTAGACAGGTGCCGATTAGCCATTGGACAAGTGAAGCGCAAGTTTTGGTTAAAATTTGAATAACACAATTTCACATAATCACTGTTGCATTATTTTTCACAGTATATGAACGGCTCTGGTATCATTTTAAAGGGCAGAGATCAAGATTTCTTTTGATGTGATAGAAATCAATATTGACATATTGTATCAAAAATTATAATTTGATAAAAATAACGTAATTTTAAAACTTTTGAAATCTTTTTCAAAATTGAGATAGCAAAAAAATAAAAGAGAAGGCATCTAGATAATTCATTTGTCTATGTCTATATCAAATTTCATAAAGATTGAAGACAGTGCAGTATGTTTAATGTTGACCACAAGTGACCAACCCTCTTTTTCTATGCTAAAATCCCGTTTTAATCAGTAGTCACCTTATCGAGAGGCTGTCCAGTGGGGGAATTCTCAATCAATTTTGAGCTTTTTGTAAGAGTAAATTTAGAGTAAAATCATCATAACTTTGGAACCGTGTATCCTAAATCCAAAAGTAAGGTATCTTATTAAATGTTTTTTAAAGGCCTATCTGTCTATGTAAAAAAATAATTATAAATTTTTATTTTTGAAAAAATATCAAACTACCACTCTACCTCCATGCTGTCCCTTCTCCCTATAAATTTTTGTTACTTTTTAACATTTTAAAATAAATATATTCTGTAGGACAATCCAAAAGAAAATGTATATGACTAAGTACTGAGTTACAAAATAAAAGATCCGGTAATGCGATATGTGTGAAAAAGTTCAGACAATTTGGTCAGGACTCACATGCAGGTCTAGTACATATATATGCAGGTCTGACATCCGAACGCAATTATGGTTCTAGTTTAATATTGTTATGTTGTAATGGACAATATTTTGCGTCATTTTTGTTTTTTGTTTTAAGATTTTCATTACAACAATGAGCCCATAATGAATTTGGTCGTCAGACCTGCGAATAGGTGCACGTCGGTCTAGGTTTATAATACTCGAGTATTGTTTTTTTTTTAAATTTTTTCTTCAAAGTGTTTTTTTCCTCATGATGTATAAAAGTAAATAAATAACAATAGCTTAAAGAAGAAGAAGAAGAAGAAGAAGAAGAAGAAGAAGAAGAAGAAGAAGAAGAAGAAGAAGAAGAAGAAGAAGAAGAAGAAGAAGAAGAAGAAAATACCAAACAGAACGTTTCGGACTCAAAACCCTTCTTCAGCCAACAACAAAATCAGTTGAAAACGTTAATGCGTTTTTGTTTTTGTTGGGTTTTTTTAAAACTACAAAACACACGCAGACTGGAGAAGGATAAATTAAAGCGTTGGGTTGAAAGTAGCAGTTTGTATTTTTGTTAATTTCGCATAAGGGTGAGAAAGAGGAAGACTCGGTCGGTGGAGGCGTGGGTATTGGTCTAGGATCATTTAAGGAGGGGGGGGGGGGGGGGGGATAGAGGGGTAAATGTTTTGTTTTGACACAAAACACAGTGTCGGAATTGGAGATGCGGAGAGTACGGAATACATTAAATGTGTGATTGGCGGTTGGTAGGTATAATCTCTCTTGTTCGTATTTTTGTTAAACTTTCATTTTTGTTGATGGATGTCATCATGGATGGACACGGAAGGAGGGGGGATTGAAGGGTGGCGATATGAGAGAGAGAGAGAGAGAGAGAGAGAGAGAGAGAGAGAGAGAGAGAGAGAGAGAGAGAGAGAGAGAGAGAGAGAGAGAGAGAGAGAAAAAAAAGAGAGAGAGAGAGAGAGAAAAGAGAGAGAGAAAAAAAAAGAGAGAGAGAGAGAGAGAGAGAGAGAGAGAGATAAGAGAGAGAAACAATGTTTTAAATTACTAAAACTTAGAGAGAGTGTGTGTGTGTGCGCGCACGTGTGTGTGTATGAGCGAGTGTGCGCGTGTGTGAGAGAGAGTGTGCGTGTGTTGGGGGGGGGGGGGTAGCTGGCGCGCGCGCGCGTGTGTGTGTGTGTGTGTGTGTGTGTGAGAGAGAGAGAGAGAGAGAGAGAGAGAGAGAGAGAGAGAGAGAGAGAGAGAGAGAGAGAGAGAGAGAGCTTCCAATATAATAACACATACATTACTAAACTACACATAATAGGTCCGTCCTATATATTATATTATTTTTTAAAAGCTGGCACGCTGTCAATAACACTTTCTCTAAACCGTTCAGTTTGTGTTTATCTCAGCCGTCCATTTCCGTCTCTGCGACCGGAAGTTAAATATCGCCCAAGGCCGTTGGCCTCACATCAGCAGCCCCGCATTCATGGCATTCTTCAAGAGAGGCTGTTTATTGTTTACTTCGTGAAAAACTTTAATAACGAAAGAGTGAAAATGGAGAGGCTTCGTATAGGAACGATACAGACAATGGACGTTTCGGGTACAAGCCCTTCGTCAGCATAACATTACATACACTTTTTATTTGTTTTCCACGTTTGTGTATTGTTGTGCTGACGAAGGGTTTGTACCCGAAACGTCCATTGTCTGTATCGTTCCCATACGAAACCTCTCCATTTTTCACTCTTTCGTTAGTATTTTCACGATCACAGGCTTCAGGCAGCCCCTGCCGTCTTCTGAGCGGCGCGTAGTTGAGTTTTTGGCAAAGGCTCTTCACTCGCATTCTCTCACTGTACTCGGGTATAAAAATGAGTATCCGGCCGTTAACAGCATTGTCTCTGTCTAAAAAAATGTAATATCGTCTAACAGGAGTCGTGTCTTTTCCTACATGTTACATGTTGCTGTTGGTCAGGGACGCTTTGCAAAGCGCTTAGAGCACGTTTAGTGGATATTGCGCTATATAAAAGTTCATGGTTTTTTTTTTTTTTCGCATTTTACCAAGCAGGCATAATACCGTTCTCGTGCGAATAAGTTAACTCTCCTCCTACTCTGGAAAAACACGTATTTCAAAATTTGACCAGAAAACTCGTCCTTCAAATATCGATCGATTTTAATGATCCTCGTCTTGGTGAAAACGTTCAAACCTTGAGTCATGAAGTCTCAGGTCTGAGATATTTTTTTTTTTTGATATGATAAGGGTCATTTAAATCGATCGATATTTGAAGGACGAGTTCTCTGGCCAAATTTTTAGATCTATGTCTTTTTTATTTATTTATTTTTTTCCTGGAGTACGGCATGGCAAGAAACAGATTAATCTGTAGACTGAAATTATCAACCGAAAACACGACGTAACTTACGCCATGACTGAGGACCAAGTAGTTAGACCGTCTTTTCCAAAAGCTTTATGTCATTTTACCGTGTGTAAACGTCACGTGTTCATTGACTCTTTGAGCTTAGAGCACTTTTAGTGGATATTGCGCTATATAAAAACTTTTTAAAAAATATTTTTTTTTAGCATTTCCCCAAGCAGACATAATTCTGATGCGAACCCGTTAACTGCCGCACACTGGGAAGACACGTATTTCAAAATTAATTTGGCAAAAACTCTCAAACCGGGGACTAAGGAAGACTTCGTGAAGTCCCAGGTTTGAGATTTATTTTTTGTTGTTGTTGACCATGATGAGGGTCGTTTAAATCGATCGTTATTTGAAGGACGAATTTTCTGGCGAAATTTTTATATCCATGCGTAACTTACGCCATGACCGAGGACCAAGTTAGACGTAGCATCGTTAAGTTATAACCTGACACTGACCAAAAAATGACGTCAAAACGCCAGTCTTTTGCCCCAAAATAAAACAAATCGTGAGTTGTATTCAGTAGTTCAACCAATGAAATAACTTGTTTCCTTGAGCTCTACTAACGACAACTCAATAGACGCTACACAAACCTAAAAAATGACGTCAAACTGCCAGTCCTAGAGGGTTCTAGTGTCAGGCTATTGATAGTTCGAAGATGACGTCACTCACGTCTTTGTTGTTGATTTTGCAATCCGCGTTTAAGAGTAATTCTCACTAAACTGTAATAACCAGACTATAAACGATCATGGTTTCACACATTTTTGTGTGTTGGCCAGTTATACTTCCGGATGGCAATGTTGTGAACTTATTAGCCAAGTGCATACTATCTATATGTTAACGATGGCTACGGTAAGACCGTATAATATTGTCTTTTCCAAGAGTTTTATGTCATTTAATCGTGTGGAAACGTCACGTGTTCATTGACTCTTCCAGTGATGCGTCCGTTCCATGATCTTGGACATTTCGTGGCGTAGGTTAGATTGGGTTTGTTTGTTTTTTCCAAGAAGGGTCGGGTGTGATTGGGGTGGGGGGTGGGGTGGGGGAGGTGGATGGAGAGAAAGAGAGAGAGAGAGAGAGAGAGAGAGAGAGAGAGAGAGAGAGAGAGAGAGAGAGAGAGAGAGAGAGAGTGTGTTATGTGTTTGTGTGTGTCGTGTGTTGTGTGTGGACGCCTTGTTTGTGTGTGTTCTTTTGATCGCCTCTTGGGATTTCATTTTAAAAAATAACACTGTAAAGATAAAAAAAAAAAAAAAAGCTAGCAATTTGCCAGGTTATTGTAATCATATTTTTCCAATTGATAACACTAAAGGCTTTTTCATTGGTCGTGCGAGCTACGCACGACGCTCACACCAACGCACGTGTAAAATTAGAATAACACTTGCACGCGACACCGACCCTCGCATCACCCACCCACCCACCAACCAACCACCTGTCGCAGTAACCAACAACAATGACCACAAGTGACCCCATCCGCATCAAAGGTCAACTTCGCCACGTGCCCACGCGCACTTTATTTGATGCGGACACGCTCCACTGAATCTTTTTATCAAATTATTATAATTCCATTCCACTCATTATTCATGAGTTCATAGCGTCAGATCTAACGGTTTTCACATAAAACAGACTGACCACTCCCCCCCCCCTTCCCCCTCCCTTCCCCAAAACAAATTAAAACAAAACAACTCCATAAAAAAAAAAAAATAAAAAAAATTTAAAAAACCCAAAACCCAACAAGAACAAAAACTTGATCTTTTATAGACCGATTGAAATTGACGCCATTCAGCTCTTTGTTATTATTTTTTTTTAAACAGCCATTTGAATTTTCAGTTTTCACTAAATTCTCTCAATCAGACAACAGATAGAACGAAGTTGACGTCACTCAGATCTTATGTTTAAAGTTTGACATGAGAAAGTCACCACATTATTGTATAAACTCTGCAGTGATGGGCAATCCGCCTTTTGCAGATAAAGACGCTGAATTTTAACTTGAACAATAGAAAGCAACCCCCAAGTGTCATGTCTGAGGTGAAATATTTGATTTCTATCACCCGGTTCATCCCGGCATAATACCGTTTGCAAACGATTGCTCACATATTTGCATGGTTTAAAAAAAAAAAATTCAAAATAAATGATAATAATAATAATAATAATAATAATAATAACAATAATAATAATAATAATAATAATAATAATAATAATGATAATAATAATAATAATAATGATAATAATAATAATAATGATAATAATAATGATAAAAATAATAATAATAATAATAAATAATAAAAATAATAATAATAATAATAATAATAATAATAATAATAATAATAATAATATAATCATCATCATCATCATCATCATCATCATCATCATCATCATCATCATCATCATCATCATCATCATCATCATCATCATCATCATCAACCACAACAACAACCACAACACCCTCTAATTAGAACAACAATAAAAACAGCAACGAAAAAACAAAAAAAACAAACAAAACAAAAACGATATTAACAACAACAATTGAAATAACAAAAACGTTATCATCAACAACAACAAATAACAATCACAACAACAGCAATCACAACAACAAAAACAACAATCACAACAACAACAATGTGGCGGGTTGTGTGTTAATTTGTGGGATCGAGTCCAACCGATAGCTCAATGGTCTGGATTCGAACTAGTATGTGCGCTATGGCTCTCGTTACCAGCTGCACCACTCAACCTATATCACAAACGGCTCAGGTTTAATCTAGGGGTGATTAAGAATTGCCTTAGGGTCCCTTATAACTTAATTGTATTCATAACAAGTGAGTCAAGACAATAGTAACGCCCAAATGCAATAATAACAATTCTATACATAAAGTTTAATTAAATTGTTACAGGAAAAGATAGAAAGAATAAGTATTTATTTAATATCAGGAAGAATAGCTCTAATTGAGTGGATCTAATCTATTATATATTTATTTGTTACTTTGATATAATCATATGTGTCTGTGGAAAATACATTTGAAAATGGTATAAGCCCGTTTGGCTTATCTTTATCCCGCCGGCTTGCTTGACTGAGGCAAATGTATCAGCTTGTTCCAGGGTTGGCGCCTGCTTTGCAGAGTTTTCTGGACATCACAACAGTGTGTTGTAGTTAGGCTGACATCAGGGGTTTACCGCTGTTCGAGGACTGGGATGCAGGGATTCGGCACAACTGGGTGCTCCAAGGACAAGGAAAAGGACCAGGAAAATGGCCAGGACCTCCAGCCGAGATAGACAAACTTTTACAAGTTTGAAATTGGAGAGATAGCTCTTTTCTTTTGGGCTTCTTAGCGTGTGTGTGATTAGATTCAGATATGAATTTGGTTTTGTGAAACGAAAATAGCCAATCAGAAGAATTTCCTGTTTTAGATAGCCAATGATATCCAGATGCGTTGGTAAGAAAGAATAACGGATAATTACCGGAAAGCTAGACCTTAATTGTAATTTTAGCTACTCTTGAACGAGACAAGGACCTCAGGGCATATGCACGATGGCGACTTGTTTGGAAAAGGTAATTAGCAGGAGGCATGAATACAATGGGCAGACAATTTGAACAGGTAAATAAGCCTTAAGCTGAAAGTGAGTGTTCCGTTATACAATGGAAATGTTTCCCCACCTAACGACCAAAATTTCCGTTAGAAAGATTTGGGGCTTTATTGGAGAAAGGCTGTCCATGTTTGAGTATTTTTAATGGAGGTGTTGATCAAATATATGTCTCGTCCACTAGGTTTGAAGTGGTTTTAAAAGAGACGATGACGAATGATAAAGAAATCACGCAGTGAGAGAAAATCGCTCGTCACAAACAACAACAACGACAACAACAACAATCATAGCAACAACAACAACGACAACAACAACAACAACAATCATCACAACAACAACGACGCCACCACCACCAAGAACAACAACGACAACAACAATCATAACAACAACATCAGCAACACACAAGATATCGCCTGATATGCTAACGAACCGATCCTAGTTGACCTGCTCTTAATTAGATTCGATAATCTTCCAGTTTTCCTGACCCAGCATCGATCGAAAGGCGTTGACGTCACAACAGTTTGTTGTTCTTTTACGACAGTCAGAGAGGTCGATCAGTTCTCCAGTAAAAAAAAACAAAAAAAAAAAAAACAAAGAAAAAAACAACAAACCCCCCCCCAAAAAAAAAAAAAAAAAAAAAAAAAAACACCAAAAAAACAAACAAAAACAAATAAAAAAAAACAAAACAAAAAAAACAAACAAAGAAAAAAAGGAAATAAAAAAAAAGTTGGACAGTGAAGTCGTGACGTCACACCTTCTACTCTTCCGGTTCCTTGGACGTGTTCATGTTTATGAATGGGTTACATAATCAAAAGGTGTCATATGACTATAATAATATTATTGTTTTGGTAGGAGGATGTTAAAGGCAGATTCTTATGATTACACGCCGTAAAAGAGCGAGGATTTCTTGATCTTTATTGACGATCAGCATATTATTTCCACTCCTCCGGAAGACTCAAGTTCTTTTTTCTATCTTTCTAACTTTGAAAAAAAATCTATATCTTAAAGTAGTCAGGAAGGTACCTAGTCCGCGCATGACGATGATGATGATGATGATGATGATGATGATGATGATGATGATGATGATGATGATGATGATGATGATGATGATGATGATAGATCTGGCCTTGTCACGGTCTGGTTCGTTTCGGTACTTTTCGTCTGTGATTTGAATTATAGTTTTCTTCCATCCCCCTTTATATTTTGTTTTTAGTTCTTCTTCACGCTCATTTTGCTATCCGTTCAGCCTTGACACGAAATCTCCACATGCCGGTCGCTCTCGTTAAACTCGTTTCCATGGTAACGTCGACATAGTTATTATTTATTGTTGTTATAAATATAAATTATGGTCATTGCCGCCCGTAGTGTTTTTCTTGAAGCTCCAACGTTTAAAGTTTGCCTTTCTTCCCTGATCATTCACTCTCTCCTTACCAGCCATTTTTAGAGTTTCCCCGAAAACTTCCCATCCACCTAACAGAAAAATGTAATTAAGAAAACAAATTGAAACAAGTACATTCTATACATGATATTGTTCATCAAAATAAGCTGTACAACCCAGTGTCATGATCTTATAGCTATAATAATAATTTTTTAAAATCTTGAAATTTTGTGATTTACAGAAGAAATCAGATTGGTAAAATTGTTGGTTGCATCGTAACGAATGTGACGATTTTCCTATGGTTGGTAAGGAGGGGATTAATAATGACGATATTATATAGGAAAAAGACCTTTTTATGTGGCCTATTATTACAAGTAAACATACGGTCTTTTTCCTTAAGACGGCAGAATAGGGCAGAGATAAGTCGTGACGTCACACCTTCTACTTTTCCGGTTCCAAGACCATTGGAAGTGTGTATGTAACCAGTCCTTCGGAGGACTAATACTAAATAGGTTTCGTATTGAATCATAAGGTGGCATGACTATTTTAATAACAGGATGTATAGGCATTATAGTTTTTTTTTTTGCCTCTGTCTTTCGTAACCGACGTATTTTCCTTCCGAATCAAAGCACACTCAATCTAAAAATAGCTGCTATCTTGTCGACGCTATGACGTATATTATATCCTCGTAACTAGTCTCAGGCTAAAACTTTAACTCCTTCCTCAGCAAATGACTAAAGCTTGGCCAAACTTAGTCCGAAGGTGCCGTGATTTTAGTCCCGGACTTACTTAGTCAGCTCACATGAAATCCGATTTTTTCAAAGTTCTTGACTAGTCAGAGATAGTCAGAGACTAAGCGCTAGTCCCCGTTCATGAAAACGGACCCAGATTACCACGGTAATAATATTTTGATGCTATATTGACAGTTTTTGTGTATAGTCTTCATTATTCGCCTCAGAGAAATTGAGAAAAACGACTTTTTTTTCTTCTCTATAGATAGTATGCGCTTGGCTAAGAGGCTCACAACATTTCCACCCGGAAGTATAACGGACCAACACACAAAACAATGTGTAACTTTGAACACTTAATAGTCTGGTTAATACAGTTTAGTGAGAATTACTCATACACGCGGATGACAAAAAGCAATAACAAAGATCTGAGTGACGTCAACTTCATACTTACTATCTATAGTTTTTCAAGATATCTTAGTGTTTTGTGGTGAATGTTAAGAAAACGAAGTTTTGCAGAGCTGCCAACTTTAAATTTCAAAAATTCGTAGTTTCCTAGGGGGAAAAGAATAAGTCACTTTAAACATCTTTAGACTTAAATAATTTGTTCTTGGTATGATTAAAAATGCCCCCAAAGTTCTGAATATATGATCTAAGGAATTAAACTTTCCTTTCAATAAGATTTATTGAGTCAAAGAAGCGAATGTTTTTCTTTAGTTGGAGCCAAAAATTCGTATTTCTACGAAATGTTCGTAGTACGAGGCAGGTCTGGTTTTGGCATTTTCTCATTGACTAAATATAACTAGAGCTTTTATATAGCGCAATATCCACTAAGCTCAAAGCGCTTTACAAATTGCCCATGACCAACAGCAACACGTAACAAGTAGAACGAGACATGATATGACATGACACCTGTTAGGCGATATTATAATTTTTTTTCTGACAGAGACAACGCTGTTAATCGCCAGGTACTCATTTTACACATGAGTACGGTGAGAGAATGTGAGTAAAGAAAGAGCCTTTTTCCAAGGACTCAGCGAGGCTCGAACTCAGGACCTTCCGATCCGAAAGCGAGTGTCATACCACTAGACCACATAGCCGCATTTATCTTAGTATGTTGTAGTGAATGTTAAGAAAACGAACTTTCTCATTGACTACAAAGGGGAGCAAATAAAATTGTGTAAAATTCTTGTCGGCAACAGGAATATGTAAATGATCTAATATGTCAACTGAAAAGGGAGGTAACAACAAGACGCCGCTTTAAGAATGGATGAAAGAGAAGAAGAGCTTTTTGAAAAAGGTCAAATTTTATTCATTCCGAGACCGGAAACGGCCCGCGTGCCACCCACCCAAACTTAATTTTGCCTGTTTGGTGTTTTAGTGCCAAATTAAAAAATCTTGGCGTTTTTATAATTAAACATTTTTTTTTTTTTAAAATGCCGTTTAGAAATTAAAAAAAAAAAAATTAGTTTGGCATTTTGCTCTTCTTTTCTTTTCTTCTTCTCATTTTTCATTTTATTAAAAAATACTTACTGTCATCTTTTTAACAAATAAATATACTGCATATTTTACCCCTAAACAAGCAAATCAAGAAATATTTTTATGACTGTGATAAAAACCATGAATCTTAAATTCACTTTTGTGTGTGCATTATAGCAGGAAAAAAAATGCTCAGGAAAAACACTTTGGCATTTTTTTTTCATATCATTTGGCATTTTTTAGATATTCGACATTTTGAGCATTTTAAGCAAAAAGAATCTGGCAACTGTAGGAAAATGTCTTTTATTTCAATGTCACGTTGAATGAGAAGAAACAGGATGGTGAAATGGTTTGCTTTGATCGGACCAGACAGATAATGGCTAATGATAACAATCACGAGGATACCGAATTATCACCAAGGTTTATAAATGTAAAGTAAGGCATGGGTATACGGGTATACTGTTTGCCGAAAACATTTCCATCCATTCCATCCATTCGTCCATTCGTCTGTCCGTCCGTCCAGCCGTCCATTCGTCCACACATTCATCCGTCCGTCCGTCCACACATCCATCCGTCCCTCCGTCCATCCATTCATCCGTCCGGCCATCCATCCGTCCATCCATTCATCCCTCCGTCCGTCCATCCATCTATCTGTCCGTCCATCTATCTGTCCATCCATCCGTGCGTCCATCCGTCCATCCATCCGTCCGTCCATCCGTCTATCCATCCATCCCTCCGTCCTAGCTTTTAACCAATTTTTTACATTGTTTGATAGTAGTGTCTATAGATATAACAAAATTGGCGTCACTCAACTCTTTGTTATTGTTTTAAGGCAGCCATTTTGATATATATATATATATATATAATATATATATATATATATATATATATATATATATATATATATATATATATTTAGAGAGAGAGAGAGAGAGAGAGAGAGAGAGAGAGAGAGAGAGAGAGAAGTGTGTGGGGTGTGTGTGTGTGAGAGAATGAGAGAGTATGTGTGTGTGTTTGTGCATGTGTGTGTGTCTGTGTTTGAGAGAGAGGGAGAGAGAGAGAGAGAGAGAGAGAGAGAGAGAGAGAGAGAGAGAGAGAGAGAGAGAGAGAGAGAGAGAATGAAAGTGTGTGTGTGTGTGTGTGAGAGAGGGAGAGAGAATGAGAGAGTATGTGTGTGTGTTTGTGCATGTGTGTGTGTCTGTGTTTGAGAGAGAGGGAGAGAGAGAGAGAGAGAGAGAGAGAGAGGGGGGGGGAGGGTGATAGAAAGAGGAGGGGGTAGTGAGAGAGAGAGAGAGAGAGAGAGAGAGAGAGAGAGAGAGAGAGAGAGAGAGAGAGAGGAAGAATAAGAGAATGAGGGAGTGTGCGTGTATGTGTGCGTGTGTGGGTGGGTGTGTGTGTGTGTGTGAGAGAGAGAGAGAGAGAGAGAGAGAGAGAGAGAGAGAGAGAGAGAGAGAGAGAGCAGTCTAAGGCAGATAGCAGAGAAGCATTAAGCAGATTAAGGTTGAGGTGAAAATTTGCCGAAATTGAACTTAAAAGGATTTTAAGTCGCACTTGCCGCTTCATGCCGTACTCTGGAAAAACTCATATTTAAAAATTTGGCCAGAAAAGTCGTCCTTCGAATATCGATCGATTTTAATGACCCTCATCTTGGCAAAAACTCTCAACCCTGGGACTTAAAGAAGACTTCGCGAAGTCCCAGCTTTAAGAGTTTTTGCTAAGATGAGGGGTCATTTAAATTGATCGATATTTTGAAGGACGAGTTTTCTGGCCTAATTTTTAAATATGTGTATTTTTTTTCCAGAGTACGGCAGGTTCGAGGTGTGACTGGAAATCATTGTGTCTGTTTTCTCCTCTCTTTCTCCGCTCTTTTGCACTTCATCCTCTTTGCACCCTTAAGTACCCTCTCCCCACCCCTCCTCCCCCCTTCCACCACTATACCCCCACACACTGATAATAATATTCATATGAACGTGCTTATGTGGCGGGTGAGCGAGTGTGTAGCTTTGTGAGTGAGTAGATTTTCAAGGGGTTGACGGATATAATTATTGTTGTATCCACATTTAGTTATGGTGTGAAGAAGATAAGATTTGACACTGTGCAGAAACTGTACTTTGAAAAAAAATATCTTTATTGATGCTGTGCGTATAGTCAAAATACTCACAACTTCTGCCAGCCTGATATAACGTTCCGATAACATAATGTACGTATATGTAACCTTGAACGTTTATAGCCTGATTGATATAATTAATTTAGTGAGAACCAATCATTTAAAAAAATGTCTGTCTAAAAACAATAACAGAGAGCTGAGTGACGTCAATTTCGTTCATTCTATAATGTTTGTTGTTGTTATTAATATTATTATTATTATTAATTTTATTATTATTATCATCATCATCATCATCATCATCATCATCATCATCATCATCATCATCATCATCATCATCATCATCATTATTATTATTATTATTATTATTATTATTATTGTTGTTGTTGTTGTTGTTGTTGTTGTTGTTGTCGTTGTTGCTGTTATTGTTGTTGTTGTTGTTGTTGTTGTTATTATTATTATTATTTCTTATCAAATTGATCTGAAACTGTCTTGTCAAAAAGCGTCAACCCCGAGGCTTCTTTGACTTCTCATGTTTGAAATTTCATGAGAAGTGGAACACTATTTTCATCGTTTTATATTAAGTAATTAAAAAAAAAAATTAAAGTTTGGCACAATGGTGATCAGTGAGGAAACTTTGTGAACTGCTGTAGATAGAATGAGGTTGACGTCACTCGGGTCTTTGTTTTTTTGATTTCCGCGTTCATGAGTACTTCTCACTAAACTGTATTAACCAGACTATAAACGTTTAAGGTTACACATAGTTTTGTGTGTTGGTCCGTTATACTTCCGGATGGCAATATTGTGAGCTTCTTAGCCAAGCGCATACTATCTATAGAAGGAACGAAATTGACGTCACTCAGCCTTTTGTTATTGTTTTCATACAGGCATTTCAATGTTCAGTTCTCACTAAATTCTATCAATCAGACTATAAACATTTAAGTTAAGGTTACACAATATATGTTTGTGTGTTAGTACGTTATATCCGGCTAGTGGATGTTGTGAGTATTTTACCTAAACACGAAATTTTCGTCACTCAGCCTTTTGTTTTTTTGTTGTTGTTTTTTTAATCTCTTAGACATTTTAATGATTAGTTCTCACTAAATCGAATCAATCAGATTATAAAACGTTTAATCAAGGTTACACAGTTTCGTGTGTTGGTAAGTTACATTCGGCTTGCGGATGTTGTGAGTAGTCTACCTACAATGCGTATCTCCCGTTATTACTTTTCATTCATTCCCCATTCGTGCGTCGTTCATGCGTGGATTGAGGGAGGGGCTGGCGGTGGCAGGTTTTTGTGATTATAATTTTGGATTTTGCTACTGCGGTGACTGCAACGTGCCGCGCGCGCGCTCGCGGATAAGTTCTCTTGTGTTTGGTGGCTGACAGTTGAGCGCGGTGGCGTGGAAGGCGACGCGGAGGAAATAATATGATTATATTATTACTCTTTAATCAGAACGCGAGTAAAATATTTCATTTCTAGTCTACAGATGGTAGCATTCGCATTTCCTACTAAATTATTATTCACGCCACTGTTGTATGTATAACAAACACCATGCATAGGCATCATAACATTGTGATGATAATAGAGAACGGTAGGGGCTGCTGAAGCCTCCCGTGATAGTGAAAATACTAACGAAAGAGTAAAAATGGAAAGGATTTGTATGGGAACAATACAGACAGTGGACGTTTCGGATACAAACCCTTCGTCAGCACAACAATGTACAAATAAACGTGGAAAACAAATAGAATGCAAAATAACTTGTATCGTCTGAACCCAATGGTGCTTCGAGCTGGCGATACAAGTTATTTTGCATTTTATTTTATTTGTTTTCCACTTTAATTTATTGTTCATTGTTGTGCTGACGAATGGTTTGTACCCGAAACGTCCATTGTCTGTATTGTTCCCATACGAAGCCTCTCCATTTTCACCATTTCGTTAATGATAATAGAGTAGTAATAAAAAATTATACCAACGCTGGTCCTGCTACCATTTTTTGTGTGATACGCAACAGGTTGTTTTATATAATATTATTGTATTCTCAACGAGGTCGTGATGTGTGTTGTTGTGTTTCATTAATTTTTAAGGAAAAGTGAAATTAATTCAATGCTTTTCCTGTTGGATTGCGTTTCCTTGTGGTGTTGACGGTGTGGTGATTACAGCCATAGGAGGCTTCTTTCTAATCGGATTTGCTGGAAGAACTGTGTCGTGATT
>NC_088365.1:25063349-25078349 GCF_034508935.2 Berghia stephanieae
TTTAAGCGTCACGTGATTTTTAACCAGGCAGTCAATCACCGGACACAACATCGTCGCCGGCGCATCATGACCCCCCCCCCCCCCCCCATAAAAATAAATAAATAAAAAAAGTACAAACCAAACAACCCCCCCAACCCCCCCCCCCTCCCCCCCCCCCCCTAAAAAATCAACAACAAAAATTAAACAATAAATAAGTTAAACCGAAATTTAAAAAAACAAAACAAAACAAAACCAAAAAACAAAAAACAAAAAAAAACAAACATTTCTTCCGAAATCGGCACAAAACAAAAACAAAAATACAAGCCTGTTCTGTCAGAACATCGATTGTACCTTTTGACCAGACAGACCATTTCGGGTTCGAACCCCTTGTCATCTGGGCTCTGCAATAACAATTATTATTATTTTTTTTCCATTTTTGCCCGAAAATTATGTTGACCCAATAAGCTATAAATCCTCAAGTGCCAGGCCTGTTGCAGACATCGGCGATCATGTCCCTCCAACCATATCTGTCCTCAGATCTTCTCAATAGCTCGATTCCTGTTCCTCCTCCACCAATCCTATATAACTTCGTTTATTACAACCAAAAAAAAAAAAAAAAAAAAAAAGAATATAAACAATTTATTTATTTCAGTTCTTGTGCGCGGCAATGCGGTCTTGTGATATGACACTCGCGCGCGGCGCATGGTTGGGTCCTTGGAAAAGGCTCTTTACTCACATTCTCTCACCGTACTCAGGTGTAAAATGAGTACCTGGCCGTTAACAGCGTTGTCTCCGTCTGAATAAAATGGAATATTATCGCCTAACAGTATCATTCTGTAGGTTACTTGTTGCTGTTGGTCTGGGACCCTTTGTAAAGCGCTATGTGTGAGCAAGTTCAGTGAATATTGCGCTATATAAAAGCTCAAATTCAAGTTTTACTTCATTTGCATTTTTAAAAAAAGAAGAAAATTCGGCCAATGTTGAAGCAGAATCTTTGATGTCAATAGACTTCAACAGTCGTGACGTCACTTCCCTCGTAATGACGCACAGTAACTTAGTAACTGGTTCTAAACTATCGGAACAATGGCGGACGCCCTTATGAAATACTTCTCCGACGAGCATAGACGTGTGTCCAGAGGAGAAAAACATTATAAATCCGATCATGTTTTGACTTTTATACATTCTGATCACACGATATGTGAAAAAGTTCTAGCCAGCATGAAGAACAAAATGTTCCGATTTTCTTTGTTTAGAACCAAGCTGCTCGTTGCTGTGCGGACGTGACTTCAGACTGTTGACTCCAATTTCACAGGACACAGAATATCATTAACTTAGATTTTAGTGTTTATTATTGATGACGATAGCCGTTGCCATGACAACTACAAATAATAATGTCTCTTGTAATATATGAATCTTGTTTATCATGTCTGCCCGTGATTTTTCTATCATTGATGATCTTAAGTTGAATAGTCCTTCAGAGCCATTAGGCCCAGGGAGCCGGAGTTTATCCATGTTTCTATAGCGTGAAACGGACAATAGCAATTGCTTGCTACCCTTTTGTTAGGACGCTAGTCTATCGCAAAGTACCTTCCGCCAGATCTAACAGACCCAGCTTTGAGAGTTTATGAGGGCCATTTAAATCAATCGACATTTGAAGGACGAGTTTTCTGGCCAGCCAATTTTAAAACATGGATTTTTCCAGAGTACGGCAGAGATGGACTACTTACTCCTCCCCCCCCCCTTTTTTTTTTCTCTTCTCTCCCCCCCCCCTTTTTTTTTTTCTCTACCCCCCCCCCCTCCCCTCCAATTGCCTCCACGATGTTGTCATGCCTTGAATAAAGCCAATCCGTATCTAGTGTGTAATGTTTTAATTAACTTTTGCCGTTAAAATCTGTCGCTATATCGTTTCCTATTCTGTGACGTATTGTCTTGTCTGTCTCTTTGATGCATGAAGCTTTGATGTCACTTGCGCACGAACTTGGCGGAGTAATACTACGTAGTAATACAGTAATAGGTAATTGAAAGTAGAGCGGTTTTCTTTGGTTTTTGGTAAAGTAGCCCCCTCCACCCCCCCCCCTTTTTTTTTCTTCTTTTACTTTGGGCTTTACTTTTTTCTTTCTTTCTTTTCTTCTTTTCTTCTTTATCGGACGTTTGGTGTGATGCGTATCGTTCCTCGTGATCCTTGTACATGGTCCATATTTTCTTGTATTGAGATGTGTCACGTGATATTCTCTGTCGCTCTGGTTTTGAAACGCGTTGGTTTGAATCAGCGCCAAGTAATAAAAGACAACAATCAACAAGTTAACACGCGAATGTAATTATTGACGAAGATGGATACGATAGATAAGTATGTTTTACAATAATTAATAACAGTTTTCTTGTATACGTTGATTCAAAATGAATGAATGAATGAATAAAAAAAATAGATATTTAAATAAATAAATCAATTAATAATGAACGAATTTATAAGTAAACAAACAGATGATAAAGTTAATATGATAAAATAATAAAAGTAAAAATTAATGAATGAATTATGAATTATTCTTGTATTTATTAATCCAGAACAATTTTAGCTCGTGTTCTTTGCTTTAACTCTCTCAACCCTAAGACCTACTGTGTCCGTAGTTTACCTGGGTTACTTTTACCCCCATTTATTTATTACAATTTTCTGAGACAAATTATAGGCGTAGTGTCAAAGCTAATGTTTTTAGTTTTTGCATTTTAATGGTAGTTGAATAAAACTATCTGTGTACATGCTCATTTTTAATACATTTTTTTTTCCAATTTTGAAAAGTATAAAAAAATCTCTAGGATTGAGTGAGTTAATGCGACGTGCACTTATTTGCATATAATGTGTAGCCTACACATTGGTTGAACCCTCTCCTTACCACCTACAGCAAAATCGTCACATTTGTTACGACACAATATTTTTTCTTATTCAGATTTATTGTGTACCTACATCACAAACTTTGAAGAATGATCTTTGTTTAATTAATAAGAACATAAAGTTGTTTTGTAGAGAGATTGTTTGAGTTTTAAAAATATCTATTTTTCTGCTGGTAAGCCTGCCCTTTTTTCTTTGGAAAATACTGAAAATCATCGGTAAGGAGAGAGTTAATGCCTGGTAGTGGTAAGCTGAGGTCTTTTTTCGGTTATTTTGTTGAATGGATGAATAAATAAATAGATGAATTAATAAATAAGTAAATAAAGAAATAAATGAATAAATAAATAAATAAGTGAATACATAAATAAATAAATAAATAAATAAATAAATAAATAGATTAATTAATAAATAAGTAATTAAATAAATAAATAAAAAATAAATTTGAAAATTAGGTAAATAAATGAATAAATAAATTTTTAAAAATGAATACATTGAAAAAAAAAAAAATAAAATAATTGATATTGAGTAAAATATTCAAAAAAAATATTAGGCTAGAATTGTCAGTTTTAAAAGAAATAAATATTGGTAGGCCTGTCTATTTATTACTTATGTGGACAACAGGCTTCAACATTCGTGACGTCACTTCACTTCTAATGACGCATAGTGACTAAGTAACTGGTTCTAAACTATCGGAACAATGGCGGACGCCTTGTTGAAATACTTCTCCGACGAGCATAAAAGTGTATCCAGAGGAGAAAAGCATTATAAATCCGATCATGTTTTGACTTTTCTACATTCTGATCACATGACATGTGAAAAAGTTCTAGCCAACATGAAGAACAAAATGTACCGATTTTCTTTGTTTAGAACCAAGCTGCTCGTTGCTGAGCGGACCTGACATCAGACTATTGAATGCTATTAATGTAAAATCTTCATTTGATGACCTCGAGTCGACGTGCACTTATTTCCAGGTCTGATAACCCAATTTATTATAGGCTCAATGTTGTAATGGAAATCTCAAAAAAAAAAAAGAAAAAAAAAAAAAAAAAGAATGCAATCTATTATTTTTTGGTCCCTTCCGTCCGGTTATCAGACCTACAAATATGTTCACGCCGATCCAAGTCAAAAAGACTTTTTATTTTATTTATTCATTTGTTGTTTTTCAAAAATTAATTTTGCGGAAATCCTAATATTTCGTTGACTGATAAACGAACACGTTCTATTGGCTTATTTATGTAATTTTCGTAATTGGGAATTGTTTATTGTTTGCTATACATTATTTTACCAGTATTTTATCATTTATAGATGCCCCCCCCCCCTTAAAATAAATAGATTAATAAATAGATAGGCAGACAGATAGATAGATAGATAGATAGATAGATAGATAGATAGATAGATAGATAGATAGATAGATATATGAAGAATGAAGAAATTTATCATATATGAAGAAAGAAAAAAAAAACATAACAAAACTCCAATTATTTACGATAATGGAGGCAAATTATGTTGTTTTTTTTTGTTTGTTGATTTTTTTTTCTTCTGTTAATCATCAGTGAATAATTTTGGTGCTTTTGTTACCTTTAATTATGAACGAGGCAGATCAATTAGGCATGCGAATTATTTGTCGATTCCTACTCTGCCCCCCCCCCCCTCCCCCTTTCCAATAAAACGGTAGTCTTGCTTTACATTTAGATAAAAATCTTATCATAATAGTTAAGTGCCATATCCCCCCCCCCCCCTTCCCCCATAACATAAAGCCATGATTTGCAGGAGGTTGTTGAGGGAAAAATTTTTTTTAAAAAGAATGAAAAAAAAAAGGAAATAAAAATTAATTTTCAGAGTCATTAGGACTGTGAAGTCGGGAGTCAATCCCGGTTTCTATAGCGCGAAACGGACAATAGCATGAATTGAGAGCTACCCGCCTTTGACTAGTCTATCGCAAAGAACTGAACTTTCCGCCAGATCGAATAGACCCAGCTATCCAATCACTGCTGGGTGGACAGGTGAGTCAGATAAAGAAAAAAAACTAAGTAAATATTTACCTCGACTTCATCCGGGATCGATCCCTGTCCCTTTGCGTGTGTATGAAGCGTATGGAGTGAGTGCTCTACCAACCAAAAGGAGCTACCGAGGGACCCCCCCCCCCTCCCCTGTTGATGGTTGATGACACATGATATGAATACAGGGGGGGGGGGGGTTGCAAAAGTAGCTATATATAGAATGAAGTTGACGCCACTCATGTCTTTGTTATTGCTTTTTGCCATCCACGTTTATGAGTAATTCTCACTTAACTGTATTTTCCAGACTATAGATAGTATGCGCTTGGCTCAGAAGCTCACAACATTGCCATCCGGAAGTATAACGAACCAACACACAAAACTATGTGTAATCTTGAACGTTTATAGTCTGGTTAATACAGCTTAGTGAGAATCACTCACAAACGCGGATGGCAAAATACAATAACAGATGCTTGAGTGACGCCATCTTCGTTCTATTTATAAAAGTTCATGGCTACACAGAGTATTGTGTGTTGGTCCGTTATACTTCCGGATGGCAATGTTGTGAGCTTCTTAGCCAAGCGAATACTATCTATACAGTCAAATAACAGACTCCACAACTCAAGCACATTTTACTACTGTATAGATAGTATGCGCTTGGCTAAGAATAAGAAGCTCACAATATTGCCATCCGGAAGTGTAATATTGGACCAACACACAAAACTCTGTGTAACAATGAACTTTTATAGTCTGGATAATACAGTTAAGTGATAATTACTCATAAACGTGGATGGCAAAAAAAAAAACAAAACAAAAAAAAACAAAACAAAAAAAAAACAAAAAAAAAAAAAAACAATAACAAAGACCGAGTGACGTCAACTTCATTCTATCTATACTTTTGCACCCCCTTATTTATTATTGTAATTCATACGCGACGTAGTTATATCCGGTTTCCTTGTTTACTGTTTAACGAACATGATGTTAACAGTTCATTCCCGCCTCTCTGTGTGTTTATAAAACTTACATAACACGCCTGATGCCTTTACTGGTCATACTCTGAAAAATAAAGAAATTTAACCCCTCCCTCCTTCCCTCCACACCCCAAAAAAAACCCCCAAGAAACAAACTTTAAAAAAAAAACAAAAAAACAACAACAAACAAACAAACAAACAAACATGTATTTATAATTTTAGCCAGAAAACTCGCCCTTCAAATATCGAACGACTAAAATGACCCTAATCTTGGCCAAAACTCTGAAATCTGGGACTTACCAACTGAGCCACCGCCCCCCCCCCCCCCCCCCCCCCCCCCCCCCCCCCCCCCCCGTGTACTGATAGATAGTTGATGATGAGATACATAATAAATATTCTGTACCGAAGTAACGCACAGGATGTTTACGTTACATTTCCGTCTCTCTCTCTCTCTCTCTCTCTCTCTCTCTCTCTCTCTCTCTCTCTCTCTCTCTCTCTCTCTCTCGCTGTGTGTGTGTGTGTGTGTGTGTGTGTGTATCTGTGTTTGTGTATAGATAGAATGAAGTTGACGTCACTCGGGTCTTTGTTATTTTTATTTTTTTTTGCCATCCACGTTTATGAGTAATTCTCACTAAACAGTATTATCCAGATTATAAAAGTTCATGGTTGGTTTTAGTTTTGTATGTTGGTCCGTTATATTTCCGGGTGGCAATATTGTGAGCTTCTTAGCCTAGCGCATACTATCTATAGCTTACATAACAGGCCTGATATCATCAGTACAATACTAGCAGTATCAGTAACTGTCTTACTCTGTAAAAATATATATATTTACAATTTTTGCCGTTTTATTGAAGAACACAGCATGTGCTAGTCTATTTGGGTACCATTACATACAGACAAAATTAGCAATGACTATCCCGCACAAATCTTTGGGCCTCTTTTTCGCTCACGAAGTGCCCGAATTCGCGTCAAAATATGGGACGAAGCCGTTTCGTATATGCTATTTTAAAAAATTAATTACGACGCTGTTTATCGATGAATATGACTGAAAGTTGGCACACAGTTAGAAAAAAGGTCATTTTAGATTATGTCAAGCGACAAAACTCGTGAGATTACCAGAAGACCGTTAAAAATAGATTTTTACTCTTTGGAGTAAAATATTTCTAAAACTACCGGGCGTGGAAGTTTTGTCGCTGACAAGGTAATACATGATCATTTCTTCTTTTTGGTTGTAAAATTTCATATGAATATGACGAGTACTTTTCCCGTATTTTACAAAACACCATCCTAATTTGCTCTTCAAGTTTCAATCTTTTAATCCACTTATTACGCAAGATACAACCAAAGGTCGAAAAAAAATGCCGAAAAAGCGTCCCATATTTTCGCGTTTTTTCCCTCTTTGCGGGTCATCCAAATAAATGACACCTTTAAAAATGTATAACTTGTTTATTTATGAATGGATTTTCAAAATTCAAAAACATTTTTACTCAGTGGAGATAGGGCTTGGATTTTAGACAAAAAAATTTTCTTCAAAAAGAGAGAAAAAAAAATTTTTTTATAGTCATTGCTAGACAAAATGCGCTCGGCTAAGAAGCTCATGACATTGCCATCCGGAAGTATAACGGACCAACACACAAAACTGTGTGTAACCATGAATGTTTATAGTCTGGTTAATACAGTTTAGTGATAATTACTCATGAACGCGGATGGCAAAAAACAATAACAAAGGCCCGAGTTACGTCAACTTCGAACTATCTATATACTGTGTTTTTTTTTTATAAAACAACGGGAGAATTTTGGCCAGAAAATTCGTCCTTCAAATGACCCTCACCTTGGCAAAAGCTCTCAAATCTGGGACTTCGCGCAAGTCCCAGGTTTGAGAGTTTTAGCCAAGATTATACAAGATTAGGGCCATTTTAATCGATCGATATAATTTGAAGGACGAGTTTTCTGGCCAAAATTTTGAAGATATGTTTTTTTATTTTGTTCTTCCGACTACGTCAGAGTAGCTGACTAAAATGTAACCCGTCGCGTCAATACGGTATTGTGTCGGAACGAACTGGGTGACGTGTTCACATATGCACGTCTGACATCCGAACGCAATTATGGGCCTATTTTAACATTGTTTGATAAAGATATAAACAAGTGTGTATGAAAGGTGCTAGACAAATAAGCAAGAAAGAAAAATACACACACACAAAAATAAAAACACACACAAATAAAAAAAAAAAAACAAAACAAAAAAACAAAACAAACAACCATCCCAAAAAAGTCAATACCTCGACTGGGGATCGAACCTCAGACCTTCTGGTTACCGGTCAGACGTGCTATCATTACATTGTTATATAACGGACAATATTTTGCGTCATAACATTTTTGTTGTTGTTGAGATTTTCATTTCAACATTGAGCCCATATTATATTAGGTTATCAGACCTGCAAATATATGCACGTTGGGTGAGGAGAATTGAATTTTTACGTCAAAATTATAAGAATTAAGAATTAAATGTTTTTTTATTTTTTTATTTTTTTTTGGAAATTATAGATAGAGTGTGCTTGGCTAAGAAGCTCATAACATTGCCATCCGGAAGTATAACGAACCAACACACAAACTGTGTGTAATCATGAACGTTTATAGTCGGGTTAATACAGTTCAGTGAGCATTACTCATAAACGCGGATGGCAAAAACAATAACAAAGACCTGAGTGACGTCATCTTCGAACTATCTATAAGAAACAAGAATCAAAGTACTCAAACAACCAAGGATTTGATACAAATCCAAATTTGATAAACAAAAATGAATATAACAGCTTCCAAAAAAAAAAAAAATATAACAAAATACCCAACAAGGAACATTTCGGGCTCAAAGCCCTTCTTCGGCTAACAAAAAAAACAAACAAACAAAACAATAAAGACATTAAATACATTACTAAATTCAAGATTGACAACAGACACATTTCTACATTCTTTGTTTATTACTGTTTACAGTCCACAGTTTCTAGCAGCTTAGTACTATCACTTTATCCAAATTTGATTTTTGCTGAAAATTAATTTACAAGCACCCCCCCCCCCCCCCAATCCCCGAGAAAAAAAAAATCCCGGTTTGAGACGATTGGTCACCCAATTGATCAGCAAGACTGACCTTTGACCTTCCTGATGAATAATATCCTTTCTTATCATCATTGCAAAATAAACCCTGACCACTTCTTCGAGAATTCACGGCGGTAGCAGCGTCTAGCACCGACTTCAAGTAGCTATCAATATACACAGTGATATAATCCGTAGTCAATTGGCTAACTGCCGTACTCTGGAAAGACGGGTATTTTAAAAATTTGGCCAGAAAACTCGTCCTTCAACTATCGATCGATTTAAATGATCCTCATCTTGGCAAAATCTCTCAAACCGGGGACTAAGGAAGACCTGGCGAAAAAGTCCCAGGTTAGATTTAATGACCGGACCCTCATCTTGGCAAAAGCTCTCAAACCTAGAATCAAAAAGGACTTCGCGAGGTCCCAGGTTTGAGAGTTTTTTTTTCCCAAGATGAGAGTCATTTAAATCGATCGATATTTTGAAGGATGAGTTCTCTGGTCAGATTTTTAAATATTATGTGTTTTGCCAGCCTAGTACGGCAGTTAACTGGTTAAATTATACACGAAGAGAAGAGAAATATTCACGGTAGCGTCAAGCACCAACTTTAAATGAGATTTTATATAGACAAGACAAGACATGACGCATGTCAGACGATCTTATACTTTATTTTTCTGACACAGACAACGCTGTCAACGACCAGGTACTCATTTTACACATGAGTACGGTGAGAGAATGTGAGTAAAGAACCTTCTTTTCCTAGGACTCAACTATGCGGCTATGTGGTCTAGTGGTATGACACTCGCTTTCGGATCGGAAGGTCCTGGGTTCGAGCCTCGCACTCGGCGCATAGTTGAGTCCTTGGAAAAGGCTCTTTACTCACATTCTCTCACCGTACTCAGGTGTAAAATGAGTACCTGGCCGTCAACAGCGTTGTCTTTGTCCGAAAAAATGTAATATCGCCTAACAGGCGTCCTGTCCCGTCCTACATGTTAAGTGTTGCTGTTGGCTAGGGACCCCTTGTAAAGCGCTTTGATCACGTTTAGTGGATATTGCGCTATATAAAAGCTCTATTTTTTAAATGCGCCGAGCGAGGCTCGAACCCAGGACCTTCCGATCCGATAGCGAGTGTCATACTACCACTAGACCACATAGCCGCACAGGGCAAGTAGGTAGCCGGTCTTCAATATACAGTGATATCTATAGCTTAATGCTATATGACATTGACCTCACGGAAGAGGAAGAAGAAGAAGAAGAAAAGGTCGCGAGTTTTCCCCCAAGGATTGGCCCGAGCAAAGAAAGAAGTAAATAAAAGTGTAATGTAATCAAAGGGGGGACCTCTTCACAAGTACTATAATATGGGTTTAGAGGAAGTCTTTTTCACGGCGAGAGAAGATATCGCGTCGTTATCCTGATGGCCGGATTAAGGCGCCTAATAGTGCGTTGTATTAGTACCTACACCTTTAAGCTTTAACGCCTTTTGAAAAGTGACCGTTCACGCGTGCGTAAGTTTTGTTGTTGTTGTTTTTTTTTTTTTTTTGGGAGAGAGAGAGGGGGGGGGGGGGGGGAGGGGGGGGGGGGGGTTAAATTTAATTTTTGGGGGGGGGGGGGGGGTTGGCTGCGAACAGATGGTTAATATTTATGCTTTGCGTTCAGCCAAAAAAAAACCCCAAACAACTAAAACAAACAAAACTCACAATATCCGCCAGCCAAATTAAACATTCTTGTCTAAAAAACAAACAAAAACAATAACAAATAGCTGAGTGACTTCAATTTCATTTCATCTATAAATAGAATAAAGTTGACGGGTCTTTGTTATTGTTTTTTTTTTTTTTGCCATCCACGTATATGAGTAATTCTCACTTAACTGAATTAACCAGACTATACAAGTTCATGGTAACACAAGAGTTTTGTGTGTTGGTCCGTTATACTTCCGGATGGCAATGTTGTGAGCTTCTTGGCCAAGCGCATACTATTTATAAACGTTTATAGTCTGGTTAATACAGTTTAATGAGAATTGGCTTCAACAGCCATGACGTCACTTCCCTCGTAAATACGCATAGTAACTTAGTAACTGGCTCTAAACTATCACAACAATGGCGGACGCCCTTATGAAATATTTCTCCGACGAGCATAAAGGTTTATCCAGAGGAGAAAAACATTACAAATATAATTATGTTTTGACTTTTACACATTCTGATCACAAGACATATGAAAAGTTCTAGCCAGCATGAAGAATAAAAAATACAAGTTTTCTTTGACTTTGGGTTTGAAACGAATATTTTTTGTGTTCGTGGATAGCTCACACGGTAGAGCCACGCTCTCACCTGCCAGGCGGAGTTGTCGTACCAATAAGGTCGCAGGTTCAAACCCCACCACCGCCGCGAAAAAAATTTTTATTCTCTATTGTCTTCTGGCACTTTTCTACTCACTTCATATCTTGTTGTTACCAACATAAGTGCCTGCTCCACTCACTTTTCTGAATTAAAAATTCACCCCATACACCGGAGCATACTCAATGTCTCAATCGTTTCTATGTTATATGTTTGTGATGAGAATATTGGCTATTAAGCTTAACTGCTGGTCAAAATTACTTCGCGATGGTGGTGAACGAATCGGCGATCTCAAGAAGTGGGTGAGAGAGGGATCTAGAAATGACTTTGGGTTTGAAACGAATATTTTTTGTGTTCGTGGATAGCTCACACGGTAGAGCCACGCTCTCACCTGCCAGGCGGAGTTGTCGTACCAATAAGGTCGCAGGTTCAAACCCCACCACCGCCGCGAAAAAAAATTTTATTCTCTATTGTCTTCTGGCACTTTTCTACTCACTTCATATCTTGTTGTTACCAACATAAGTGCCTGCTCCACTCACTTTTCTGAATTAAAAATTCACCCATACACCGGAGCATACTCAATGTCTCAATCGTTTCTATGTTATATGTTTGTGATGAGAATATTGGCTATTAAGCTTAACTGCTGGTCAAAATTACTTCGCGATGGTGGTGAACGAATCGGCGATCTCAAGAAGTGGGTGAGAGAGGGATCTAGAAATGACTTTGGGTTTGAAACGAATATTTTTTGTGTTCGTGGATAGCTCACACGGTAGAGCCACGCTCTCACCTGCCAGGCGGAGTTGTCGTACCAATAAGGTCGCAGGTTCAAACCCCACCACCGCCGCGAAAAAAATTTTTATTCTCTATTGTCTTCTGGCACTTTTCTACTCACTTCATATCTTGTTTGTTTAGAACCACGCTGCTCGCCGTTGCTGGGCGACGTGACATCAGACTATTGAATCCAATTACTCATAAACATGGGTGGCAAATAACAAAGACCCGAGTGACGTCAACTTCATTCTATCTATTGAACAGCTCACGTTTCGATTTTGTTTCTTGACGAGAGCTCACCTGTTACAAACGTAACATCATCATCATCTGTTCAGTCAACTGAATCGTATAGAATTCAAAACAATTGTGGTGTCAAGCGCATTCACTCACTATTATGAACACACGGTTAAACCCACGCTGCGCGTCCCACAAAATAAAAAAAGACAATAATTTATTGTATCTTTGTTGTCGTTTGCAAGCAACATGTTGGCGCTGTTTTGTTAAAAGTTCAATTTATTTAAATTCAGTATTCGACGAGTCTCGCCTTTCTTTAGGGTTGGCAAATTGGTGTTTTTATGGCCAAATTCTAAACATCTTGGCGTTTATTGAAACGTTTAGGTATGGGTAAACTGGTTTTCGGGGGGGGGGGGGGGGGGGAGAGAGAGAGAGAGAGAGAGAGAGAGAGAGAGAGAGAGAGAGAGAGAGAGAGAGAGGGTGCTGCTGTATTTTATCAAATTACTTAATTTCATCTATTTTAAAGGTGATTTAACTGTGATTAAATAAAATATACACAGTTTCAACCTTAAAACTAGCAAGACGAGGGGAATTCCCCCCCCCCCCCCAATCAATTCAAGACACTAACTCAAGGCATCGGTGTAAGACAACGCTAAACTTTTTGCAGGTCTGATAACCCGAATTGTTATACGCTCATTGTTGTCCTGGAAATACTCTCAAACTAACGCAACATATTGTCCTTTACAAATACAACACTGTTAAATCAGGCCCATAAAATTGCATTTTATCGTCCGACCTGCAAAATGGTCATGTCGCTTGTGATTAATCGCCTTAAAGTTTTGTTATATCGGCGTGCCCCCCATGACAATAAAATGTAATTTAAATGCCCTCCGTACTCACCATTATAGTTAAGTTATCAGACCTGGAAATATGTGCACGTCGTTGTGTCAGAGAATAGGATTTATTTCCACCTTTTATGTACATTTACACTGAAATAGTGAAGCTTCGAAAAGTGTGCCTTTTTTTTTTTTTCATTTCATTTTCAGACATTTCATTTGGCATTTTTCTTTGACTAGTTGGCCATGTTTTTTTGTTTTTTTTTTGTGTTTTTTTTTTTTACAAAATGAATATGGCATGGCAACTCAGCTTCTCAAAGACTCCCATAGAAAGACTCGCGTGTAGGCCTGGTATGAATAAATGTGTGTCAACGTGTGACAATCGTGTTTGGTTTCTTGTATTACAGGATATTCGCATGGTTGGAAAGAGTTTATAATTGACATATTATTATAATTACAATTTGATAATGTAAACCATGCCCCCCCCCCCCCCACAACGCTCTTATTTTCTCTCGCTCTCTCCAACTCACCCCCCCCCCCCCCCCCCCCCCTTCCCGGACATTTTGCTTCCTGATTCGCCTTTGTTGACCTGCTAGCCTACTTCTTCCATTTCTGACGTCATACGTTTATCTGCCTATCTTCTTCTTCTTCTTCTTCTTCTTCTTCTTCTTCTTCTTCTTCTTCTTCTTCTTCTTCTTCTTCTTCTTCTTCTTCTTCTTCTTCTTCTTCTTCTTCTTTCAGCTTATCCCGCATTTTGCAGGGTTGCCATAATGAATGCCACTTCTTCATGCATCTCGGTTCAGAGCATCATCTTCCTCCAGGCCCAGTTCTTTCATATCGTCCTTTACCTTATCCAACCAACTAGTCTTTGGGCGTCCCCTTTTCCTCTTTCCCGCTATTTGTAAGTCCAATACTTTCCTTCCCACGGACTCCCTCTCTCGTCTCTTAACATGTCCAAACCATTTAATTCTATCTTCTCTCATCTTTATTGATACATTCTTCACCTCAGTCAACCTTCGAATTCGTTCATTTCTCACTTTATCTTTTCTAGTCCAGCCAAGTGATCATCTCAACATCCTCATTTCTGCCACCTCAACTTCTTTATCTTGTTTCTTTGTTGTAGCTACTGTCTCTAATCCATAAAACATTACTGGTCTTACAACAGATGTATATATTTTCCCCTTCAGATTTATCTGCCTATCTACCACCTACAAACCTAACGCCTTACATCCCTGCCAACCTGCCTATCAATCTATAAATAGATCAATCAATCAATCACTCAAGCAATCAACCTGTCAAGCTACCAACTTAGATACGTACCTGCCTACCATTCATCCGTCCATCCGTCTATCTGTCTATCTATCAATCCATCCATCCATCCATCCATCCTTCCACATTCGTTCGTCCATCCGTGCGTCTGTCTGCTGTCTGTCTGACTATCTATCTATCTATCTATCTATCTATCTATCTATCTATCTATCTATCTATCTATCTATCTATCTATCTATCTATCTATCTATCTATCTATCTATCTATCTATCTATCTATCTCTCTATCTATCCATCTATACATCAAATCACCGAACCTTCCATCCATCCATCCATCCATCCAACCAACCAACCATCCATCCATCCATCCAATCATCCACCATCCATCCATCCAACCTACCATCCATCCATCCATCTATCAAGTTAGCTATCTATCTCGCTATCAATCTATCCACCTGTGCGCTCGCGTGTGCCTATGTGCGTGTCCATTCTAATCTACACGCATCAGCGTATAATTCTTTCTTCCCCTTGAATAATTAATTTACAGACAGCTTTCATGCGATCTCTCTATAAATTTTGTGGATGAAGACACTCACTAGCTTAGCATTGCTATTACTGGGAAATACGAGAAGGTTTAAAG
>NC_088365.1:25083349-25093349 GCF_034508935.2 Berghia stephanieae
AAGTCCGACTGTTTGTCTGTGTGTATTCATTGATTGAAACATTTTGGACTGAAGGTGAGTCAGCCCCCCTTTATGTTACGCCATGCCTACGCGTTTGTTTGTGTGTCTGTCTGTATGTCCGACTTTTTGTCTGTGTGTTCCTTCGTTGATCGAACCATTTTGGACTGTAGGTGAGTCAGCCCCCTTCCCTTTATGTCATACATGAGTGCTCTACCAACTGAGCTATCGGGACCCCCCGTATCGGGATTGAACCCGATACTAAAACCTCAAATTAAAGCTTAAAGCTTTATAGATAAAAAAAAAAAAAATTGAAAATGAAGAACTCTTAATTTTGTTAGCAGAGTCTTGAATATTGTTTTTTTAATTTTTATTCTCTTCAATTAAACATGGACACTCAACTCAAGTCTGATGGTCTTTGATATAAAATCAATTTTAAACATCGTAGTCTTCTCGACATCAAACCGTTTTGAGGGGATGGGTCACATATATTGTGTCTACGAGCCCATTCGCCTGTCCGCGTGCCTGTTAGTACGACTGTCATCATCATCATCATCATCATCATCATCATCATCATCATCATCATCATCATCATCATCATCATCATCATCATCCTTTTATCATAATCATCATCATCATATTATTATTATTAATAATAATAATAATAATAACAATAATAATAATAATAATAATAATAATAATAATAATAATAATAATAATAATAATAATAATAATAATAATAATAATAATGATAATAATAATAATAATAATAATAATAATAATAATAATAATAATAATAATAATAATAATAATAATAAGAAGAAGAAGAAGAAGAAGAAGAACAATCATCATCATCATCATCGTCATCACATCACTTCATTCATCACATCATCATCTCATCATCATCATCATCAATCATCATCACTCATCATCATCATCACATCATCATATCATCATCATCCAATCATCATCGTCATCATCATCATCACCATCATCATCATCATCATCATCATCATCATCATCATCATCATCATCATCATCATCATCATCACCATCATCATCATCATTACCATCATCATCTTTATCATCATCGTCATCATTATAATCATCATCATCATCATCATCATCATCATCATCATCATCATCATCATCATCATCATTACCATCATCATCTTTATCATCATCGTCATCATTATAATCATCATCATCAGCATCGTCATCTTTGTCATCATAATCATCATCATCTTTATTATCATCATCGTCATCATCATCATCATCATCATCATCATCATCATCATCATCATCATCATCTTTATTATTATCATTATGTTCAGCCTTTTATCATTCTCTAAAAGTGGAATATGTATAATTTGATAACAAATAAATAGGCCATTATTGTTTGTTTGTCTATTAAACCGGTAAAATTAAATGATTTAAATAGACGCCTCCCCCCCCCCCACCTCCCACCCCCGCCCCTCCAAAAAGAAGAAAAAGAGATAAAGGGAAAAAAATGGCTTCAAAAAGTGACGAAGTTTTTGTTTTTTAAATTTTGCTTTTGAAACTCCAAACTGGCGATCCTGGTCTTAAGGCGGCCAAATACTGATTACGAATAATCTCTTGTCTACACTTATCGGACCCTTCCTACTAACTCCTAACTCCTATTGATGTTTTGGTAAAATACTCACAACATCCTCTAGTCATATAAAATAATAATAATAATAATAATAATAATAATAATAATAATAATAATAATAATAATAATAATAATAATAATAATAATAATAATGATAATGATAATAATAATAATAATAATAATAATAATAATAATAATAATAATAATAATAATAATAATAATAATAATAATAATAATAATAATAATAATAATATATACTTTATTCATCCAAAAATGGAAATTCGTTTACAGACATGGCATGCATGAAAATGTATAAACACAAAGTTGAGAATCTATGGCGACAATAAAACAATAAAACCTACCAAAACACAAAACTATATGTAACCTTAAATGTTTATAGTTATAATCTGATTGATACAATTTAATGAGAACGAATCATTGTCTAAAATAATAACAAAGAGGTGGGTGACGTCATGTCAATAGGGAAGAGTAGAGTAGAGTGATGTCAAGAAACTGGTTCCTATTTCATTGGAAGTATAAAACCACTTTGCCGGGGGAACTGGATACATACAATTTGTAACCATTTCTGGTGTCAGAGTGATAGTGTGTTATTTTGTAGTCTAAATAATATAATATCTATTATGCTGGTCGTCAATATAGATCTCCATCCTCTTTGACTTTCCCGTAATCCTAAGAATCTGCCTATACAGGGTGTCCGTGAAGTCTGGACACAGTAAAGTTAGATATTTTTCAAAATCGTATTCAACATTTATTGCATCGAGTTCATGCAAATTTTGTGAAACGCATTGACATTTGCATTGCAAATGATGGCGCTCATATTGAAGATATTATTTGAATAAAATAAGAAAATAAAACTTACTTTTAATTATATACCAAAAATATTCAACTATCCTGCTTTATAGACACCTTGTACATCCCGCTACTGAAATAGTTATGCCACATATTATATGTAACCTATTCATTGAAAAGTGATTTTTCAAAATCTCTTTTTTTCCCCATTTTGAGATATTAAGGATTATTTCCCCTAAAATTTCTCATTCGGTCTATTATCATTTTTAATTATCAAGTTCACACCATTCAAAGGAAATTTTGTGTCAATTGATACTTAAAATAAACTTAACATTTCAAATTATCTCATAGATGGAAAATCTCAAAAAGTAGAAAAAACACTTTTCTACTCCGAAGGACTGGTTACATACACACTCCCAAGGATTTAGTAAATAAAATAAATTTTAAAAATAAATTAAAAAAATTAAATTTCCTTTTTTCATCCCAAAGGGGAAATTTGTCTCGAGGTTCTATTCTGCCGTTGTTTTAAAAAAAACATAGTATATGCAATGGTAACCAAATAGCGCATACTGTGTTCTTCAATAAAACGGCAGTATTCCAAGGGAAGACTGGAATAACCCAGGCGTCAGCCGCAGTGCAGCGCCACAAATTGAGCTAGGGCGAGGTGACTTGCTCAAAGCCACACAGCGCAGCGGCGGGTAATCGAACTCGGTACCTTTCGGGTACGAAGCAAAGACCGTACCGCTGATCCCCGCGCTGCCCCAAAATAGGAACCAAAATAATGGAAGGTTTATGTCACAACTTTTCTTCCCGATTTCTGTCCTTCCTTCTAAACCGACGGGGGAGGGGATCAAAACGGAAGTGACTGCTTAGTACTCAATGAATGCAAGTCGTAATAAATAAAAATTGTTTTCTCTGACCTTTCACACCAGGGGTCATTATCTGTTGCCCTGTAATTGTAATTGTCACACGAGCAGCGCAATCCCGTGACACTATGTCTCATCGTAATAAAATGTCCCCGGCATCTAGGATAAATTATATATATATATATTATTTATTTATTTTTTAAAAAGGGTTGGGGGGCTATCTATTTGCAGACATTTGCAAATATTTGATAACCGAACACAATAGAATTCAATAGCCTGATGTCACGTCCGCCCAGCAACCAGCATCTTGGTTCTAAACAAAGAAAATCGGCACTCTTTATTCTTCATGTTGGCTAGAAATTGTTCTCATGATCAGAATGTATAAAAGTCAGAACATGATCAGATTTATTATGTTTTTCTCCTCTGGATACCCTTTTATGGTCGTCGGAGAAGTATTTATTCATAAGGGCGTCCGCAGTTACTAAGTTACTATGCGTCATTACGAGGGAAGTGACGTCACGACTGTTGAGTCCTATTGAGTAGGCATGTCTGCAATAGGTATCTACCTCTAAGTGGTCTGACTACCCATCCTAAGCAGTACAATCCCAAAAGACCATGAGGTAAAAAACAAAACGAAACATGACTATTGGGAAGGTTTAAGTTGACTCGCCTCTGTGAGAGAATATGGTGTTAACACTATAGGTCTCTCTCTTTACCCCAAAGTGATATTTCTATCCCAAGTTATCTTTCTTTTTCTTTTTTTTTTCTTCCTTCCTTCCTTCCTTCCTTCCTTCCTTTCTTTCTTTCTTTCTTTCTTTCTTTCTTTCTTTCTTTCTTTCTTTCTTTCTTTCTTTCTTTTTTCTTTCTTTCTTTCCTTCTTTCTTTTTTTCTATCTTACTTTCTTTTTTATTTATATTGTTTTCTTCTGTAATCAGCTCTCATATCACGTCTGTTTGAAGTAAAAAAAAAAAAAAAAAAAAAAAAAAAAAAAAAAACACACACACAAAAGACAAAAATCAAAAAGATAAAATGAAACAAAAACAATCAAAGAACCCCCCCCCCCCTCCCCCCCCCCCCCCCCCCCCCCCCGCAAAAAAATAAAAAAATAAAAAAAAAAATTAATTAAAAAATAACAAAAACAAACCCAAACCCCCCCCCCCCCCCCCCCCAAAGAACTGCCTACTGGACCAGTCGAGTTATTGACAAACAAAAACAAAAACAAAAACGCAAAGCAAAACAAACGGAGATTTTATTTAGGGCAATATTCGATAAGTGATGTGCTCAATGCGCTTTGCAAGGCATCACCAAAGATATAGGACGAATTTGATGACGTAGTTAGAGGAAACGGTGCAGAAAAGTTCTTATTCTTGGAACGGTTGAGAAATACGAGCGCAATCGGCTGAACACTTTGGGCCCGAGACCCGTCCCGGGTTCAGTCGAGATTTTTTTTTTGACCCCCCCCCCCCTTCCCCCTGTCCACCCAGCAGTGATTGGGTAGTTGGGTCTCTTGATGTGGCAGAAAGCCTACCCTGCGATTGACAAACGTCTTATCCAAAGTGTAGCAAGCAACACTTGCTATTGTCCGTTTCATGTTATAGAAACCGAGATAAACTCCGGCTCATATGACCCAATGGCTCTGAAGAACTGGGTTTGTTTTTGTTTTGTTTTGTTTTTTAAATTTAAACTTTGGGCCCTCATTCCAATGTGTTATGAAGTCACGGCCCAGTGTCTATTAATAATATAATGTTTTATCATCACTCCATAGTTTGGGGTAATAGGTCGAGTAGGTGATGGGGTAGTTAAGTGGAGGTTGTCTCCCCTTGCTTTGGCATCTGTCAGAGTAATCGTTCTTGGATTAACTCCCCCTGTCACGTCATCATCATTCTGAGATCTTCCAGTCATCCAGAGGGTCAGGTCGTCGTCGTCGTCTTTTTTCTTTAAAAAAAAAAAAGAGAATGCGCTTGGCTAAGAAGCTCACAACATTGCCACCCGGAAGTAGAACGGACCAACACACAAAACTGTGTGTAACCTTGAATGTTTATAGACAGTATGCGCTTGGCCAAGAAGCTCACAACATTGCCATCGGGAAATAATAAGGACCAACACACAAAACTATGTGTAACCTTAAACGTACTAGTATATAGATAGAATGAAGTTGACGTCACTCGGGTCATTGATATTGCTTTTTGCCATCCACGTTTATGAGTGATTCTCACTTAACTGTATTAACCAGACTATAAAAGTTCATGGTTACACATAGTTTTGTGTGTTGGTCCGTTATACTTCCGGATGGCAATGTTGTGAGCTTCTTAGCCAAGCGCATACTCTCTATAGGTAGTTCGAAGTTGGCGTCACTCGGGTCTTTGTTATTGTTTTTTGCCATCCGCGTTTATGAGTAATTCTCACTAAACTATTAACCAGACTATACTATAAACGTTCAAGGTTACACATAGTTTTGTGTGTTGGTCCGTTATCCGGATGGCAATGTTGTGAGCTTCTTAGCCAAGTGCATACTATCTATAGTCTGGATAATAGTTTAGTGAGAATTACTCAAAAACGTGGATGGCAAAAAAAAAAAAAAAAAACAATAACAAAGACCTGAGTGACGTCAACTTCATTCTATCTATTTCGTGCGGTTATGCGGTCTAGTGGTATGACACTCGCTTTCGGATCGTAAGATCCAGGGTTCGAGCCTCGCTCGGTCGGCGCATAGTTGAGTACCTACTTGGAAAAAGTCTCTTTACTCATATTCTCTCACCGAACTCCGGTGTAAAATGAGTACTTGGCCGTTTACAGCGTTATCTCTGTCGGAAAAAAATTAAGACTATTGCCTAACAGGCGTCATCATGTCTCGTTCTATATGCTACGCGTTGCTGTTGGTCAGGGACCCCTTGTATAAAGCGTCTTGAGCACGTTTAGTGGATATTGCGCAATATTAAAGCTCAAGTTGTTTTAAAAATTTTATTTGTGCACCACCGTCTCCCAACGGTATGATGTTGGGACGAACAAGACCCCCCGAAAAAATGAATAATTTAGTCATACGATAATCAGAAATCGGGGGTCCCGATAGCTCATTTGATAGAGCACTCGTTTCACACTCAAAGGGACCATGATCGAAAAAAACAAAAACAAAAAAAAACAAAACAAAAAAAAAAAAACTAAAAAACTCAAAACAACATCCCTCCAAAACTTTAGCCTGCCTAGACTGGGGATCGAACCTCAGACCTCTTGATTACCGATCAGACGTGCTACCATTTCACCACATGGGTTACCCGTAAACGTTAGTCGTGACGATTTAATGCCTAGGAATATAGTATTCTTCCAAAGGGTACGCGTTTTTAACAAGAATATGTTTATGATAAGGAAATAATAATAATGATAATAATAATAATAATAATAATAATAATAATAATAATAATAATAATAATAATAATAATAATAATAATAATAATAATAATAATGATAATGATAATAATAATAATAATAATGATAATGATATAATGATAATAATAATAATAATAATGATGATGAATATAAATAAATAATAATAATAATAATAATAATAATAATAATAATAATAATAATGATAATATAATAATAATAATAATAATAATAATAATAATAATAATAATAATAATAATAATAATAATAATAATAAATAATAATAATAATAATAATAATAATAATAATAATAATAATAATAATAATAATAATAATAATATAATAATAATAATAATAATAATAATAATAATAATAATAATAATAATAATAATAATAATAATAATAATAATAATAATAATAATAATAAAAATAATAATAATAAAATAATATATAAAATATAAATAATAATAATAATAATAATAATAATAATAATAATAATAATAATAATAATAATAATAATAATAATAATAATAATAATAATAATAATAATAATAAATAATAATAATAATAATAATAATATATAATATATAATAATAATATCTTTACCGTCCATGAAGACCATTTTTCATTTGGTTACACCATATACATAATATACGCAAACAGATTTTAAAAAAAATAATAATAAAAGAATGAAGAGTCTAAATGAGTTTTTTTTAAAAATATTTTTATAAGTTTCTAGGTCGAACCGAACTCCTAAACGAAAAAAAAAAGACCGAAAAAGGGTGGGGGAAGGGGGGGGGGGGAAGAGAGAGAGAGAGAGAGAGAGAGAGAGAGAGAGAGAGAGAGAGAGAGAGAGAGAGAGAGAGAGAGAGAGAGAGAGAGAGAGAGAGAGAGTAGTTAAAAAACACACTCTTGTAATAATTGGCATTATGAAATGTTTAAAAAGAGGTAACAGAAGCTAAAGTGGGGAATCCTCTTATCGCCATTTCAGGTTTTCACGTACCAGTACTTTGATTCTGTGGAGATTAGAATGCTAATTATTGCCGTGTTTTGACGAAACAGTTTAAAAAAGAAATACTGAGCTTTTTAAAAAAAAATGTAGCGCATGCGCATTTAACCACTAAAAAAAAAGCGCTTTACAAAGCGTTCCTGACCACCACCAACAACAACAACACGTATCATGTAGAACGAGACATGACGCCTGTTAGGCGATATTGTAGGGTTCCCCCCCCCCCCCCCCCCCCCCCCCAACCCCCGACAGAGACAACGTTGTTAACGGCCAGGTACTCGTTTTCCAGCGTTGTTCCAAGGATTCACCTATGTGGCACTCAGTGCGGGGCTCGAAGCCAAGACCTTCCGATCCGAAGGCCAGTGTCATATCACTAGACCACATAGTCTAGATCACATAAAGTGAGTAAATGCGACTCATATTTAAGGGAACAAACACAAAACAAACAACGTTTGTGATGCACAAAATAAATCTGAATAAGAAAAATGTATCTATATTGTGTCGTAACAAATAAATGTGATGATTTTGCTGCAGGTGGTAAGGAGAGGGTTAAAAAATCAAATTTTTGGGTGAAATTTAACGATTTATAACCTGACGTCTCAAACTATTATCGTAAAGTTGATATCATTACGCGTTACAATTTAGGAAAAGGGGTAGAATGATACGCTATTATAATAGCTCAAGCTTTAGAAAAAAAAAAGGGGGGCGGGGGGGGGGGGGGGACTGGAGTGTTTGAATGTGCGGCTATGTGGTATAGTGGTATGACACTCGCTTTCGGATCGGAAGGTCCCGGGTTCGAGCCTCGCGCTCGGCGCATAGTTGAGTCCTTGGAAAAGCCTCTTTACTCACATTCTCTCACCGCACTCAGGTTTAAAATGAGTACCTGACCGTTAACAGCGTTGTCTTTGTCCGAAAAATTGTAATATCGCCTAACTGGCGTCATGTCCCGTCCTACATTTTAAATGTTGCTGTAGACCAGGGACCCCTTGTAAAGCGCTTTGAGCACATTAGTGGATATTGCACTATATAAAGCTCAGTTTTAAAAATAATTTTTGATGGGAGTAAAGTAGATAGAAAATCCCCGGCATGCTGTGCCTCTTGATTCTTTCTTTCTTTGACATCAGCAGGGAGGGGACTGGAACTGGAATAATATTATAAGTGGAGCACCTTTTTCAGCCATGGATCATTAGACGTCTGGTGTGGATGTTGTTTGTTTGATGGGGGTGGGGTAGGGTTGTAGGCGAGGGTCGAAGGGTTGGAAGAAGAAAAATATAATATGGTAAATTGAAAGCAAAAGTCGTTGATACTTATATCATCATTATATCATCATCATCATCATCATCATCATCATCATCATCATCATCATCATCATCATCATCATCATCATCGTCGTCGTCGTCATCATTATCATCATAATAATCATCATAAAAATAGATAAATAGAAAATAAAATAAATAAATAAAATTCCCTTTATTCATCCCATAGGGGAAATTTATTGCCTCTAGGGTTTATACCAAGGGAAGACTGGAATAACCCAGGCATCAGCCGCAGTGCAACGCCGCAGTAGCGCCGCAAATTGAGCTAGGGCGAGGTGAATTGCTCAAGACAACAACTCCGAGACACCAGACTTTAAGTGCTTAAATTACAAAATCACTTTGGCTGAAACATGATCATTCACACACACCAGCACACACACACACACACACACACACACAAACACAAACACACACACACACAAACACAAACACAAACACACACACACACACACACAACAGAAACCAGACCTATCTCGCTTCTCATACCATCTACTAAAATCGGAACAGATATTATGTTTTAATCGAACGTTTAAAAATAGACAAAGATACTTTTTCACGAATATTCTAATTTTAATCTCTATTTCTACCCCCCCCCCCCCCCCACCCCCCTTTTTTTTTCTTTCCCAACCACCAACAGGGCTATTATGGACAGAGAAGAACAAAGAGATACTAAGATGCACTGCACGTTCAACATCCTGGTAAGTTTGGATTGAAACAAAAATGCGCAATATCTACTAAAGTGCTCAAAGCGCTTTACAGCTGGTCCCTGCCAACATGTAGGGCGGGACATGATGCTTGTTAGACCCTCAAACCAACGCATTATATAATTTCCATTACATCCATGTTTTAAAGTGGACCCATAATTGCATCAGGTTATCAGACCTGGAAATATGTGCACATTGAATCTTAGCATTACTTTCTTAGAAGGAAAGTATTTATTATTGAGAGATGAGAGATAAATATATAGATAAATATACAGAGAGATAGA
>NC_088365.1:25103349-25115849 GCF_034508935.2 Berghia stephanieae
GCGATAAATTTCACTGTTTCGTCAAAGCCAAAATTGACCACATTTACTTGAAGGACAGGAAAAGTATGAGAAAGAAAAATTCGAAACACCGGAAGTTCGTTATGTAGACACCTTCAAATCGAAAGTTAAATGATTGCTACAAGCACAGCTCGATTACCTCATGTTGTAAACAAACTGGTTGACCGTTTCTAAGTTTCTTCACTGATTGGGTACCTAATTACAAGGAACAATGGTAAGTAGCCTAATTAATTCCCTCGCAATTTAGTTTTCTGCCATTGCTTTGCTCAAGTGAGCTTGCTGGTTACCTTTCATTTTGATTCTTTGGATTTTACCGCTACGACGAATTACGAAGAGTTTCAGTTTCAGTCAATTTTTATAGAGCTCATTTACAGGTCTATTCATTTATTAGATAAAATTGAGATTTTATATAGCGCAATATCCACTAAACGTGCTCAAAGCGCTTTACAAGGGGTCCCTAGTCAACAGCAACACTTAACATGTAGAACAAGACATGACGCCTGTTGGGCATTGTTACAATTTTTTCGGACAGGGACAATGCTTTTAGCGGTCAGGTACTCATTTTACACCTGAGTACGGTGAGAGAAAGTGAGTAAAGAGCCTTCTCCAAGGACTCAATTATGCGCCAAGCAAGGCTCGAACTCAGGATCTTCGGATCCGAAAGCGAGTGTCATACCACTGGACCACATAGCCGCAGATAAAATTATCATGGTCTCCCGTATCTTGCCGTACATTTCATTCACACTCTAAAGGGACTGAATGATGCAGTACATTTTATTATTATTTTTTCTTTTTAGAGTCTATGTCTAGAAAGGACCATCCTGAAGACTAGCTATAAACTTCCTGGAATCTTACGATGGTACGAAGTGGTCAACACCCAGGTTGTCCAGCTGTGCCCGGTACAGACAGCCACGGACACCGTCCAGCAAATGAATGCCGAGCTACGATCGAGCACCCAGAAAGCTGTGTCCAATCCCGAGCACAATCTGGGCCATTTGCTCATGAGGCTGCAGGGAGTCATCAGTGGGGCTGTCAACGGGGGTATCCCCAAATATCAGGAGGTCAGTGGAATGTATTTACGTCTGCCTCGCCTCTCCATCCGTCTATCTAAAAAGTAATAAACAAAAATGAATATAGCAGCTTAAAAAAAAAAAAAGAAAAAGAAAAGAACAAAATACCAAACACTGAATGTTTCCGGTTCAAAGCCCTTATTCAGCCGACAAAAAACCCCCCAAAAACAATAAAGACATAAATACATTGTTATAGACTGTCGTCAATCTGGAATTTAGTAATATATTTATGTCTTTATTGTTTTTTTGTTGTTGTTGGCTGAAGAAGGGTTTTGAGCCAGAAACGTTACTTTTTTGGTATTTTGTTCTTTTTTGAAGCTGTTATATTTATTTTTGTTTATTACTCTTTATAGTCCACAGCTTCTAGCAGCCTAGTATCACTTTGACATCTGTCTATCTGCTCCTTTTGTCTGTCTCTCTAAATACTGTTTTTTGTACTTTCCATGACATTTTCCTCAGTAATTTAATTTGTTGACAAATTTTCAAAAGAAATTAAATTTAATGACAATTTTTATCAGAAACTTAATTTAATGACAAATTTTCATCAGAAATTTTATTTGATAACAAATTTTCATCAAAATTGAATCTGATTTTTTCCAGGCATTCTTCAACGAAGAATACACTAACACTTATCCAGAGGAGAAGGAATACATAGAAGATCTCAAGTCCTCCATCCACGACCAGATCCAGCTGCTGGAGAGAGGCTTGAAAGTCCACGGGAAGCATGTCAGCGCTGAGATGGAGCCCCTTCATAAAAGCTTGTTGGAAAGCTTCGACAAAATGAAAACCAGCATGGGCTACTCGGTAAGAAGTCAAGACACAAAAAGGTCTTTAAGATCGGAAAGATACTGTTAAGAGTGTGATGTTGTATTTGTCTTGATTGTAATACTTTGTCTGATTGAGTCTGTTGGTTTAAGGGGTTGAAATGGGAGGTGGAGGAGGAGGAGGAGGAGGAGGAGGAGGAGGAGGAGAAGGAGGAGGAGGAGGAGGAGGAGAAGGAGGAGGAGGAGGAGGAGTAAACAAAAAAACAAAAACTTGAGCTTTTAAATGGTGCAATATCCACTAAACATGCTTAAAGCACTTTACAAGAGGTCCCTGGCCAACAACAACATGATTGGAAGGTCTTGGGTTCGAGCTTCGCTCGGTGCGTAGTTGAGTCCTTGGAAAAGGCTCTTTACTCACGTACTCTGGTGTAAAATGAGTACCCGGCCGTTAACAGCGTTTTCTCTGTCCCCATAAAATGTAATATCGCCTAACAGGCGTCATGTCTCGTTCTATATGTTACGTGTTACTGTTGATCATGGACCCCTTGTAAAGCGCTTTGAGCACATTTAGCGGATATTGCGCTATATAAATGCTCTAGTAGTTGTTTATCTATTTCTTTTTGTTGTGTACATCCATTTACTGTTTTTTTTTTTTCTTGGAATTTGCTACCACTTGAGATACGTTCTTCCTCTTCACTAGAGGAATTCAAGCGTCGATTGAAGACATTCTTATTCCGACAGGCTTTCTTTTGATAATGTGTATAATTATCGTTGTTCATCTACTGTGTTAGGGCTTAATCTATGTTATGAGCCCAGAGCCCTCCTGATGAAGGGATGTTTGGCGCTATATAAATCTATACCATTATTATTATTTAATGTAAAACGTTTCCTCAGATACATAGAGAGCAGTCTAAGAGAGTGGGCAGTGGGGTATCTCTTGCTCTCTCCTCCATCCGGCCAGGCACGCCTAGCTCTACCTCACTCAACTCCAGTGGAAGGTTGGTATTTGTATGAAATGCTGGTTGTATATATATATATATATATATATATATATATTATATATATATATATATATATATATATATATATATATATATATATATATATATATATATATATATATATAGCCCGCTAAACAAACAAACAATGCTTAGAATCAAGTTTAATTTACCAAGCCACAGTCACAGAAACTAAAACAAACAAGCAAGAAAAATATGTAGGACTAACAGAAAATAATTTCAAAACAAGATACAACCTCCACACCTCAACATTTAGAAACACTAACAAAAAAACATCCACAAAACTCAGCGAACATATTTGGAAATTAAAAGACAACAAAATAGACCACAACATTTCATGGAAAATTTTATCTAAAGCAACAGGATACACACCAACATCAAAACAATGTAGCTTATGCCTGGAAGAAAAATATACTATAATCAAACAACCTCATGAAGCCACACTCAACATGAAAAATGAGATCTACGGAAAGTGTCCCCATCGGCGCAAATTCCTCTTAATTAACTTCAAACCGGAACCACTTCAAGAATCAACAACAGTCAACAAAACAACTCAGTCCTGAAGATGGCAAATTAAGCCTGAAACATTGATGTAGACTGCCCCAAACATTGTGGTAAATATTTTAAATAATAATTCGCTCCATTACTACATGTCGAGCACTTTTCGTACCATATTTGTATCAAACACGATTCTATATATATTTATATATATATATATATATATATATATATATATATATATATATGTGTAAGTGTGTGTGTGTGTGTGTGTGTGTGTGTGTGTGTGTGTGTGTGTGTGTATGCTTGTGTTTATGTCTGTGTGGATGTGCACCAAACGAATCGTAGCAAATGTGTACTACCTTTTGGATAGGACCCTAGTCTATCGCAAACTACTTTCTGCCAGATCGTACAAAATCAAGTAAAATCAAGTTTTTTCTCTATCCCTACCTACCCCTGTTAGGCGATATTACAATTTTTTTTCTGACAGAGACAACGCTGTTTAATGGCCAGGTATTACACCTGAGTACGGTGAGAGAACATGAGTAAAGAGCCTTTTCCTAGGACTCAACTATGCGCTGAGCGAGGCTTGAACCCAGGACCTTCCGATCCGAAAGCGAGTGTCATACCACGAGACCACATAGCCGCACTTATTCATTCAATTACCCTGAGCTCTTAAACGATTATCAGTATTTATCTCCCTTTGTCTCCTTTCTTTTTCTTTTTCTTTATTTATTTTTTTTTTTTTGCTTTGAATTCTTAATTAAATTATTATTATTGTTTTACCTCCCTTTTGTCTCCAATTTCCAGTAACAGATCATCTGTTATATCTGGCAGTGAAATTGTCGTCAATGAGGGAGACAACCCATATGAAGAAGCAGACTTGGTAAGTCGGAGTTGGAGTTGACTCCCCTATTTTCTTGGCTTCCAGTCGCATTGTATCATCACTGCTAATCATCTGCACCGTATTTATATTATATATGCTTGGAGTTTCAAATGGCAATAGGTTGACATTCAAAACATTTGTAAACAGATCTGCCAACCCTTCCCGATTTGACCGGGAAATTTCTAATCTGGTTTTCTAATCCAGTTTTCTAATCTTTCCTGATTACAGATAGATTTTCCCGATACGAGCTTCACATTTTTATTATTTTTTGATTTTCCTGATAAAAATTTCACATTTTTATTATTTTTAGATTTCCCCGGTAAGAGTTTCACATTTTTACTATTTATGAAAGGGAATGTTGATAAGATAAACATAATAAATGACAACAACTGAGACATATGGTGATATACTTTAATCACCATGGTTATGTTTGATGTTATAATTTGGTATACGGTGCCTCATTTTCACTTATTCATTTGACTGATAATAGAATCAGGATGACAGCATCTTTTAAGAATAGCATACTAAGTGCAAAAAAGAACCAAAAAAGACAAACAAAAAAAAAAAAAATTAAAAAAAAAAAAATAACAACAAAAAAAAAAAAAAAAAAAAAAAACCCCAAAAAACAGATACTCTACAAAGTAGTCCTGTAGCTGTAAATTTATTATTTTGTTTTATTTTCTCGTTGAATTTGTTATTAGTTGTCAGTTTGGCGGTCTCAAGATCGACGAAATCTAGAATTCCATTTTTTGGCATTTTGAACAGTTGGCAGGTCTGTCTGTATCCATTAGATTTGGAGGTGATCCTGTAGTTTTGCTTTTGACTGATTGACTATGCAATTTTAGCTGGTGAGATAACTCCAAAACAAACACATACAGGTCAAGACTCGAGCCTCAGACCCCCTGATTATCAGGAGGTTTGAGTTTCAATCCCCAGTCAAGGTCGACTGATTTTTGGGATGTTTTTTTTTTTTTTTTCTTGTATTTTTCTTTATTGCTTTGTCTAGTACTGTTTCTTACACACTTTTTTTTTAGATCTTTATCTTGCACCAGTGTCTGATCCCTAATTTCTCAATCTGATATTTTTCTGTTCCCTATTTGAACCAATTCCCCTTTGTCTGCCTTATTCTTGGATGCTTTAATTGTAATTTTAAAACTTTTTACTATCCCATTTTCTTCCTTTTTACTGGCGCTGATATGACCTTAATGTGTTGAAAGTGCCGTAAAACACTTAAAAACAAAAACAAACAATCTGATATTTTCAAAACAATCCAATCACTAACCAAGTTATCATTCTTATAATTTGGTTTGCGTTATTTTTCTTATTATATTTTTCTTTCTTTTTTTTTCTCTTTCACCCCCCCCCCCCCCCTTGTAGAACTTGACAAAAATAAAGAATACAAACTGATTTCTCCCCCCCCCCCCCCCCACCCCCCAAAAAATATTTAAAAAGTAAATAATAAAAACGATTAAATGCAATTCAGAAAATGACTGAGGTAGATCACTGTGTGGCTATGTGGTCTAGTGGTATGACACTCGCATTCAGATCGGAAGGTCCTGGGTTCGAGCCTCGCTCGGTGCATAATTGAGTCCTTGGAGAAGGCTCTTTACTCACATTCTCTCTCCATACTCGGGTGTAAAATGAGTACCTGGCCGTTAACAGCGTTGTCCCTGTCTGAAAAAATGTAATATCGCCTTAAAAGGCGTCGTGTACCGTCTTACATGTTAACTGTTGCTGTTGGCCAAAGATCACTTGTAAAAGCGCTTTGAGCATGTTTAGTGGATATTGCGCTATATAAACGCTCAATTATTAATAATACAAAAATACAATTTAAAAAAAAGGATTAAAAAAAAAGAACAAAAACAAACAAATAAGAAGACTGTTTTGCTGATTATAATGATGTTGATGGAAGTAAAACCAAAAATTTAAAAAATATATAAATAAATAAATTGAAAATTAAATAATTAAATAACTAAATAGATAAATAAAGAAGTAAATAAATAAATACATGTATAAACAAGTAAATAAATAGATAAATAAAAGATAAGGATGAAGGTTCAAATTGAAAATAAAATAATTGAAAGTGACTTTCTAGAGATTCCTCGTGACTTTGACGGTGACCATCTGGTATTGTGATGGAATGAACCAAAGACAATTCAATATAAAATCAAATGATTAAAATTAGGAATTTGAGTTGTCGATGCAGTCCTTCAGAGCCGTCAGGCCCACGTAGAGCCAGAGTTTAACCCAGCTTCTATAGCATGTATCGGACAATAGTAATTGCCTGCGTCTCTTTCCATAGGACACTAGTCTATATATCACAAAGTACTTTTCACCAGATCTAACAGACCCAGTTACCTAGTGCCTGCTAGGTGTACAGGGGAGGGGGGTGGGTCAGAAAAAAATCTCGACTTCAACCAGGATCGATTGCTTAACAGGCGTCATGTCTCGTCCTACATGTTAAGTGTCGCTGTTGGTCAGGGACCTTTTGTAAAGCTCTTTGAGCACGTTTAGTGGATTTTGTGCTATATAAAAGCTCAATTTCTTTTTTTTTTTTTAAATAAAAAATACTTGTCATTCGACGACATCAAGGCTTTAACATGATGATTATCCAATTGATTTGGAGTGATATGACTTTTTGCAAACCCATATCGTGATATTTGCCACGATGAAAATAACTCGTTTAATAAATACAAAGACATGAAAGAATCCTGTATTATTCTTGTTTTAGAGTTATCCCACCTTGACGATGATAAATTGCTTTCAAGCATTATAAGTCTTGGCAATAGCTGAAATTTTGCACATATTCACTGCTCTGTTTGCACATAATTCTTTGCATTGCGTATTTAAACATGTATTGTTGTCCGAGGGCTTTGAGTAATACTGGCATACTCTGAAGAAAAGAACATTTAAAAAAAATTTTGACCAGAATACTCGTCCTTCAAATATTGATCGATTAAAATGACCCTCAAGAGTTTTGACAAGATGAGTGAGGATCATTTTAATCAATCGATATTTGAAGGACAAGTTTTCGGGCCCAAATTTTTGAAAGGAGTTTGGCAGATTAAGGGGCTGCTTCTGAATTACTTTGTTTCTGAGTATTTTGAATCCTGTCAATCGACTTTGTCCATGAAGATGTGGGTTTTTAAAATCTTTTCTGATCTCTAAAACAGTCGACAGAATCGTGGACATGGGAGATATTATGTTTTCATACCTGATTTTTGATGTCTTATCCTGTTTTGCCGGTGTTATGAATTGGCAGCTCTGGATCTATTGTAGAAGATAGTAAAAGGCCTAAGCTTTTGTCCATTGTTATTAAATATTTGAGTCGATAAATTCTTGAGATCATACATGTCTTCAACTGCAATCAGGAGTTATTATTTTTTTGTTTGTTGTTTTAAAAAAAAATGTGTTTGTTTGTTTGGGTTTTATTTTTTATTTTTTATTTTTTTTGTTTTGCACTAGAATAAAAAAGAAAAAAACTTTTGTTGTCACATATAGTACATGAAACTAGTGCTTGCTTTTGAAAGCCTGATAAAAAAACCAAACCTGTTCTGTCTTAATTGTTATCCGGTTTCACTGGGAGAAGTGTCTCTAGTTAACTTTTGAGTTGGATAGAAAGAAGTTTTCTGTGAACTCCTTTTTTCTCAATTGACGCTTTTACATTTTAAAAAATTAAGGTTTTCCATTTTAAATATTTGCTTGGAGGTTTTCTAGAAGATTTAATGCTTAGCTTTTGAAATCATTTTATAAATTAAATTAATTACTGAATGAAAACTGCTTAAAGAGCTATTGCACTCATGAGAATGTGTCGCTTTAACATGATCATAATATGAATATTAACGGAACCTTTGCTTCTCTCCATGCACACTCTTTAATTCTTTGCACATCCAACAACCTCCGCTCTGTTTACTGGGATTTGGCTTGGCAACTCAACAATGAATGACTTTGACGACAACAACAACAACAACAACAACAACAACAACAACAGGATGGAGAGAACATCACGGCCTTCTTTGGGGCGACTTTCACCTCCTCGTCTGCCTCCTGTTCGAACCACCACCACCACCACCACCACCATCATCCGGGATTAACCCAGCCCTCACCACCGCCACCACCACCACCTTACCCACAAAAGAGGAGCGCCAGTTTGCGGTCGTCCCACTCATCCTCCTCTTTCAACTCTTCTTCTTCTTATAGTAGCGAATTTGGGGGAGGGATTCTTCGTGGCAGTGGTGGTGCTGGTGGTGGTTCTTCTTCCCTCTTGTCTCCGCCCACATCTCTCCCGACTTCAAATCGGCCACGATCTGCTAATGTTCCTCCATCTAGACTCCGACAGGTCTGTTTTATAACAACGATGACTTGCTTTTGGAATGGGTTCATTTTTTGCCTGCAGTTCAACCTTCAGTTACCCCCCCCCCCCCTCTTCCCTTGGGTTTTTCCTTGTTAATGATTGAAATGTAAACAGAGCTCTCTTTGGCTACTCGTCAACTAACACAGCATGTTAGAAATATATTGTAATTATGAAATTTATTCAAATCTCCTGCTAAAAGAAGCAAAGGCAATAGCATTGCTACCTCCCCCACCTCCCTTCCAAAAAAAGATAAATATATATATAGTTAATTAGAAACTGTTCATCCATTTAAATGAAAAGCTCAGTGGAAAATTTTTTGGACGAATATAAATTTTTGTCATCTATTTTCTCTGCTACTCGAATATATAAATCGAATTCAGAGGTAAATTCAAAAACAATTGGAATTATATAAACAAAAAAAGTAAGTGTATGATTGATTATTAAAAAATATGATTATAGTATAGGCCTATCATAATTTCCTAGTTCTCATTATCGACGAGTTTGGTGACATTTCATCGCCAAAGTGAACTCTGTTTATTGTAACATTTCGTATATTGTGCATGGGTGCATGGCATGCTTGGTTTATTGGAAATTGAAACAGTTTTGTTATTGTTTTTTTTTTTTTTTTTTTTTTTTTTTTTTTCCATTGAACAAGAATTTTTTTTTTTTTCCTTGGATGAGGTAAATTTATGTGGATGTGGATTTTTTACCCTTAATATGTAACCTGTTATCTCAGATTGGTGTTATGTCAGGAAAACAAGATGAAGGAAATATGAATTTTACGTTAAAATAATCAGAATTATCAACTTTTTATTAACTTTCTCACCGTTTAATACTATTTGTGCAGCTATGTGGTCTTGTGGTGAGTGTGACACTCGCTTTCAGATTGGAAGGTCCTGGGTTCGAGCCTCACTCTTCTCATAGTTGAGTCCTTGGAAAAGGCTCTTTACTCATATTCTCTCACCGTACTCAGGTGTGAAATGAGTACTTGGCCGTTAACATCGTTGTCTCTGTCGGAAAAATGTAATATCGCCTAACAGCCGTCATGTCTCCTTCTACATTTTACGAGTTGCTGTTGGCCAGGTGTCTCTTTGTAAAGTGTTTTGACCATGTTTTAAAAAAATAATTAAAATTGAGCTTTTATATAGCGCAATATCCTCTAAACATTCTCAAAGCGCTTTACAAGGGATCCCTGGCCAACAGCAACATTTAACATATAGGACAGGACATACGCCTGTGAGGCGATATTAACATTTTTTTGGACAGAGACAATGGTGTTAACGGCCAGGTACTCATTTTACACCCGAGTACGGTGAAAGAATGTGATTAAAGAGTCTTCTCTAAGGACTCAACTATGCGCTGAGCGAGGCTTGAACCCAGGACCTTCCGATCCAAAAGCGAGTGTCATACCACTAGACCACATAGCCGTTAAGTGGATATTGCACTATATAAATTATCTAGTTTGTTTCTTTTATATGTGACCCCATTTCTCAAAATGGTATTATATTAGTGTGATTCGGACAGCAAAAAGTAAATATATAATCCAAATGGAAAAAATTTCGAACCTCGAGTTGTGTTCAATGTCAGATATTGTATTTCATCTCCATCATAACGAGTTGAAATTATACCCTAGTTTGACGTTTGTGGCTGTCAAGTCAATTCTAAGTACACAAGGGGCAGCGTGGCTCAGCTGTACGGGTCTTTGCTTCATACCCGAAAGGTACCGAGTTCGAATACCCACTGCGCTGTGTGGCCTTGAGCAAGTCACCTCGCTCTAGCTCAATTTGCGGCGCTGCACTGCACTGCGGCTGACACCTGGGTTATTCCAGTCTTCCCTTGGAATACAAGACCCAAGAGACAAATTTCCCCTTGGGGATGAATAAAGGGAATTTTATTTATTATTTTATAAATTGTTATTACCGGACTCATCCTGACATAATAATAATGATAATAATAATAATAATAATAATAATAATAATAATAATAATAATAATAATAATAATAATAATAATATAATAATAATAATAATAATAATAATAATAATAATAATAATAATAATAATAATAATAATAATAATAATAATAATATATACTTTATTCATCCAAAAAAAATGGAACTTCGTTTACAGACATGGCATGCATAAAAATGTATAAACACAAAGTTGGCGACAATGTATACACATATATGTATATGCAAATGCACAAAAATGTAAAAATATACAACCAAGAATCAATAGCAACACTTTATATATTAATTTGATAAATTGAGATAGGCCATACCAAATAGAAACGATGGGTCACATTTATTCTCTCCAACTTTAGCACCTTTTGTTTAATTTGATTTTCAATACTTTTAGCTATACAATCGATTTCTTGTTTACTCTGGCATAATACCTCATCGGTGTGGCAAGTCACATATTAATTATATCTAATAATTTGATTCAACCAAACATTCACAAAATCTTATATTATTTATTTTTGTCACCATAAACATTTTGTCCACAGCAACAACACATTTTATCATTTGATCATATTTTATTAACAACCATTTTTGTTTGTTTTGGTTTTAATTATTTTATTTTTATTTTTGTTTTTAATTTTTTATCTTTCGACCCAACAGCGTATCATTGTCCCATCCCCCCCCCCCCCCCCCCCCCACCTCCCCCTCCATCTCCAATTGCTTGGATCTTTATATGAAATGAATCAAAACATTAATTAATTCTATTCATTGCACTGGAGGGACCCAGGTTTGAGTCCTGCTGTTGACATATTATTTTTTGAATTGTTACCTTTTGGCACTTTGTTTGTAAAACTGAACTGCTGCTGACGGCCAGGGATATCCAAAGGAAAACTCCGAGGCTGAAAATATTTTAAAGGTTTATAGACCCTGATTATGAAATTTGTGAATGAGTGTTACAGAATTACGACGTTCAGTAAGATTCAGATACTTAACATTCTGCTTGTTTATCATTGATCCTTCCGACCTAAGGGGCCGAATTGGCTGAGTGGTTAAGGCATTGCACTGTGACCCGGAAGGTCTAGGGTATTAGCCTCACTTCAGGCACTTTCATCTTTTCTTCCTTGGGCAAGATTATTAACTCCTAATTTGCTCACTTGGACAACATTCCTGTTGACATCAAACGACGATATCTTATGATGTCGTGGCGGAAGGGCATCATTTTTTCCCCCGACCTAATCATGCAAGATGCCATGAGTCGTAAAAAAAAATTATTTTTAAAAAGTTTATATGAAAGCCCCAACTCCTCCCCAACCTTTGTGACCACTAGATGCCAACCGTTAAGACCAATCCCGACATTGGATGGGAATAGTCATTTGATCTGAACACACTTGACAAGTTGTATTCAATAGTCCAACCAATGAAATAACTTGTTTCCTTGAGATCTACTAACGGCAACTCACTAGACGTTACACAAACCTAAAAAATGACGTCAAACTGCCAGTCCTAGAGGGTTCTAGTGTCAGGCTATAATATGTTAACGATGGCTACGGTTATAACAGGAGCTGAACTGTTTTTGTGTTATTTTTTTCTCTCTCTCTCTCAAAATTACCTCTCTCACTCTTAGACATTTAGAGTTTGACACTCTTGTTTTGCTTTTCAGTTAATTGTTTTGTGTACAAAGAAAAGTGAGTGGATGTTGATAACAACAAGAATTTGAAGTGAGTAGGAAAGAGCCAGAAGACATTGGAGAATTAAAACTCTATGGGGATGGGGATTCAAACCCGAGACCCAACTGATAATGGCAACTTTGCTTGGATATGGTCTATAAAATTGGGTGGATGGCATCGATTGTAGAGCATCCCCCTCATGCCCAGGTAAAGTTACCGTATCAGTCGGGGTCTTGGGTTCAAATCCTCATCCTCACAAAAATTT
>NC_088365.1:25120849-25200849 GCF_034508935.2 Berghia stephanieae
ATCTTCTGTCTCAATTAACAAGCAAGACACCGTTACATACTCAACTATTTTGACTCCTTTTTATACAACTTAAAAATTTTTTTTTGATATAATGTTTTATGTGTCAATACAAAAAACTTCAATACAATATGTTCTTTAACAGCTCTTTTCACTGTCGAGAAAATGAGGTGAAAATAGTAAAAATAAAGGAGCAATATATAAAAAAATTAATTTGTTATTGATCGTTTTAAAAACATTAATACATTTCACTATTGTTTCGCAAAAATATTTGTCACAAAACTAATATAATATTTAAATACCATTTCAACGGTGCAAAGTATGATCACACACAACTTATAAAATATCTGTAACCATTTCAAAAATTGTTTGAATGTTTTCATGTCCCATAAAATATACTTTAAAGCATTCCTTGATTTGTGGTCGTATGGTTTTAGCTCCATCTGTGGTCATATGGCTTTAGTTCCATCTGTGTTCGTATGGATTTAGCTCTATCTATGGTCATAAGGTGTTAGCTCCATCTGTGGTTGTTTGGTTTTAGTTTCATCTATGGTCGCATGGATTTAGTTCCATTTGTGATCGTATGGATTTAGCTCCATCTGTGGTCGTATGGTTTAAGCTCCATTTGTAGTCGTATGTTTTTAGCTCCATCTGTGGTCGTATGGTTTTAGCTGCATATGTGGTTGTATGGTTTTAGCTCCATCTGTTATTGGGGAGGGTATCTGAATACACTGCAGTTCGTATTCCTCATCCAAGATATTTAAGATCTGTGAAAAGGAGGAATATGGGAAATTTGCACAAAGAAGAGAGGGAAATTGATAAATTTCAGATATTAAGATCGGTAAGAGGATTCTGTGAAAAGGAGGAATACGTGAAGTTTGTACAAAGAATATAGGGAAATTGATAAATTTCAGATATTAATATGTTGGTAAGAAGAATTCATGAAAATGAGGAATAAGAGGACGAGTAATGCTTACTGCACTGTTGTCCTTTGATGTTAACACAAGCTTTACACTTTGGGTGGTCTTCACCCTCTCTTTACTAAGCTATTTTCAGAATTTGACCCGAAACTTCATACTCACCCAACACAAAAAAATAGATTTTTCAGACAGAGTATTAATGAGTATATGCTTGTTTTGTTCAGAAAAATGAGCTCTGCAACACAGTGTCGAGTTTTTATAGCTATAACTCTTACAAAATGAAATGAGAACAAGAAGATTGTTGGTTATATCATAACGAATGTGACGATTTTTCCTTTGGGTGGCAAGGAGAGGGTTAAGGGTATGTTTGAGTTTACATCCTGGAATCAATAATAACGTGAAGTTGAATGTAAGCTTCAATTTAATTACAAAAACAGATCAAATGAACGTTTCAGGTTTCCCCTTTATCAACAAAGCAGGATGATTGAAACACCACAGATGAATGAGATGATGTGATAGTGGCGTAGTTAAGATAAGCTAACTTAATATCCACTAAATGTGCTCTTCAAGAATATCCTGGAATCAATATCAGACACCGGCACATTCTCATCCATCTAATATCTTTCAAGTGACACAAAATTAAGACTTGGGTAAAACCAACTTGCATGAAAAGGAGATTTTAAAAAACAAGACTTTTTTTTTTCTAAAATAAATGAATGAAGGCGAATGATCTTGAGAGAAATTTTCAGTTGGGAGGATGAGTGAAAAAGAAAATGTTGTAGGTGTCCAACTTTAACCGGTAAGTGCGAGGGAGACGATTTGAAAAAAAAAAGTTTTTAAATACAATACCGCGAAATTTATATTCTCTGTTGTCTTCTGGCACTTTCCTATTTATTCATCCCAGCTTCAAGCATCAATGTTTTCATCCCCACCTCTTGAGATTTTCATCCCAAAGTCACTTTCACTTTTAGATTGAATTCATGAAAACAATTTTTAAACAAGATTTGATGAATTCGATTTTCTACAAAATAATACAGACTGTATTACTTATAAGTTATGTAGTCCTTCAGAGTCATAAGGCTCATGGAGTCGGACTTTATCTTGGTTTCTGTGACATTAAATGGACAATAACAATTGCTTACTACCCTTTATGGAGCTTTTTTCATATAGCGCAATATCCACTAAATGTGCTCAAAGCGCTTTACAAGGGGTCTCTGATTGACAGCAACACGTAACATGTAGAATGAAACGTGGCACCTGTCAGGCGATATTACAATGTTTTCTGGACAGAGACAATGCTGTTAACGGCCAGGAACTCATTTTACACCAGAGTATGGTGAGAGGATGTGAGTAAAGAGCCTTTTCCAAGGACTCAACTATGCGCCGAGCGAGGCTCGAACTAAGGACCTTCTGATCCGAAAGCGAGTGTCATACCACTTGACCACATACCCTTTGGATTGGAAAGTTGTCAATTGCAAGATACTTTCTGCCTAGTCTAACATCTAAGAGACCCAGCTACCCAATGACAACTGGGTAGACAGGAGGGGATCCGAAAAAACTCGACTTCACCCAGGATCGACATCAGTCACCTTGCGTGTGAAGTGAGTGCTCCACCAACTTAACTATAAGGACCCTCAGGTATTACTTGAGCTGCCTTTCTTTTTTTTTTCTGTTTTTCACAAATTCGGCGTAAATTGACAGACACTGATTGCAGTTTCTTGATATATAAGGTAGATATTTGTATTTTAAAAAAGAGACATGTTTTATTTTCCAATGTTATAATTTCTTGGCTCACTGAGCGTATCTGCATGCTTCCTTCAAATTGTCCTAGTTTTATGAAGATGATGATAATGATGAATCTGTGATTAGTTGGTCTTCCTTCCTTGTTTCTTTTTCACCTTGCATATCATGTAAAAAGGCATTGTAACTGTTTTATGTTTTTCCCATCTAATGTAAATTTTTAAATGACCACAACATATTGAATTGAAAAGAATGGCTAATTGAGCAAAATTAGTATTGTTATAATGTTATTATTATTATTATTATTATTATTATTATTATTATTATTATTATTATTATTATTATTATTATTATTGTTATTATTATTATTGTTATTATTATGATTATTGTTATAATTATTATTATTATTATTATTATTATTATTATTATTATTATTATTATTATTATTATTATTATTATTATTGTTATTATTATTATTATTATTATTATTATTATTATTATTATTATTATTATTATTATTATTATTATTATTATTATTATTGTTATTATTTTTATTAGTGTTATTATATCATGATAAATGTATTTTTCTAATACAGTTTTCTTCCTTGGCCGGGGCCGGTGTTCATTATTGGCCCCTACTTTGCTGACTTCTTTTTTCCCTAACCCCTGGGTGGGGTTCCTGCCTCCCATAGTGGGCAGGGAGGTACATACTGTGTCTTCTATCCCCCTATATCTGTTTTCCAACTAGCTGTCTGTCTTTGTCTTGGAATGAGATTACTTGGTTTTGTCCTGGCCCTGGCCGGATACCTTGACTGGGAGGGAAACAGTCAAATGCATAGTTATTGTTTTGGGAGATGATATTTTTTTCCTTGTAAATCATCTCTCTGTTATGCATTGTATTATGTTTTCTTTATAGTATATACGATTTGTAAAACATTTGAGTGTATTCCTCTTAGTGGGGACCTGTGCTTTTGTCTGGATGAGACTTTTAGGTAATCTCAAACTAAGTGCTTTGATAGTGTGCTCTTGGAATCTACATCTGTTTCCTATTTGAACCAATTCCCCTTTTGTCTTCTCTTTTCTTGGCCACTTTAATTGTATTTCTATATTTTTTACTATCTTATTTTCTTCCTTTTTACTGGCGCTGATATGACCTAAATGTATTGCAAGTGCCGTAAAACCCTTAAAAAACATTTCCCTAACCCTATAATACCATTTGTCCTTTTCTTGTCTTGTAGTTATGTGCCCTTGTTCTGGAGAGACACCTTGCTCAGATTTTAATTTTAGGGGTTAGTAGATCTCTATTTGATTCTACCTCCTTTTTTTGTTGTTTGTTTATTGTTTACATCAAACGAATACTGTTTGGCCAATTGAGCGTTTGTAACAGATAAAGATAGTTGAAGACACTGAACCGATCTATTGTGAACAAACTGCAATTTTATGTTCATCATTTTTATGATGTTTGTTTTTTTTTTATTTGGTTTTATTAAGTTTTTTTTTTTTAAATATATATTTAAAAACCTTTTGTTGCTTTATTTTTTTTTCTTTTCCACTTTAATTTTTTTAACAATGAAAAGGAAATATGATAATATATTCTATCTGTCTCAGTAGGATCGCCAAATGGAACTTATGGAAAAGGATTATTTTATTATATTCGTTATTTTGTTGTTATCTCGATGACCCTGTATCCCTTACAATTGATTTATTGAAGTTGATTTATATTTATGACTTAATATATTTTAATGGATTTCTTGGAGCGATCATACAAAAGTGGCCTCTGTGCTTGTTTGGTAACTCAACTAAAAAGCTTTTCACCATAAGGGGTCCTGTGTTCAGGAAACTGGACGGTAAGTTAGCCTTTGAAGAAAGATTTGTTATTCATATTCCTCCTCGTCCCCCTTGCTTGTTATTGATGACGTTTTCAATTATGAGGGATTATTGTTATGTTTCTTTTGAGTTATTATTTTTTTGTTTTCGTTTTCTGCTGCATTCAAGTCATGCCAAAATAGATTGTCATAACCTCTAGCATTGTGTATTTACTGTTGGACTCAACGTGTAGGTACTTGTATGCAGATCTGATAGCCCAAATCTGAAAAAAAAAAAACCCCCAAAAAAAACAAAAAAAAAACAAATACTTGAGCCTAATATCCACTAAACATGCTCAAAGTGCCTTACAAGGGGTCTGTAGCCAACAGCTATACTTATCATGTAGGACAAAACATGATGTCTGTTAATATATTTCAATTATTATTTTTTTCTGGACAGAGACAATGCTGTTAACGGTCAAGTACTCATTTTACACCTGAGTGCAGTGAGAGAATGTGAATAAAGAGCCTTTTTCCAAGGACTCAACTATGCAATGCTCAGGACTCAAACCCAGGACCTTTCGATCTCCAAACCACATAGCCTCTCTTTCTAGGGCTAATTGATTCATGGAAATACTCTCAAACCAACACAAAATAGCGTCCAATACAACAAGGTAAATAAATCAAGCCCATAAAAGCGATCGGCTATCAGACCTGCAAACATGTGCATGTCGGTTGGTCTGGTTTCCCAATGTTTCAAACAATCGCAAAAACAAAAACAAAATAATAATCAAAATAATCAAAAAACTAGTCAGGATGTTTTTTAAAAAATTAATTTTTTTAAAAATAAAATTCCCTTTATTCATCCCATAGGGGAAATTTGTCTCTTGGGTCTATTCCAAGGGAAGACTGGAATAACCCAGGCATCAGCTGCAGTGCAGCGCTGCAAATTGAGATAGGGCTAGGTGACTTGCTCAAGGCCATACAGCGCAGCAGCGTGTGATCGAACTCGGCACCTTTCGGGTACGAAGCAAAGACTGTACCGCTGAGCCACGCTGTTTATAATTACAGAGGTTCTGGAAGGTAATAACAATCAACAAAAGCCAGATGTGCACATGGAACAATCAAGATAATTAACTTATGAGTAGAACAAGCTGGGGCTTGAATGATGATCATAACTTTGTACAAAGGACAACGTGTCATTATTTACAGGTCCGATAACCCAAAATTGTTATAGGCACACTGTTGTAATAGAAATATTCTCAAATCAAAGCAAATTATTCTCCATGTCGAGAAAACGAATGCTAAAACAAAACAAGCCTATAATTTATAATTGCTCTCGGTCATCATCAGATCTGCAAATATGTGCACGTTGACGAAAGATGAAATGGTCACGTAGACCAGTAGCAAATGAGCTCAAAATTTCCATTTTTTATTTTAGAAAGTTATCTTTTTTTTGTATGTGTGTTAATCATTTTGCTGTTGTGAAATATTGTTGTAGGGTCGTTCATTTGTTTTTGTTTTTTTTTGGGTTTTTTTTTAGCATTTAAGTTTATCCCTCATTGTGTCTGAACCACAACTGGGCATTCGTGTCTATAAAGGCAAATAGAGATTATAATGGAATGGATCAAGAGTGCTGAAGGTTAACTCACTCAACTCTAACACCGACTATATCCGTAGTTTACCCGGGGTTACTTTTACCCTGTGTCTATTTATTACATTTTTCTGAGACAAATTATAGGCGTAGTATCAAAGCTAATGTTTTTAGTTTTTACATGTGAGTGGAAGTTGAATAAAACTATCTCTGTACATGCTCATTTTAATGCATTTTTTTTCCAGTTTTGTAAAGTAGCTAAAATTTCTAGGATTGAATGAGTTAACCGTAACAACAAAGGGTAGATTACAAAGTAGTTTCTAGAGCACAGAACAACGAATGTATTAACCTTGGTTGTACATGTCTATCCCCCCCCCCCCCTCCCCCCTGTTAGTTTAAAATTTATTTTTCCAAATTATTCAATTGTCAACAGTTTCATTTGTCATCGTTGTTCTTGTTTTTTTGGTTTTTTTTGAGCCACCAACTTGCATCACCTTCTACGCAATGCTTACAGTAGAATCCTGATAAAGCAAACACCACTAGATCAGAACGATTGGTTGACTTTAAACAAGGTGTTCACTGTATCCGTTATCAATGGCACATCTTCCAGTTTTCAATCATTATCTCTCACTTTATTCACATCTTCCAGTTTTCAATCCTCGTCTCTCACTTTATTCACATCTTCCAGTTTTAAATCCTCGTCTCCCAAAAGTGTCAGTATTATTATCACCGCTGTCTTCGTTTCTTGCCCCAAAGTGATAAACACTCGAGCATAATTTCAGTGTACAGATTTACTCTATGTATGCAATTAAAATTTCTGATTTTATATATATATATATATATATATATATATATATATATATATATATATATATATATATATATATATATATATATATATATATATATATATATATATATATAATATATATATATAATATTTATTGTTTTGTAATATTTTTGTGTGTATTTTTAAAAATTTCCTTAAACTTCGTTAATGGACGAACACTTTATTCAATGGAGAAGAATTATATTTGTAATACTCAAGCTAAAGCCAAGAGAAGATTAGATTTCATTTTTCTTTCATGGCCGTGGTTGGTCTGATGCCATCTTCCCATTGTGTTAGTTGGCATTTCAAACACTGTAAAACTCCATTTTTTAAATTGGATATCATGATTTTTATATACGACTTTAGTATATCTGGCATAATTTCTGAACCAAAAGAGGATTTTTAATTATACTTGCCCTAGTACAAATTTAAGGTCATGTCCTTGTTACTTGTAAATTTTCCAATGTTTCTGATATCTGCTTCCTATTGAAAGACTGTCGTGCATTTTTTCCAGTTTTTGTTGTTTTGTTTGCTTTTTTTTCCGCTCCCTATATATAGATAGAATGAAGTTGACATCACTCGGGTCTTTGTTATTGTTTTTTTGCCATCCACGTTTATGAGTAATTCTCACTAAACCAGACTATAAACGTTAAAAGTTACACATAGTTTTGTTTGTTGGTCCGTTATACTTCCAGAATGTCAATGTTGTGAGTTTCTTAGCCAAGCGCATACTATCTATAGAACCTGTAAAAATAATTAGCATTGTGAAAAAATTATGTTCAACGGTTTTTTGATTGAAAAGATTCGCTCAGTCTACCCCCATTTTTGTCAAGTATTTACTTGTCGTTTCGAGCTATTACGCTTTTTTTTAGGCCAGTTACTTCAGGGTTCTGTTATGTAAAATGGACATAGCAATTGCTTGCTCCCTTTTGGATAGGATGCAAGTCTTTCCACCAGATCTAATAGAGAGCCAGTTACCCCTGAGTGATGAGTGGAAAGACAGGTCGTTAAAAAAAGGCGACCCAACCCAGAAACCACTTCGGTTTCTCACTAGTAAGTAAATAGAGTGTTTTACCTTTTGAGTTATTCGGTCTACTGTTCGTCAATTGTAAATAGTGACAAATTGGTGTTGAGAGGCTATCAGTTGGAATAGATGGATTGAGTTTGATTCCTAAGCTAGAACTAGATGATTTTATACAACCTTTATATATGATGTCTTGTTTCCTACTTAGAAAATCTTGTATCAACAGCGTGTTGTAATATTATTATAATGAACAAGTGTAAATATGTGGAAACCAGCAGTTTTTGTTGCAAATAAATAGATATAGATACAGTGGAACCCATGTTTAACAGGTCTGAATATAACAGACTCTCGGTTATAACAGAAGCTTAAGGCTAGTCCTACCATTACTGTTATACTGAGGTTCTCTGTAAATAAATATATAAATAAATAAATGAATGAATAAATGATTAAAATAAGGCTACAAAAAATATGGTTTATTTATATATTTGTGTGTGTTTTTTTTTTTATTTGTTGATTTTTATTTTTATTTTCTTTTGTTTACTTTGCTTGCGGTCAAAGGTTGCTCTGACCATAATCATTCCATTGTTGATTTCAGTTACGCAGTTATTTATACTACACAATTTTATCGTGTAAAAGGTGAAAAGAGAAGAAAAATTCTGTCACCAATGTTATGATTATTTTAATAATAATTTGATGAAGAAAAGATTTAATGTACAGAAAACAGGCAAAATCAATGCTTTAAGTATTCAATGTTTGTTTAATTTCCCCCACCCACCCACCCTTCATTAAATTATGTAAAAACGGCAAAACATTGCTTTTGATCAATAGGTACCTATAGGTTTGAAGGATGGACCTGGCCTGATCCCACCATGACCCCACCGTTTTTCTCATCACCAAAGGCTTCCCATTAGGTTTTTCTATCAATGATCAATTCTTCTTTTTCTGATTCAAAAGAGCTTAATCAAATAATATTAAATGTCTGTTTTTTAAAAAAAACAATCCCCTTGTATATCAAAACTACCCAATAGATTTTTAAGTGTCGTTTAAGCAAAGACATAATGAAGTTACAAGTTATCCTTGTTAAATGCTTTTAATTAATCGGGGTGGGAAAATCCTACTTAAAGAATTAATATTTATTTTTTAAAAATCAATTTTTATCGATTATTTCATTTTGATATTTGATATAATGAGTACTCGTTTACTAATTTATATATTAATTAATGCATAATTTTTGTCCATTAAGGAATGGACTTGTTATTTTAGTGTAATTTATTTCATCAACACAACTGCAATTTTTATCACAATACAAAATGGCATGATTTGTTACAGCTAATGAATGGAATGGACCATGGTGTGTAATTTAATACAAGAAACTTGTATTACAGTTTATGTTATAATCAATTTGTTGCACAGTGAAGGTCCACCACTGTACTGTCCGTTTCTGAATGCCGGAGAATATAATAAATTTATTCGAACCAAAATAAAACTGGAATTTGTGTCTATTATTTTTAAAAGATATGTTTTTTTTGTTACTCTACTCGAGTTATGAATCAAATGGCTTAGAATTTGAGACATGTGGAGAAACAAATGAACTGAAAGATGGCATTTGTGTGTGTGTGTGTGTGTGTGTGTGTGTGTGTGAGTGTGTGTGTGTGTGTGTTTGTTTGAATGTTTGTTTTTGTTTTTAAGGGTTTTGCCCCGATGGCAGTATTCAATTTGGTCATTTCAGCAGTTGGTCCAGTAAGAAGAGTGGTACCTGTGTCGGCCATAGCGTTGCATCCTCCTTTGCAGAATGATATTTACGGCACTTTTAGGTCATATCAGCGCCGGTAAAAAGGATAAAAATTGGACAGTAAAAACATTCTAGATAGACAAAAGGACGAGGGAAAAGTAAGACAAAGGGGAATCGTTCAAATAGGGAACAGATGTATATTCCAAGAGCACACTATCAGTGTACTTAGTTTGAGATTACCTAAATGTTTCCAGCACAAGATCCCACGAATAGGAATACACTCAGATGTTAACAAATCATATGTTAAAAATAAAAAATAGCAATACATACAAGTATACAAGGAAAAAAATATCATCTCCCAAAACTATAACTAAACATTCAACTGTTTCCCTCCCAGCCAAGGACTCTGGCCAGGGTCAGGACAAAATTTAGTTTTGTTTGTTTTGTTTGTTTGTTGCTTTAGGTCTCTTCCAACACAATTGAGGTTATATGAGAGACCGCTGAAACAAAAAAAAAAAAAAAAACAAGCAATCTAACAAAAATAGTACAAATGTAAATCAAAATCATAACCTAAAGATATCATAAGCTAAATTATAAATAACCAAGAACAAACAGGCAGAAGATTTACAGAAAAAAAAATATCCCCTGTCAAAAATACAATCACAAACCAAAGAAGCAGGATAGGCTAGTAAAGAGAAGAAGAAACGACATCACTATCGGATCGTACACTCATGCGAACATCATAGGTATATGATTAAAGGGTGATGCTCCCATCCAACCACCCGCACAAAATTTAGTAATCCCATTCCAAGACAAAGGCAGAAAGCAATTGGAAAACAGATACAGGGGGATAGAAGACACAACAAGTACCTCCCTGTCCACTGTGGGAGGTCGGGAACCCCACCCAGTAAGTTTGAGATCATCTTAAAGTCTCGTCCAGTCACAGTCACAAGCACAAAATCCAACCAAGAGGAATACAGTCAAATGCTTACATTATACATTCAAAACAACAACTATAACAAAACATAACAGAGAAATGGTTAACAAGGGAAAAAATACCATACCCCAAAACTTTACATAACATGGCATTTGACTGTTCCTCTCCCAGCCAAGGAAAAAGACAAAACCAAGGAGTCTCAGTCCAAGACAAAGACAGAACGCAAGCTGGAAAACAAATGTTATAGGGGTTTAGAAGACACAGTAAGTGCCTCCCTGTCCACTGTGGGATACACAGTAAGTGCATCCCTGTCCACTATGGGAGACAGCAAGTACCTCCCTGTCCACTATGGGAGACAGCAAGTACCTCCCTGCCCACTGTGGGAGGTAGGAACTATGGAGACACAGCAAGTGCCTCCCTGTCCACTGTGGGATACACAGTAAGTGCCTCCCTGTCTACTGTGGGATACACAGTAAGTGCCTCCCTGTCCACTATGGGAGACAGCAAGTACCTCCCTGCCCACTGTGGGATACACAGTAAGTGCCTCCCTGTCCACTGTGGGATACACAGTAAGTGCCTCCCTGTCCACTATGGGAGACACAGCAAGTACCTCCCTGCCCACTGTGGGATACACAGTAAGTGCCTCCCTGTCCACTGTGGGATACACAGTAAGTGCCTCCCTGTCCACTGTGGGATACACAGTAAGTGCCTCCCTGTCCACTATGGGAGACAGCAAGTACCTCCCTGCCCACTGTGGGATACACAGTAAGTGCCTCCCTGTCCACTGTGGGATACACAGTAAGTGTCTCCCTGTCCACTGTGGGATACACAGTAAGTGCCTCCCTGTCCACTGTGGGATACACAGTAAGTGCCTCCCTGTCCACTATGGGAGACACAACAAGTACCTCCCTGTCCACTGTGGGATACACAGTAAGTGCCTCCCTGTCCACTGTGGGATACACAGTAAGTGCCTCCCTGTCCACTGTGGGATACACAGTAAGTGCCTCCCTGTCCACTATGGGAGACAGCAAGTACCTCCCTGCCCACTGTGGGAGGTAGGAACTATGGAGACACAGCAAGTGCCTCCCTGTCCACTATGGGAGACACAGTAATGCCTCCCTGTCCACTATATTATTATAGCAAGAGTGACCTCTGAGGTCCACCATTGGAAGTCAAAATAAATGATAATTAAAGAGAAAACGGTAGGGGCTGCCTGAAGCCTGTGATCGTGAAAATACTAATGAAAGAGTGAAAATGAACAGGTTTCATGTGGGAACAATACAGACATTGTCTTTGTTTGTTTTTAAGGGTTTTTTGCGGCACTTGCAACACATTAAGGTCGTATCAGCGCCAGTAAAAAGGAAGAAAATGGGAAAGTAGAATGTTCTAGAATTACAATTCAAGCATCCAAGAAATGGGAAATTTTATTTGTTTGTTTTTAAGAGTTTTACGACGCTTGTAACACATTTAGGTTACATCAGGGACAGTAAAAAGGAAGAAAATGGGATAGCAGAAAGTTCTAGAATTACAATTAAAGCTCCCACGAGAAAGTAAGACAAAGGGGAATTGGGAACAAATAGGGATCAGATGTAGATTCCAAGAGCATACCATCAATGTACTTAGTCTGATATCACCTATAAGTCTCACCCAGACACAAGCACAATATCCAACAAAGAGGAATACACTCAAACGTTTATAAATCATATATAATATGTATACAAAACATAATACGGTGCATAACAGAGATGATTTACAAGGAAAAAACTATCATCTCCCAAAACTAACTATACATTTGACTGTTTCCCTCTCAGCCAGGGCCAGGACACAACCAAGTAATCTCATTCCAAGACAAAGACAGAAAGCAGGTTGGAAAGCATATAGGGGGATAGAAGACAAAGTAAGTACCTCCCTGCCCACTATGGGAGGTCAGGAACCCCACCCAGCAATACTGACAATAGACGTTTCAGGTACAAACCCTTCGTCAGCACAACAATACACAAATACACGTGGAAAACAAATAAAATAAAATGCAAAAATGTACAGACGATACAAGTTATTTTGCATTTTATTTTATTTGTGTATTGTGCTGATGAAGGGTTTGTACCAAAACGTCCATTGTCTCCATTTTGACTCTTTCATTGATAATTAATTAAATTTACAATGTTACAATTTTAGGAGATTGAGTGATACGTTCAACATATAATAAACCCTTATATTTTTTTTTACAAATGACTGCCCATAACATCCATAAAATATAAACAATATGAAAAAGAAGACAAAAAGTATTCGGAGAATATTTTATTTATGCAGTAATTTGAGTGATAAAATAATTCCACTGAACACAAAATAAAAATATTCTGTATAAATTGTTCTACTACAGCGGTGGTAATTTGTCAATATTGACTTTTTTTTTTTATAGTGACCAATAATTGAATACCTTGCATATAATTCTCTTTTTCAATATCTTGTAACTTGTACAATTCTAACAACATAAAAATGTTCTTGTTGTCAAATAAATCAAGAGGTATTTCCTAATACAAAAATATCAGGACTTAAAGCAAGAAGTGTTCATATTGCCTTCTATGCTTGTACAATGCTTGCTGTATTCCAGCACACTCTCAGGAGAAGCCAAAAAGCGTGCTAGAATAGAATCTGATCATGCCGAAATCCGACTCTCATGGAAGGTAAGGACTCATTATATAGATAAAACTTGGTCTTCCAGCTCCAACGTGTCGTATTGATTGCAGATCATGCTGGAATTCAGCGTGCTAGAATCCATCGATTAATTTAACTTGGAAATAGCACCGAAATGTGGTCAGTTTTAAGGATAATTGGGCTGTCAAGCAAGCTGGAAAACAGATGGAGTCTAGAAGACTCTCAGTGAGACCTCCCTACCGTCAATGGAAGGACAGAAGACCTTAGCCAGAAACTTTTACTTTTTGTAAAAAGTGAAAGAAAGTTGATATTAATAAAGGTCTTTTGAAAAATGATGGATTCACCCACTTATCCTCAACAAGTTCCAATTCTAGTTCAAGAGTTTATTTAGACCTTGCTTTCCAGGCCAATAACCATCGGTTTTCTCTGAGCAAATTATATATTATTCCATCTTTCCCATTGGAAAACCCTATCATTGCTTAGTAAATATGTAATCGTTGAATAATGCTTTGAACGCGTTGGATAAAAATTTTATTCAACAATTGCGGAATATTTTCGCACATTTTATTGTTGTGAAACAAGGTGTAAAAGACAGCTGATTAGTAATTATACATAATCTTTTGGTGCGCATGAATACAAATCCAACGTTTTTCTTTTTTGGGTCAAATTGTCATTCAGGCAGATGGAGAAAAATGCAAATTATGGCGAATAGAAGGAAAACCACCATACCATTTGGTCATAAAATATCTAATAATCTTAGTTGGAGCTATGTAAAAAAAAAACATATTCTTTCATAAATTTGTATTTATTAAACTCGTTATATTTTTATCGTACAACAACACATACTCGCAAGCTCGTTGTGTTATTGGTATGATAAAAATAACTTTTTTAATAAATACAAAGAAAAGATAGAATGGTATAATCTACAACAGAACCACATCCATTTACAAAGGTCTTAACGTTAGAAAAGATGTAAAAATATCACCAAAAAACAGCTAGGGGGATTCAAACAATGTTTTGTGTCTACAATTTATCATAATATTATTGTCTAAATCAAAGGAATGATGATGATCGCTTGAAAACAAATAATACACAAAAAATAAAATAATGAGACAAAAAACAAATCCTTGAACAAAAATAAAAATTATATTTGGAAATAAAAAGGAAGAGGGAAAAAATACACAAATCTTCTGACATCATGACAATGCAACGCTATAGATTCCGTATCAACATCACATAGACCAGTTTCATGTCACAGTCTTTGCTTTTTATTAATATATTTTTAAAATCTGAGCATTTACGTAGCGCAACATCAACTAAATGTGCTCAAAGCGCTTTACAAGGGGTCATTAGATGGCAGCAACACTAACATATAGGATGAGACATGATATATTTTTTTTCTGACAGGGACAACACTGTTAACTGCCAGGTACTCATTTTACACCAGAGTACGGTGAGAGAATGTGAGTAAAGAGCCTTTTCCAAGGACTCAATTATGCGCGACCCAGAGCAGGACTCGAACCCAGGACCTTCCGATCCAAAGGCGAGTGTCATACCACAAGACCACACAGCTTAACTCTCTCGAGTTCACCCTCATTGAAAATTGAACAAATTTGTTCGATTTTCCAAGCATATGAACTCCAGAGTTAATGTTCAATTGGAACCCAGCTTTTTACTTCATCAGTTACTTGATGATCCACAACCTCTGATGTTGTTTATGACATATTGACACATTGGTGGTCTTGGTGATGCTGATATAAGAAGGTTGATCAATGTCTCATATAACATGTAAATGTATATGTATTATATGTTTTATGTAATATATATATATATATATATATATATATATATATATATATATATATATATATATATATATATATATATATATATATATATATATATATATATATATATATATATATATATATATATATATATATATATATATATATATATATATATAGATATGAACGTGGTTGCCACTGTTAAGGTTATGATCATACAGTAAAACCTCAGTATAGCCCCTCCCTTCCCCCCAGCACCTCTCTGAACCACCAAACCGAACATGAGAAGAGGTGATACAACTTTAATGATAAAACTTCTGTATTCCATGCTACTCAAGCACTTAAAGAGGATTAATGAGTATAGAAGAAAAAAAATTGACGTCACTCAGCTCTTCGTTATTGTTTTTAAACAGCCATTTTTAATGATTAGTTATCCCTAAACTACATCAATCAGACTATAAACGATTTTAAAGTTACACAGTTTTGTGTGTTGGAACGTTATAACGGGCTGATGGAAATTGTGTGTGTTATAGCCAATTGCATAGCATAAATATACACCATCAATCGTCGTGTCATGCTCTAAATTACAAGATGTGGCGATATAACAAGGTTTTACTGTAGTCATAAAGTTGCACTTGGAAGGGATAATGTACAATTGTAACAAATCACTGCAACAATCAATCCAAATCGAAGCATAGATCAACAATAAATAAGAAGGCTAGTAGTTGTAGTAAGTAGTATAAATCACACACATTGACTATTAAGTAATTATTTTTAGACTACGCAAAGAAACTGTATTATTCCAGCCCTCTCATTGGAAAACCCTATCATTTCTTAGTAAATACGTAATCGTTGAATAATGCTTTGAACGTGTTGAATAAAATTTTTATTCGACGATTGCAGAATATTTTCGCACATTTTATTGGTGTGAAATTAGGTGTAAAAGATAGCTGATTGGTAATTATAAATAATCTTTTGGTGCGCATGAATACAAATCCAACGTTTTTAGTTTTGGGTCAAATTGTCATTCAAGCAGAAGGAGAAAGATACAAATTATAGTGAATAGAATTACTATTACCATACCATTTGGTTACAAAATATCTAATAATCTTACTTGGAGAGGTGGAATAAAACGTATTCTTTCATTTCTTTGTATTTATTAAACCCATTATAATTTTATTGTGCAATAATACGTACTCGCAAGTCGTTGTGTTATTGGACACGATAAGAATAACTCGTTTAATAAATACAAAGAGATGAAAGAATCGTATATTGTATCATGCCTTTAGTATTGCATCAATACTTAAGGATTGAAGAGATATTTGTATGGTATCATATTGTGTCGTTTAAGAGCTTTAAAAACATTAAAATGCCCTGTAAACTTTCATGCATACATACAATTTTTTTCAAAGTGATATCAACAACATTCATTGTTAATTTGACAAGTTTCGGTATATAATCACAATTTCAAATTTTAAAAATATCGTATTCACAAATATTCTCATTGTCAAGATTTGTAGGAAAATGTTTGCTATTAACATTCATTTGACAAGTATACCTTTATACATCAGAGAGTTTCAGTAAATTAATTCATTTTAATTTTTAAATATTTTAAAAGAAAAAATAACCCAATAACATCTTTCACGTTATACATCTTTCTGTTGTCCAAATCAAAAAGAAAAACTGTTTTGTTTAAATAAAAGCAGGATATCATTTGTTAAAAATCCAGAACAGTTTCCATCTTCATTGCTTAAACTTAGAGGTCAGAGAATTTTTTAAAAAATGGAAATTATTGAATTGATGTGAAATTATGATGATAATCTAAATTGTTGATGGATGAAATAATAGAACTTCTATCCATACCATAGTTCACAGTCAAATACTCGTAAACTGGAGTTTACATTTGACCTCTTCAACACTTTTTGCTGAATTGTGGGAAAAAAACCCCCCAAAAACGATATATTTTTTGTTATTTCTATTAAAACTCATTCGAAATAAGACTAGACTATGAGGCTTTTAAATGTCTGAAGTTGTAGCAGTTACAGTTTATTCCAATGTTACCATCATATTTAAAAATAAATTTTAAAAAACTCCCGAGGCAGTACATCACAACTGCATTATATCTGTCACTCAAAATGGCTACCATCCAATACAACGAAAACAACAGACGTCAATCACTATTCACCTGTAGATTCTATAAGAAATATGTTGCACTACATTTTAAATATAAGTGTGAAAGATTTGACTCAAAGTGAGACATGAGCTAAAATTATTGTTAATAAAATGTGCGACTTAACCCTTAAAGACAGGGCTCAAGGTTTTATATAACTTGACATTGTACTTCACCGTATTCACCAAGTCAGCAGTAAGAGAACAATGCGACTTACTATAATAGAGATCAGAGTTGCACTTCTATTACCCCACTCTTGACAGACTATTAAGTCTGCAGCTTTAGTCTGATAAATAATGGAGGAGATTATGATTTGGATAAAAATAAAATGTTACCGTTCAAGGGTAAATCATTGTGTTGGCATCCCACCGCATGTTTCAAAATTCACTCTTCAAAAAACTATAAAACTTTAAAATAGAGGGATGTCTAAGATATTTGCAAAATTTCACATATCTATGACTTTTTATGAGAAATTGAGCCTTAAAAAAAAACCCTTGAGCTTTTATATCACGCAATATCCACTAACTGTGCTTTTCAAGGCGAATGACTAACTCTAAACGCAGTCTTCCCTTAAAGTCTTCATTCAAACACTGATAATATAATACATCAATATTTATTTTTACAATTATAAAAATAGATTTCATCATATTTTTCATCATCGTGTTATTCTAGCTCCAGTAACTACTACCCCAACAAACCTCTACGACTAATAACTTCAAGACTTTTGAAAGACAATCGATAATAAATAAATCTCTAAGAGTCGTTTTTGCGATGCATTCTCTTTGGACCTCGGCCAGCGGGTCCTTTTGGCTTGGCAAAAGCTTGTCTAGCTACGTTCTTCTTGGGGTGGATTTCGTCATAAATAAACTCCTCTGTCAATTCTTTTGGGTCATCCACCTCAAGCTGCAAACAAATCAATAATGAAGTAGTGATTAAAAGAAATAAATAACAATGTGAAATTGAATGTAAGCTTCAATTTAATATACAAAAACAGATGAAATGGACGTTTTGGGTTTCCCCTTTATCAACAAAACAGGATGAATGAAACACTACAGATGAATGAGATAATGTGGTAGTGGCATTGTTAAGATGAATAAACAAAAACATTGATGTTAAATATATAGGCCCATGCAGCTGGAGATATTTAAAAAAAAAAAGATTTGTTTCCACAGTGTTAATTCAAATTAATCTCAATACTGTAATTGATAAGTGTGTATTTCATGGAAACATACAAAGAATAAAACCAAAACTTAATCATAATTTGTTTACTCCTAGGTTAAAATATATCCCTTTTTTAATTCTTCACATATTTCTTAATTTAAAAAAAAAAAAGTAATCCTTTAGAACCTCATAAGCCCATGAACTGGAGTTTATTCCGGTTTTTATAGTGTGAAACTGACAATAGCAATTGCTTGCTACCCTTTAGATAGGACATTAGTCTATCGCAAAGTTCTTTCCACCAGATCTAACAGACCCATCTACACAATCACTGCTGGGGGTTTAAAAAATCTCAACTTCACCCCAGATCATTAAATAAAAATAAAATTTCCTGTATTCATCCCATAGGGGAAATTTGTCTCTTGGGTACATTCCAAGGGACTAGAATAACCCAGGCATCAGCCGCAGTAAGCGCTGCAAATTGAGCTACGGCGAGGTGACTTGCTCAAGGCCACACAACGCAGTGGAAGCTGATCGAACTCAGTACCTTTCAGGTACGAAGCAAAGACCGTACCGCTGAGCCCCAGCTATTGGGACAGCCTTTCTAGATTGAACCTTACCTTTTTGGCGATGTCAATGCCTAACTGTGCCATCTGATCACAGAAGGGAGATTTACAACTGGAGTAAAGCATTCTCTCCTTGATAGAACATTTGTAACCTGGCATAGAATATATGAATACTGGGGAAAGAAAAAAAAAATAAAAACATAAATATTAAGGAATGAATGAATAAAACATTTACAGTTCACTCCACTTGTAGCGAAGTCGGTTGTAGCGATCTTCGGAAGTAACGATCTTTTTCTGTAGAACAGGCACCCATATCACACAAACTCAATAAAATACAAACGGTTGTAATGACTTCGCTACATCCGTCGTGACGGTTATAGTGATGCGTATTCTTATCCCCGACCATAATACTTTATAGTAAAAATATAACGGTTGTAACGATGTCACTGCTTCTCTCACTTCGCCAAGCGCCTGTGTCAATACAACACATACAATACACTTTGTGTGTGTAACGTACCACTGATATAATATGTGCTGCTTGTCTTGCGTGTTGCGTCAGAGTAGAGCGAAACGAACTCTCACTCTATTCTTTCACTAGATATATACCTCTCTCACTTTGCCAAGTTCCTTTGTGTGCTGTCTGGCGTGTGTTGTAGTCTAGTGAACAGTGTATTAAGTGTGTTGCCTCAACCACAGACTACAACTACAACTCAACTTAATGGCGACAGGAGGAAAACGCGTTGTGCTTTCTTTGAAGAGAAAAATAGAACTGATTGGTGCAATTGAGAACGGAAAAAAGCAAAAGAATGCCGCATCTGAGTTTGGAGTATCGGGAATAATGAAATTGAAAGAGCGCTACAAGGAGGAGTTCTTTTAAAAAAAAGACAAAAAATAAATAAATAAAAAATAAAATATAAAAAAAAAAAAACAAACAAACAAAAAAAACAAAACAACCTAATATTTGTCAACAGTGGTCAAGACTAATTTTTGTCAAGATAAGGGCAGTAACTCAACAACGAAGTTGAATAGTCGGAATTATTTCCCATGAATTTTCTTCCAACGGCTGTAGCGAACTTCGGATGTAGCGATCTTTTTTCTGGTCCCCCGACGACATCGCTACAAGCGTAGTTGACTGTATATACTGTCAAAAGATATTCTTAATAAAAGAAGAAAAAAAAAGAGCTTTTATACAGCACATTATCCACTCAACAAGTTCAAACTTAACACATGGACATGATCTGTTTTAAGGCACTGTTATAATTTTTTTCAGACAGAGACAACGCTGTTAACTCATTTTACACCTGAGTTCGGTGAGAGAATGTGAGCAAAAAGCCTTTTCCAAGGACTTGACTAGATTATGTGCTGCTCAGAAAGGGACTGGAACCCTGGATCTTCCAATCCAAAGGTGAGCGTCATACCACAAGACCGCATCACTGGATTTGAATAACTCATTAAAAAATAATTTAAGTACTTATGCAAATTCATTTCCATATTAAGCTCACTCAGGTCTGTCAAAATTATCCTTGTATTAAAGTACAGAAAAGTTTTAATGGAAATTTTTTCACTACAAAATTTCAAACAAACTGGATGGATTTTACAGAGAAGAAAAAATTATGAGAAGGCACTATACATTTGACTGTTTCCCTCCCAGCTAGGGTATATCCGGACAGGGCCAGGAAAAAAAACAAGTAATCTCATTCCAAGACAAAGACAGTTGGAAAACAGATATATTGGGACAAAAGACACAGTAAGTCCCTCCCTGCCCACTATGGGAGGTAAGGAACCCCACCCAGTCAAACAACAAGATTCCGGTTACCAGCACTTAGTGTGGGATCGCCTTCGTGGGTGTGTTGGAAATTAAATACGTGGTATCGGGCACTCTCTGTGGGAACACGGGATATCAAATCTGTCACGTGAATGTTGTCATCAGACGCTAACTCAATGGTCTCCCTTGGTATATCAATACTCTGTGAGAATCAAATACAAAAAAAAAATAAAGAAATAAAATATATTAAAATCTTTTTTTAATAAATAAAAAATTGAGAGGATATTGAAACTTCAAGAATTCACAATTTTTACCATATGATGAAGGGATAATTGCACATCATCGTAATATATAACCGTAATCAAGTTTGAAACAAAGCCCCTCCACAATAGTTGTTTTTTTTTATAATTAAAGATTGAGCTTCTATATAGTGCGATATCCACTCAAAGTACTCAACAAAGTGTCCCTGGCCGACAGCAGCATTTAACATGTAGGATGAGACCGGAATCCCGATAGCTCAGTTGGTAGAGCACTCAGTTCACATGCAAAGGGGCCGTGATCGATCCCGGGTGCAGTCGAGATTATTTATTGACCTCCCTGTCCACCCAGCAGTGAATGGGTAGCTGAGTCTGTTAGATTTGTTAGAAATTACTTTGCGATAGACTAGTGTCCTATCCAATGGATAGCAAGCGATTGATATTGTCCATTTCACGCTGTAGAAACCGAGATAAACTCCAGCTCCATGGATCAAATGGCCCTGAAGGACTTAAAAATTATTTTGTTTTAATGAGATATGATGCCTGTTAGGCGATATTACAATTTTTTTCCGACAGAGACAAACATAACATGTGGTATAGGGCAAAATAGGATAAGATCCTTTGAATGCCCTTAATATTAATTAGTAATGCCATAAATCTATTGATTAAATATTACAATAACGATACACGTGGTAAAGATAGTATTTCAACTTAAATGTACTCATGTGGTGTACAAACATATATCTTTAACCGTGACATGCAAAGCGCACACACAACCACACACACACACACACAAACACACACATACACACGCGTATAGAAGATAACCATAATAATATAATAATGCATAATATATACATACAAGATTGAAAGCCATGTCAACAGCAGAGCAAACAAGTATTATTCGTCATATATAAATCTCCCATCATATAATTCCCTGTCTACTAACACCTTGAAATAATCCATAGATTTTGCATTCTTTGTTTCAAATTTCAAACTGTTCCATTTCTGAACAATACGAATACCGAACCAGTTTTGTCTTATGTTTGTTTTGCATCTAGAGACAAAAATCTTAAACTTGTCCCCTCTAGTAAAAGTAATATTAGAATATGAAAAAAAATCAGAAAAGTCTATCCTATCCAGACCATGTACCAATCTATAAACCTGAATTAAATCCCCACGAATTCTTCTATATTTCAAACTGGGTAAGTCAAGAAATTCTAACCTTTCCTTATAAGATAAATACTGTATTGTATAAATTTTTTTGGTAGCTCTCCTCTGTACACTTTCAATACTAATAGATTGTCTTTTATATAATGGGCTCCAGATGCAATTTCCGTATTCTAGAATTGGTCGAACGAGCGATTTATACAAATATAAAAATGTGGTTTTATCAAGACTTATAAAGGTTCTATATATTATTCCCATCATTTTGTTTGCACGGCTTACACAATTATCAATATGTAAATCAAAATTCAAATGTGAATCAAAAGTAACTCCCACATCCTTTTCATAAGGCACAACGGAAAGTAGATTTGACATATAAGTATCGGTAAAATAATTATGACATGGATTATTTTTTCCTATATGTAATACTTTACATTTCGAAACATTAAAATCCAAATGCCATGTTGTAGACCATTTGAAAAGTGAAAATATATCATTTTGTAGAATGTTATGATGTTCAGTTGTACTATAGATCTTTGTATCGTCTGCAAACAGTTTACAGGCTGAATTTATGCCACATGGTAAATCATTTATATATAAAAGAAATAAAAGTGGTCCCAATACGCTTCCTTGGGGTACACCGCTAATTACATTCTTAAAATCCGACCCCACACCATTGACAATGACCCTTTGTATTCGATTATTAAGAAAGTCTTTAATCCAGTTAAAGATATTCCCTTTAAATCCATATGTTTTTAGTTTAATGAATAATCTCTCATGAGGTACAGAATCAAAATCCTTGCGGAAATCAAGATAAACAACATCAATGCATTGATCACGATCAATTAACTTGGTAAAATCCTCCATCACCTGTAAAAGTTGAGTAATGCATGATCTCTTTGATCTAAAACCATGCTGGTTATCGTTTAGCATCGTATGACTTTCAAGAAAGTCCATTATTCGGTCTTTCAAGATAGACTCCATAACCTTACAGAGTATGCATGTTAAGCTGATGGGCCTGGCCTATAGTTTGCAGCATCTAGTTTGCTTCCCTTTTTATGAATGGCAGTAACATTGGCTTGTTTCCATTCAATGGGTAAGGTACCAGATTCAAGAGACTTATTATATATTGTTGATAGCGGCTGTGATATTTCAAAGGCCACTTCTTTCAGTAAACGGGGATGAAGGGAATCGGGTCCCATGCTTTTAGTCACGTCTAAATTCAACAATTTTGCAAGTATGTCTTCTTGTGTAATATAAAAATCGGGGACGTTTAATTGATTTGTAACATTGAACGTTGGTATATTTGTAGTGTCTTCTTGAACAAACACAGATGAAAAATAATTATTTAAAACATTAGCTATATCTATATCCGAAGTAACCTTGGTACCATCATCTTTCAGTAAAACACTAACACCTGGTTTTCTTTTCAACTTTCTGTTTACATATCTCCAAAAGCCTTTCGGACTACTCTTACATTCGTGTGCCAATGTACATTCATACGTTTTCACAGCATTTTGAATCGTGTGTTTGGTATTATTTCTAACCTTGACATAATTATGAAAATTATCTGTTGTAGGATACTTTTTGAATTTCTTATACAATTTATGTTTCTTATTAACCTTGTTAACAGCCAGGTACTCGTGTACTCATTTCACAGTGAGAGAAAATGAGTAAAGAGCCTTTTCCAAGGACTCAACTGTGCGCTACTCAGAGTGGGACTCAAACCCAGGACCTTCTAATCCGAAGGCGAGTGTCATACCACAAGTCCACATAAGAGATTTTTTAAATTCCTACATTCCATCATAGTTCCTAATCACACTGAAATTCATGAATACTTGAAAACAATATTTTTTTCAGATCGGAAGGTCCTGGGTTCGAGCCTCGCTCAGCGCATAGTTGAGTCCTTGGAAAAGACTCTTTACTCACATTCTCTCACTGTACTGAGGTGTAAAATGAGTACCTGGCCGTTAATAGCAGTCTCTGTCTGAAAAAAATGGTATTATCGCCGAACAGGCGTCATGTCTTGTTCTTTATGTTACATGTTGCTTTTGGTCAGGGACCCTTTGTAAAGTGCTTTGAGCACTTTAAATGGATATTGCGCTATATAAAAGCACAATATTTTTTTCTCTCTTTTAGATTTAAATATATAAAACCAATGAAAATTGAAAAAAAAACGAAAAACAGACCAAGACTCAGGAGAGGGAAACCCCTAAAACTGTCTTACCAACTGAACATAATTTACACGTCCATTCTTGAAATTGATGAGCGCTGATTCAGCTTCTCTGGATAAGGGGAAAGCCACGCCTTGGAGGGTTTGACTTCTGGTTTCTGTGTTGATGTGAGCATTGACCTGGAAAGGGACATGACAGAATAAATAGTTGATAAAAGACAATCACGAATCTAAAGTCCAATGGTTCTTATAACAGGATTTAATGCTAAAAGGTTAAAAAAACAAAACATCAGGACTCTATTCTTAGATGATTTGGTGTCTTGGTTTTTCCCAACTCCCCCTTCCACTCCAGCAGTGGTTTAGTAAATAGGTCTAATTCAAATCTGGCGGAAAGAACTCTACAATAGACCAGGTTCCTATGGGAAGGTTAGTTTGCATTTTTTACAATTCATTTTAGGCTGCAGAAACAGAATTTAAAAGTGGATTTTGCGGGACCTTAGGCTCTAAAGAACCATTAATTTAAAGGATATTTTAAAAAATATTTTCACAGCTTTTCCAATATTCTGCCCTAAAGTGCTAATCAAATTCATAACTTTGTTATAGGATCAAACCATAACATTTCTAAAAAAATTGTGTCCAAACAATGATTGGTTTAGAAAGCACACAAAATTATCACAAAAATAATTAGTATAATATATGGTTAATCCATTTATACAAAATCCACCTTATTTAGATCACAATATATGATGGACAAGTACCCTATCTAATGGAATGCAAGAAATTGTTTAACCCTCTCCTTACCACCTACAGCAAAATCGTCACATTTGTTACGACACAATATACATTTTTTCTTATTCAGATTTATTTTGTGTACATCACAATAATCTTTGTTTAATTAATAAGAACATAAAGTTGTTTTGGATAGAGATTGTTTGAGTTTAAAAAATCAATTTTTCTGCTTGGTAAGCCTGCCATATTTGGGAAAATCATCGGTAAGGACAGAGTTACGGCTTCCCCCACATGTGAGCATTCGGTCTCTAAAGACCACTGTTACCATTTCTAGTTTTGTCAGTCTTTTAACAGGTAAGAAATCCTAACATTTATACAATAGATTGTGGAGAGCAGAGGAGGCTGGGATTGTAAAAGTATTAACGAAAAGATGAAAATGGAAAGTCTTCATCAGCAAAACAATAAATAAAGGAATGTAGAATGTTCCTTTGCTTGTTTTGCAGATAAGGCTTTGTATCCGAAATTTCCATTGTCAGTGCTGTTCCCATCTGAAGCCTTACCATTTTCATCTTAACAGACTGAACTGTGAGTGGGAATAAAAAGGTAAACTCTGTCATTCAACAATACTTTCATTAACCCCCATTAACTCAATCCAACTTTTAGAAAGTCAGGGCTCTAAACTACACTATAACAAATGAAGGAGAAAACACACAACCAAATATTGAAACCTTCATTAATAAAATGGAAGATTTTTTAAAGACACATGCAGAATCATAATTTCATTTCCTCACACTCGCTTGCTTTTGTTAAATGGGACAATAAGGTAGAGAGGTTGTGACGTCACACCCTCCTCTTCTCCAGGTCAAAACATCTTGGAAGTATATGTGTCAGTGTCAGTGCATGACATAATCAGTCGAATGGTGAAAAAGTTTGAACTGAGATATTTCCAAGTTAGGTAGAAGGTCAATTTTTATCATAAATAATTAAATCAACCCTTTTTGTACATCTTCGGGAAATATCAAAGCTTAATTTCACTTCTAAATATTTTTTACAGCTCATCATCATCATTGCCTTTTTCACCCTGGGTCAGGGTATAGGCCACAGACAAACAGTTTCCATCCTTCTCTATCCTGAGCCAACTTTTTTATCTCATTCCAGGTCTTACCACTTCTCTGTATATCAGCTTCTTTAATTCTTCTCCATGTTCCTCGTGGCCTTCCCCTTGATCTTCTGCCCTGAGGGTTCCAGTCCAATACTTTCTTTGTTATAGTTGAGTCATTCTTTCTAAGCGTGTGTCCAATCCACCTCCATCGTCTTCTTCCTATATCCTCTCCCACTGGTTTCTGCTGTGTTCTTTCCATACTTCTTCATTTTTTATTCTATCCATCCATTTTATTCTGAGTAGCTTACGCATGCACCTGTTTACGAAAATCTGTACCCTCCTTATACATGCCTGTGATGCGATCCAAGTTTCACATCCATACAGTAGGACAGACTTCACGTTTGAGTTGAAAAGTCTTAGCTTTAGTTGAAGGGAGATATCTTTAGTTCTCCAAACTCTGTTCAAAGATGTGAATGCAGCCTGTGCCTTTCCTATTCGTGCTTTCACCTCTGCTTCCGTGCCTCCATCCTTGTCAATTATACTTCCGAGATAGCAGAAAGTGTCTATATCTTCGAGTTCCTGATCTTTTACTTTGATCTGCTCCCTTTGACGCGTACCTATCCTCAAGACCTTTGACTTTGCAGGGTGAATTCTTAGACCAATTGATTCCGAGAGGCTGTTTATAATTGTGGTTTTTGCTTGCATCTGGTCCTGGGTGTGGGACAAAAGAGCCAGATCATCTGCAAAATCCAGATCATCCAACTGTGTCCAGGGGGTCCACTGTATCCCATTTCTTCTCCCTTTGGAGGTTTCCTTCATTAGCCAATCAATGACAAGGATGAACAGGAATGGTGAGAGCAAGCATCCCTGCTTGACACCAGTCTTAATTTCAAAGCTGTCAGTAAGCTGATCTTCATGTACAACCCTGCAACTTGATCCTTCATACATTTCCTTAATGAGGTTTACTATCTTTTCAGGGAGTCCATAATGTGCCAGAATTTTCCACAATGTTGCTCTGTCAATACTGTCGAAAGCCTTCTCGTAATCCAGAAAGTTGACAATAAGAGGAGAGTTCCATTCTATAGACTGTTCTACTATGACTCGCAGAGAGGCAATCTGGTCGGTGGTTGAACGGTTTTTCCGAAAACCTGCCTGTTCGTCCCGCAGTTTAGCATCTGTTGCATTCTTAATTCTCTCTAAAATAATACGGTTGAAAACCTTTCCTGGGATAGAAAGAAGAGTGATGCCTCGATAATTATTACAATTACTGAGGTCCCCTTTCTTTGGAAGCTTGATAAGATGTCCTTCCTTCCAATCCTTTGGGAATATCCCGTTATTCCAGATTCTCTCAAATAGTGGGTGCAGGGCCTCAGCATTTCTTTCCGCATCAACTTTTAGAGCCTCCGGTGGAATCTGGTCTGGTCCAGCAGCTTTCCCCCTTTTCATCTTGTTAATGGCACCCACAATCTCTGCTATCGATGGTGGATCACAGCTAATTGGTAGCTCATTCCTTGCAGGCAAAATTTCTGGCTGGTTGTCTGGTGGTGGTCTGTTCAGAAGGCAGTTGAAATGTTCCCTCCATCGTTCAGATTGAGCCTCTTTTCCAAAAATAGTTTTCCCATCTTTGTCTTTGACTGGTACCTCTGGTTTCCCATATTTTCCAGCAAGTGTCTTGGTAGTTTGATAAAGGATCCTCATGTGTCCTCCAGTCGCTGCTGCTTCTGCTTTCTCTGCAAGTCTGTTCATGAATGCTTCCTTGTCTTTCTTCACAGATCTTTTGACTTCCTTAGCTATGGCTCGATACTGCTCTTGTGCATCCAGTCTTGAAGCCCTTGTTCGGCTTGCATTCACTTGTTCCTTCCTTGTTCTCCTCTTTTCAATAAGGTCCAAGGTGGTTGGACTTATCCATTCTTTATGTTCCGATTTCTTTACCCCCAATACCTCGTGGCAAGTTGTTATGTAGACTTCCTTGATCTTTGCCCAATGTGACTCTACATCTATGTCCTCCTCGAGCTCAGTAAGAGGTTGGAATCTATTACTCAATTGTAGTTTGAATTCCTCATTTTTTTTCCCCATCAAGTGCATTCACCTCGAATTTTCTTCTTGTATGTGATCTGGCCCCGTGTTTTCTGAGTCGGAGCTTAAGCTTTGCCAATAGCAGGTGGTGGTCTGATCCAACATCTGCCCCTCTCTGTACTGTCACATCTTCCAATGAACGTCTGAATCTACGAGAGATACAAAAATGATCAATCTGATTCTCTGTCACACCATCTGGTGAGACCCAAGTTGCTTTGTGAATCCTCTTATGGGGGAACACTGATCCTCCAATCACCAAACTGTTGAATGCACAGAAATTTGCAAATCTCTCTCCATTATCATTCATTTCTCCCATGCCATGACGTCCCATGATACCTTCATAGCCTACGTTATCCTGTCCCACTTTTGCATTAGCATCTCCCATCAATATGTTGATGTCTTTCCTTGGCAACTTGTCAATGACTTGTTGTAGCAGACCATAAAATGTATCTTTGTCCTCATCTGTTGCATCATTTGTTGGGGCATAGATCTGTACAATGTTCATGCTGATCTTCTTACTCCGTGTTGTAAAGGACGCCATAATGATCCTTTCTCCGCATTGTTCCCATCCTCTCAGTGACTTCTGGGCAAACTTGCTTAGAATTATTCCTACTCCCTGTGTATGAATCCCGTCCCCTCTCCCTGAATATAAAATCTTCTCCCCAGACTTGAGGTGTTTCTGTCCGGATTGTATCCAGTGGGTTTCGCTTACTCCAAGTATATGCAGCCTGTATCTTCTCATCTCAGTCACAACTTGAGAGCTTTTTCCTGCTTCATACATGGTGCGAACGTTCCACGACGCAATTCGAAGCTGCTTGTTTGGCGAAGACGTCATCGGGTCAGCAGAGTCCTTTCGGCTTTGTCTGTTGTCCTTCATAAATTCTGTAATTCCAGAAACTCTTCGGTCGCCCAAGCTAAAAAAAGGATTTAGTTTGTCTGTCTGTGTTTCTGTAACGGTTTGAGTTTAACGGAAAGGGGTGTTAACCCTTTGCCAACCCCCAACCTGGAGGACCAGGTGACTCAAAGATGGGGGAATCACACACCATTTGTCGCCTTTTACGACACGCTGGCTTGGCGTTGGGCTATTCTTGACCCTCTCAGTTGAGGGACCCCGGACACCACACGGGGATTTTACAGCTAGTCAAGTTGAAAAAGTATGAAATTTGAGAAAAGTTGCTGAATACCTTTCCCATACATCTGACCATAACTTAATGAAAAATCACCCGATTTACTTCAAATAAAGATTAAAATGCTGTGGTGAGAATATTCTTTCAGTAAATGCAAAAAATGCAAATCCAAAATTCACCGTCCGACTGATTATGTCATACACTGCCACATATAACAATCCTCCGAACAATGTATAAACAATGAATAGATTACATATTGAATCATAAGATGACATAACTATATTAGTAGCAGGATAAAAAGGTCGATTCTTAAGATTACGCAGAGCTGCCTATTTGAAATTCCAAAAATTTGTAGTTTCCAATGGAAAAAAATGAAAAATCCACTTTAAATAGCTTCAGAAATAAACAATTTGCCATCACACATGATCCAAAAATGCTCCTAAGTTCTGGATATAGGTCTGAGGAACTAAACTTTCCTTTTCAACAAGATTTATTGAGTCAAAGAGATAAATGGATTTCTGTAGCTGGAGTCAAAAATTCGTATTTCTACAACTTTTTCGTAGTACTAGGCAGGTTTGGATTACGGGACATAATAGAGTGAGGATGGATGATCTTTATTGACGACCAGCATATTATATTTAGACTAGAAAAAAGTTGCCATCACTCTGAAACCAGAATATCAGTTGCAAAAGGCATGTATTCGGTCTTCCGGAAGACTGGCTTTTCATTTCCAAGCAGATTGGAACCAGTATTTTGACAACACACTTTTGTTCCCTATTGTATCTCTCTATCACCTCGTTAAGATGAATACTACAATAATAAAGGATAATGTTACGGTTTCCTAAGTTCTATATTAACTTAAAAAATTGAGGAGCAGGCACCTGGGTATAAGATAAAGAACTGAACAAGTGTGTATGAAAGGTGCCAGACAAAGCAAGAAAGAAAAATACAAAAAAAAAAAAAAACATCCAAAAAAATCAGTCTACCTGGACTGGGGATCGAACCTCAGACCTTCTGATTACCGGTCAGACATTCTACCATTACACCACAGAGGCTCCCGGGAGCCATGGTAGCATGTCAGACCGGTAATCAGAAGGTCTGAGGTTCGATCCCCAGTCGAGGTCGACTGATTTTTTGGGATGTCTTTTTCTTGTATTTTTCTTTCTTGCTTTATCTGGCACCTTTCATAAACAATTGTTCAGTTCTTTATGGTCTATATTAGGCAAGCTTGTCATGTACTATTTAAAAAAAAAAAAAGAAAAAAAAAAGATTAGTCTGAGTCCTAAGTTACACATTTCATTTCATTCAATCAAAGACAAATCCAATTCTTCTCATTTATTATCCATGCTACCTTACCATCATTGAAACTGCGAGCTACACATTGAGATGTATAAAAATGACAAATATTGTAGAATTAACATTGATTCCATATCACAGGTTTACAATGTGTCACAGAGATATAAAATGGGAGGAGGATGGAGTATCTATCAATTTTTTTGAATCAAAAAATAAATTGTGTATAACTTAATTTTATCCATCAGGGCTTCAGTGCGGCTATGTGGTCTAGTGGTAAGACATTCGCTTTTGGATCGGGAGGTCCTGGGTTCGAGCCTCGCTCGGTGCATAGTTGAGTCCTTGGAAAAGGCTCTTTACTAACATTCTCTCACCAATCTCAGGTCTAAAATGAGTACCTGGCCGTTTACAGCATTGTCTCTGTCCAAAAAATTGTAATATCGCCAAGCAGGTGTCATGTCTCGTCCTATATGTTATGTGTTACTGTGGGCCAGGGACCCCTTGTAAAGCGCTTTGAGCACGTTTAGTGGATATTGCGCTATATACATGAAAAAAGCTCAACAAAAAAAAAAAAATAAATAAAACTACCCATGCTTGGATATCTTGGATAGATGTTATGATCCCAGTCCTACTTATGCTACGACAAAGAGCAATTCGGTGGCCAAAACACAATTCCTACCTTACGGAGATCTCTGAGTACTGATCAATCAAAATCAGATCGCTTTGTCCGATCTTAATTTAGTAAAAAACAAAAATAAAAAAGCCCCAAAAAAAAAAATAAATAAATAAAACCAAAAAATCAACCCTAATAGACCAAAAAAAAAAAAAAAAAAAAAAACTAGAATGCAGCACGCCTCAATGCTCTGAAGGACGATTGTAGACTATTTTCAATTAAGCATGTAATTATTTTTGTAAGTCAAATTTGCAACTGAAGAAAAAGAAATTCATTGAAACAGCTTTATGTATTTTTTTTAACGCAATTTCTGCAAAACATATTCTTTCTCTTTCAGCACCATTGGCCGCACTGTGCGGCCAGAGCAGAATCTGTTCTACTGGCCAATGGCTGCAAAGTGCGGCCGGTCTTAAAAGGCAAAAATATTAATGTAATCCAATCCTACTGTCTACAAAAGTACTATAAATTGAACCAATGGTATCATTTCTTGCATCAGAACATTCAATTGGCCCTAGGGGGGTATTTTAATTGAGATTTTCTGCCGAATTCGAATGTCTATTTGTCTTAGCTTGTCATTCTCATGCTGCCTCAGTCAGGTATCAGTCATTTTGTGATGGAAATGTGAATATAACCTCAGCGCTGAAAGAGTTAAGAATGCAGACCTTTAAATAGATAAATAAAAAGTCCAGTCTATACCTCGCTTTCACGAATCATCTTGACTTCTTCCTCGGCCATTGTCAAAGGCTTTGGGGCCAGGGCAGACTGAACGTGTTTCTTGTAACCATCCAAGTCAATGTCCCCCTGGGAAAAAGAATTGTTTTATTCTTTCTTCAAAAGTTTTAATTCTGCAGCAGAAAAAGTTAGAGGCTAGAACAAATATACAACCATCTAGGAAAAATAATGGCATTCTAAACTCAAAATATTCATCAGCCATACAATTATTATAAAAAAATAAAATTAAGCCCTTCCCCCACGACATCATAAGATATCGGTGCCTAGGCATTCCACGAAGGAATATAGATAATTCATCAAACAAGATGTCTGATGTCAACAGGAATCACCCATGTTGTCCAAGTGAGTAAATTGAGGGTTTATAATATTGCCAAGGAAAAAAACGAAAGTGACTGAAGCGGGGGTTGAACCCAGGACACTAACATTAAAAAAATGAGCTGGAGCAATTATCTATTATACCACTCATTCATTATCAGCAGGATTTAAAATTAATTATGTCAGAGGGGATTCTGAACATACATTCATCTTGCATCAAGCAGGTTTGTTTGTTTGTTTTTAAGGGTTTTACAGGCTTGCAACACATTTAGGTCATATCAGCGGGAGTGAAAACGAAGAAAATTAGATTGTAAAAATATTCTAGATGTACAATTATAAGGACTTGAGTAAAAAGTAAGACAAAGTGGAATGGAACAAATAGGGAACATATGTCGATTCCGAGAGCACACCATCAGTGTACTTAGTTTGAGATTTCCTAAAAGTCTCACCCAGGCACCAGCACAAGATCCCACTAAGAGGAATACACTCAAATGTTTATAAATCATATGTTTAAAAAAAGACAATACATAACAGACAGATGATTTACAAGGAAAAAAAATCATCTCCCATAACTAAAACTATACATTTGACTGTTTCCCTCCCAGTCAAGGACTCCGGTCAGGGTCAGGACAAAACTAAGTAACTTCATTCCAAGACAAAGACAGAAAGCAATTGGACAACAGATAACAGGGGGATAGAAGACACAACAAGCACATCCCTGCCCTAGCAGGTTTATGTCATATCTCAACACATGACAAACATGCACAAAAAATAATGAAGCATACAAATCCCATTCAACATAAACCTTCCAACAGTAGACTTTTTAAATTTCAAATCTATTGTCTATATCAATATAAAAAACTTCTGATGCTTTCAAACATTTTCCTTTATGATACATGTCCATTTATCTATGGAACAACTTACAATAGCGGTACCGAAAACCTCATCCTTTATCTGTCCACCTCCAAATTCCTGCTTCAGTGTGGCTTTGGTGGCAGCATACAACATTTTTTCTCTCACCTGAAAAGAAGGATGATATAGTTTTCATATTAATTTTTTTTTTTTTGATTAAAAAGCTTTAGCTTTTACATAGTGCAATATCCACTGAACGTGCTCAAAGCGCTACAAGGGTCCTGCCACAGCAAATAACAGTAGGACGCCCTGTGCCTTAGGCAAATTACATTTTTGGACAGGACACGTGTTACAGCCAGTTACTCAATATATAATATATATATATATATAAATGATATATTATACACAATATATATTATATATATATATATATATATATATATATATATATATATTAGGAAACACATCATCATCATCATCATTGCCTTTTTCACTCTGGGTCAGGGTGTAGGCCACAGACAAACATCCTTCTCTATCTTGAGCTGACTTTTTTTTTAACTCGTTCCATGTCTCATCACTTCTCTGTATATCAGCTTCTTTAATTCTTCTCCATGTTCCTCGTGGCCTTCCCCTTGATCTTCTGCCCTGAGGGTTCCAGTCCAATACTTTCTTTGGACGGATGGGTAGAATTAAAAATGAAGAAGTGTGGAAAAGAACACAGCAGAAAACAGTGGGAGAGGAAATAGGAAGGAGACGATGGAGGTGGATTGGACACACCCTTAGAGAGAATGTCTCCACTATAACAAAGAAAAAAGGAAACACAAGGAGAGAAAAAAAAGATGCTGATGGCTACATCTTTCACAGTTTGTGAGCTCATGTCAAACATTTAAATGTTCAATTATCCAAGGTTACTTGTTTCATAACAGTGACTCTACCTTCAAACACATAAATCTGAATTTCAAATCAAGAATTTTAGCAGAATATCATGGAAACCCTGGTGTCCAAAATAAGCCAGATCCTGAATTATGTTAATATAAATAAACAGAGTCCAGCAGGAAATATAGTTGTAGTTGTAGCCTTTTGATACTACAATATAATAATAATAATAATAATAATAATAATAATAATAATAATAATAATATAATAATAATAATAATAATAATAATAATAATAATAATAATAATAATAATAATAGTAATAATAATAAATGTGTTTTTATGTAGTGCCTTACCCCGTGTATCAACAAGCTCAAAGCGTTTAACAGTGGCAACTTTGACTCGAACATACAACCTCTCAAACATGCAATACGAAACAAAGCAATATAATTCTACAATATAAATATAAATGTACAGCTATGTGGTTTTGTTGTATGATATTCGCCTTCAGACTGGAAGGTCCAGGGTTCAAATCAACCTGACTGCCGCATATATAATCACATTCTCTCATCGTACTTAGGTGTAAAATGAGTAAAATGAAGTAATCAGCATTTTCTTTGAGAGAACGAAAATTGTTATAATGCCTAACAGGTATGTCTCATCCTACATGTTAAGTGTTGCTGTTGACTAGGGACCCTTTGTCTAGCGCTTTGAGTACGTTTAAGTTTAAGTTACACTTTACTTGAGCTTTTATATAGCGTAATATCCACTAAATGTGCTCAAAGCGCTTTACAAGGGGTCCCTGGCCAACAGCAACACGTAACATGTAGAACGAGACATGACGCCTGTTAGGTAACATTACAAATTTTTTCCAATAGAGACAAAGCTGTTAAGGGCCAGGTACTCAATTTACACCTCACCTGAGTAAGTTTAGTACGTTTAGTGGATATTGCACTATATAAATACTCAAGTTAAATATAAATACAATAGTTACAGGAGCAAAGTCAGGTGACCAAGCGATGAGCAGCCACTCGTATCCCATGGAGTTCTTGGAATCAAAACGATACATGAAGTAGGCTGCCAGCTTTTCATCCAGCAGGGGGCGCACCATTGAATCGTAATGTAGATACAGTCAAGGAAATTGATGCATGATATATATAGGTTTCTGCGACATGTGTGGAGAAGAGACGGAATAGAAAAGTTGGTAACATCTGGGATGATCGAAAGGAAAGAGAGCTAGAGGAAGACAAAGAATGACATATATCTAAATAACCTAAGAATGGCCAAATGTGATTTAAAAAGCAACACAGATTTCATTCGCACTGCAGAGGATCATGATTCGCGGAGACAGCTGACCGGCAACATGCTCAAGAGTACAAGCCACGATTGATGATGATGATGATAATACATAGAGATGTGACTTGTCATCCCAAAACAGTAGCATGTTGGGGTCGGTTAGAAGATGAAAATTGAATTTATAACTAAAATTATGAGTATGAGACATTGGCTAATTTATCTGATTTATCGGGTGGGGGGGGGGGGGGGGGGAGGATAATTTTGTTTTCATAAAGAATGAAGAATTATTTAGTATTTCTGACAATTTAAACTTTAAATTCACTTTTTCTGCGTCTCATTCACGGGGACATACTATCAGATTGAGGTGGTAGGTAACCTGTTATGGTGGTAAGGAGGATGTTATGATCAATATTATATCACCAATAAATATAGTGTTTATAGAGTAGTAGTAATGGAGCAAAAAAAATGATTGTTCACATGTTATATCATAGAATATTTAAAACTTCCAGATATTTGGTTTTGAAATTAAACAATAATAATAATAAAATAATAATAATAATAATAATAATAATAATAATAATAATAATTATAAATAATAATAATAATAATAATAATAATAATAATAATAATAATAATAATAATAATATATAATATAATAATAATAATAATAATAATAATAATAATAATAATAATAATAATAATAATAATAATAATAATAATAATAATATCATCATCATCATAAATAAATAAAATTAAATAAAATTCCCTTTATTAATCCAAAAGGGGAAATTTATCTCTAAGGTTTTTTCCAAGGGATGAATTGGAATAAAGCATGTGTCAGCCGCAGTGCTGTGCTGCAAATTGAGCTAGGGCAAGATGACTTGCTCAAGGCAACACAGCGCCGTTGGTATTTGAACTCAGTACCTTTTGGGTATGAAGCAAAGACCATACTGCTGAGCCACACAATAAAAATAACAACAATAATATACAAGTACTAAAATAAATCATTTCGTTCAGTCTAAACAATGCAGTGCCTATCATCATGCATTAAAACTTCCAAAAAGGATATCTTCCTCCCATGTTCCCCTGGGTTTCTTTGTTGCCGCACATGTCAACTGCTCTGAAATAAAAATAAGAAAGACACACATTTTATTTTAAAAAAGTCAGGACAGCAAATTTTACAAATTCACTATTTCACACAACTCAAGTTTTGTGTTAAGCAACACTTCTGTATTTAGTTTTATTATATTGCCCATCACTGCCAATAGCTAGGTAATAATTCATACCTTTTTCAAATGAGTAGCTAAGTAAAGCATTTAATTAGAGCATTTATATAGCGCAATATCCACTAAACGTGCTCAAAGCGCTTTACAAAGGGTCCCTGGCCAACAGCAACACGTATATAGAACGAGACATGATGCCTGCTATGCGACATTACATTTTTTCGGATAGAGACAACCTTGTTAACGGCCAGGTACTCATTTTACACTGAATACAGTGAGAGAATGTGAGTAAAGAGCCTTTTCCAAGGACTCAACTATGCGCCGAGCAAGGCTTGAACCCAGGACCTTCCAATCCGAAAGCGAGTGTCATACCACAAGACCACATAGCTGTTGTTTGTTTGTTTGTTTTCAAGGGTTGCGACACATTTAGGTCATTTCAGCGCCTGATAATAATAATAATTACAAAAGGGAGTTGCAAAACCGTTTGATTTCAAATGTAGATTAAAATGACATGGTTATGAATGGCTGTATACAAACAGTTCAGGCCTCTCCTTTTCTATTCTCTTGTCCCTTGCACAGCTGAAAATGTCTGTCTTAGAGTGCTCTTGGCAAAAAACGAAAATCCTGAACAATTATCAACTTTTCACTTAAGTATATGTTTTATCTTTGTTTGCACTTCAAGTCATCAATCTTTTTTTTTTTTTACCAACTCACACGAAATACAATCTATGTATTTCTATTAGAACTTAAACTCATGGTCTTGAAATCCAAATTCAAACTATGCATCTCCTCTGTGCAAATTATTGGATCTCAAATAGCATGGGAAAAAAAAAAATTATGACTACATCCAACAAAAGAAAATATTCTTAAATTCATGGTATTGTAGCTCAATTTGCAAATCTTACCATTTGCAATGGCAATCTTTATAAGTCTATAGGTTCCATCTTTACTTTCGGCAAGAACAGATCTGAGCTCATCATTTGCTGAAATAATTAAACGCAAGAAAAAATTATTTTTTTTAATGGATCTGAAATAATTGTTGTTAAATAACCATATGAAAACAAACAGCTTTGGTTAAAGCGTCTGTATATTATGAAATTTGACTAAATGTTGTGTTGGGTGGGTGGCATTGGGGACTGACATTCATTAACAAAAATTTGTGGCTGCGCATTGTTGTAACTTTGTAAAAAAAAAAAAAAAAAAAAGTTGAATGACCATCCATCAAAGTGGAAATAGTAAAAGAAATAAATTTGCATGATGTCAATTCAAATCACCGTAAAGTTGTGATTTAAGTAAATTGTCGAAATATCAATATCATTGTGCACCGGCAAGAGGCTGTCATTCATTGAATAAGCAAGAGTATGATTTTTATAAAATAGTAGAGATACATAACAATAATAAGACCATTATATGTTATGATTTGAATTTGTTGATTTCCTATCCGGATCCATTGAAAAATGACACCTTTCGTCGACGTTTTAACTTAGTGGGTAAAGACTTAGACTCGCTCATCTTGCTCTTATCTTATCAACAATCGCTTTTGCCACACCTCCTTTTTCCTGATTGGAATGGATATTGATTTTCAAATTCAAAAGTAAGAAAATTCGATGTCTCAAAGATAAATTACCTCTTATTCCAGTTTGATGTGACATTTTCAAGAACTTATAATTAAATAGGCAACGTGCTGGTCAATTTAATGATCTTTATTCGGCTTTAGCAGAAGACACTGAAGACAGCAATCTTCAGAAAGGAAAGAAGGAAGTTGGTCTTCAGTTAGTCTTTGAGAGATAAATACGGGTTATTTCCCTTCGCGAGAATTTTTGTGATCGGTTAGTCTAATTTAACAACAAGATATGAAGTGAGTAGAAAAGTGCCAGAAGACAATAGAGAATAAAATTTTTTTTTTTTTTTTTTTTTTTTTTTTTTTTTTTTTTTTTTCGCGGCGGTGGTGGGGTTTGAACCTGCGACCTTATTGGTACGACAACTCCGGGAAAAAAAAAAAAAAAATTTTTTTATTCTCTATTGTCTTCTGGCACTTTTCTACTCACTTCATATCTTGTTGTTACCAACATAAGTGCCTGCTCCACTCACTTTTCTGAATTAAAAATTCACCCCATACACCGGAGCATACTCAATGTCTCAATCGTTTCTATGTTATATGTTTGTGATGAGAATATTGGCTATTAAGCTTAACTGCTGGTCAAAATTATTTCGCGATGGTGGTGAACGAATCGGCGATCTCAAGAAGTGGGTGAGAGAGGGATCTAGAAATGACTTTGGGTTTGAAACGAATATTTTTGTGTTCGTGGATAGCTCACACGGTAGAGCCACGCTCTCACCTGCCAGGCGGAGTTGTCGTACCAATAAGGTCGCAGGTTCAAACCCCACCACCGCCGCGAAAAAAAAAAAAAAAATTTTATTCTCTATTGTCTTCTGGCACTTTTCTACTCACTTCATATCTTGTTGTTACCAACATAAGTGCCTGCTCCACTCACTTTTCTGAATTAAAAATTCACCCCATACACCGGAGCATACTCAATGTCTCAATCGTTTCTATGTTATATGTTTGTGATGAGAATATTGGCTATTAAGCTTAACTGCTGGTCAAAATTATTTCGCGATGGTGGTGAACGAATCGGCGATCTCAAGAAGTGGGTGAGAGAGGGATCTAGAAATGACTTTGGGTTTGAAACGAATATTTTTGTGTTCGTGGATAGCTCACACGGTAGAGCCACGCTCTCACCTGCCAGGCGGAGTTGTCGTACCAATAAGGTCGCAGGTTCAAACCCCACCACCGCCGCGAAAAAAAAAATTTTTTATTCTCTATTGTCTTCTGGCACTTTTCTACTCACTTCATATCTTGTTGTTACCAACATAAGTGCCTGCTCCACTCACTAGTCTAATTTAAGTGTTGGGGAACATATTTATAAAAATATCTAATGGGTGAGATAAAGGGATTATACTAATGTTATGGATAATGTACTTGGGGAAATTTGAACGTCGATCGATAAATTACACATACCCGATTAAGGCTCTTGATCGTTGGCTTTATCAATTTATCATAAAATTAAAACAATTGAAAAAAGAACAATAAAACATGCAACACCAGCAACAATAACAACAAATCTTACTGTTGTTATTTTGTTTTATAAGCGTTTATGATATATGAGCTTTAAAAAAAAAAATATAGAAATGACAGTAATAAAGATAATAATGATGATGGTGATACTACTACTACTACTACTACTACTACTACTACTACTACTACTACTACTACTACTACTACTACTACTACTACTACTACTACTAATAATAATAATAATAATAATAATAATAATATAATAATAACAACAACAATAATAATAATAATAATAATGATAATAATGATGATGATGATGATGATGATGATAATAGTACTACTACTACTACTACTACTACTACTACTACTACTACTACTACTACTACTACTACTACTACTACTACTACTACTACTACTACTATTAATAATAATAATAATAATAATAATAATAATAATAATAATAATAATAATAATAATAGTAATAATAATAACAACAACAACAATAATAATAATAATAATAATAATAATAAATAATAATAATAATAATAATAATAATAATAATAATAATAATAATAATAATAATAATAATAATAATAATAATAATAATAACAATAATAATAATCTGGCCTTTTAGTAAGGTAATTATGTTTTCAGTGTTTGTTTTTTGTTGTTGTTGGCTAAAGAAGGGTTTTGATCCCAAAACGTTCCGTGTTTGGTATTTTGTTCTTTTTTTTTAAGCTTTCATATTCATTTTTGTTCATTACTTTGTGCAGTCCACAGCTTCTAGCAGCTTAGTATCACGTAATTAATTGAAAAGATCTTTTCCGCGTATAGAATTGTATCAGGGCTTTGGTCACCCGAAGTCGAATACAGTCCTCTACCATAAGCCAGGCAGTATAATTAAAAAGCTTTAAAAGAAAACCTCTCTATACATTTGATATTTGATAACCACTGACCGGGGATCCATATGAATCTAATTTTATACCCATCGCCGAGATACCGAAATTGAACATAACCATTAATCATGGAATTGCAAGCTCTTCCAATGCATAATGTATAAATGATTTAGAAGTAACTATTACGGAGTTAGTCTGAACATTCTTTAGACAGGAATATCAAACAAATAGAGAGTGTTTCCGTCATGCCCTTTTGGTGCTGTTCTAGTGGTAAAATTCTATTAGAAAGATCCAAAACTTCACAATCTCTAAAGCTACTCTATAACTAGCTAATTCAAAAATATTTTAAATAATCAACATTGGTTGCAGAACTGGAAATACGAAAAACGTCGAACTCAATACAAAAAAATGCTTTGATTTTAAGTAAGTGCCTACTCCTGACACAGACAAAATGTAGGCGGGGAAAGCTCTTTCAGGGGATACCCGAGATGCCGTTGCCATGGCATTTCAAGCGGGTATAGAATGGCGTCAATATGTTAACTGTGTCATATCAAAATTGGCAAATGTTTTGTACTAAAGCAACACTTAATATGTAGGACGAGAAATGACGCATGTAAGGCGATATTAATTTTTTTTTTCGACAGAGACAACGCTGTTAACGACCAAGTACTCATATCACACCTGAGTACGGTGAGAGAATATCAGTAAAGAGCCTTTTCCAAGGACAACTATGCGCCGAGCGAGGCTCGAACCCATGACCTTCTGATCCGAAAACGAGTTTTCATACCACTAGACCGTTCGATTATGAGAATGCATGTAGAAGAGCTTGAGTCAGAGATTTTATGACGAAATGCAAATACTCCTCTAGGTTGCCTAGAAATTTGGAATTTGACACCCTTGGAATCGAAGAAAAAAAATATCCATTATGATCTTAAGGGATCCAACTTGAAGGGATAATTGTTTTGTCATCTAGATTACATACACCACTGGAAGTCATCCGGTCACCAAGTTGGCTGTGGTGACGTCAGGGAGACAGGGTTGCCAGTTTGGCATTTTAAATGCCAGATTCCAAAAATCTGGCATTTTTGAAAACCGTTTGGCATTAGAAAAATCATTTGGCATTTGGCATTTTCATTTGGCATTTTCTTTTCTTGTATATTATACTTCAAATGACACCTTTTCTCAACCGTGGTGTAGTGGTTTAGCACTCCACTTAGTAGTCAGTAGGTAATAAATTACCCCAACAGGAAATTTAGTATAATTCAAAAAAAAAAAAAAAAGAAAAAGAAAAGAAAACACGCAAGCCACCAGGATATGATAGTAAATTGTCTATCAAAAGTGAGTAGTTTTCTTAGTGGGGGTGGGAGTCAACAGACTTTGGCATTTTTTGGAGTGTTTTGGCATTTTTTGAGTCTTCCCCTGGCATTTTGTTGAAAAATAATCTGGCAACCCTGCAGGGAGAATAACACTTGTCCAAAATGGCGACGTCCATGGTTCAAGGGAAAATTCCTATACTAAAAGACCATTTCTCTGCTGCCGTGGGGAAAAGCAGCATTGTTGTCAAAGCTGTTGCTGTTGCTGTGATAATTGGATATTTGTTTTCATTCATTTCTTCTGCTATACCTTACATTACAGTCACTCCTGGCTATGTTATGCCACCAAACCTTCGTGTGTACAGTTTCGTTTTCTACTGTTTTGTTGAACTCCACTTGTGGCACGTTCTTTCAGATATCGCAGTCATAATTCTCTTTGGAAAACTCCTTGAACCATTATGGGGTGCTCCAGATATGCTCTTATTTTTCGTCATCGTCAATTTAGGAGTTGGTTTTGTCACTGCATTCTTATATTATTTTATATATCTGGTTACTCTGAACGAGGAGTATCTTTTTGATGTCCACATCTATGGATTGTCTGGGTACATCGCAGGATTTTGTGTGGCAGTGAAGCAAGTGATGCCAGATCATTGTCTTGCTACATTGCCATTTGGAAAGCTTCGAAATACTCACATTCCATTGTTGATCTTAGTTCTTATCATATTGTTCAGGGTAGCTGGTCTCTTGCCTGGACCTTACCCTTACATGTTTGGAACGGGGATTGTTGTCAGCTGGGTCTACCTTAGATTTTATCAAAAGCATTCTAATGGAAACCGAGGAGATATGGCAGAAAATTTTAGTTTTGCCAGGTGAATATGCCATTAGTATTATAACATGCACAAATAATTTTAAAATGATAAATAGGGGATTCATCTTTTAAAAATTAAATGTAAAAGAAATTTGTAATATTACCTGGATACCTCTGTATAGAGCTTTTAGACTTGGTGTAGTCTCCTTCGCTCCTCCTCATCTATTAATGATTGGACCAATTTTTGTTTTGCCAGGTGAATATGCCATTAGTATTATAACATGCACAAATAATTTTAAAATGATAAATAGGGGATTCATCTTTTAAAAATTAAATGTAAAAGAAATTTGTAATATTACCTGGATACCTCTGTATAGAGCTTTTAGACTTGGTGTAGTCTCCTTCGCTCCTCCTCATCTATTAATGATTGGACCAATTTTTATAATTGAACTTGTTTCCTAGGGTGTTGCTTATCTCCAACTCTGCTTTGAATTTATTCAAATTTTTTGCTGATACTGTGGTTTCATGTAGTTTATTCCAGTTATTTACAATTCTAGATGAAAAAAAGTTCCTTCTTTCATTTGTTTTAAAACGTTCTTTTTTCAGTTTCTTGCTGTTTCCTCGTGTCTGAATGTTCTTGTTTGGTTTAAGGAATCCTGCCTCTACCCTGTCTATTCCCTTTACTATTTTATATGTTTGGATCATACCTCCCCTTCTTCTCCTGTAATCTAAGGTCAGGAGATTTAATTCTTTCAATCTCTCACAGTAGGTTTTGTCTTTCAGGTGTGTGATAAGTTTTGTTGCTCTCCTTTGCACTCTTTCCAAACAGTCTTTGTCTCCCTCAAACTTCCGATACCATATGCAGTTAGCATATTCCAGCTTTGATCTTTGATTAATATCCATCTTTCAACTATCTTAATTATTCAGGCAACATCGATACAAGTGAGAACCTCATGGTTATTGAGAAGGTAGTCAGAAGTAAATACCCTGTTGGTAGCTTCAACAAACACTTGTTTAACTGGGTGTGAATTGTTACAATATAAGGGTCAGAATCAGAACTGAAAGTGAATGGAAAAAAAAATGATGCGGTGGTGGTGGTGCTGATAATGTGGTAGTGGTGGTGGTTTTTTGACAAAATAAAAACTTATTTGTCACAATCTCTTATTTATTTTCAGCTTCTTCCCGAGTCAACTCCAGCCATTGGTTGCTGTCATTTCAAATTCAATCTTTAGTGTGATGGTCAGAGTGAAGTTATGCAAAAAACCACAGAGGAGGTACGATGTCAGCTCACCCACAACAATTACAGTCACTTTGCCTGGGACAGAACCGCATGATGCAGAGAGAAGAAAGTGAGGAATATAAAATTGAAAAAAAAAAAAAGAAAAGAAATTACATTATATAGACCTGTAAATTCTCAGTCAATTAACTGAAATCAGTCAATTCGTCAAATTCAAATATTTTAAAAAAGATGAGAAAGAATTGAATAAAGAAAGAATTCATGAATCGTAGTCGAATGATTGTAAAGTTAATTAGGAATGTTCCACAGCGCTATGCATAGCTCATGGGCCGTTTATATTAACGATGGGTATATTGCCAAGGCTAAGCAACGCTTTTTAGAATTGCCGTGTCTGAACATACCCCAGTGTATTTTCACACAGCCTTCGTGAAATTATTTTTTCACTTTCCAGACCTGTCGTAGCCAATTTTAACTGAGCCGCCGAGCAATAAATTTCACTGTTTCGTCTAAGCCAAAATTGACCACATTTACTTGAAGGACAGGAAAAGTATGGAAAAGAAAAATTCGAACACCGGAAGTTCGTTATGTAGACACCTTCAAATCGAAAGTTATATGATTGCTACAAGCACATTTCGATTGCCTCATGTTGTAAACAATCTGGTTGACCGTTTCTAAGTTTCTTCACTGATTGGATACCTAATTATAAGGAACAATGATAATTAGCCTAATTAATTCCCGCACAAATTAGTTTTCTGCCATTGCTTTGCTCAAGTGAGCTTGCTGTTTACCTTTCATTTTGATTCTTTGGATTTTACCGCTACGACGAATTACGAAGAAGAGTTTCAGTCAATTTTTATAGAGCTCATTTACAGGTCTAATTATAAATAAATGACAATGATATGTGGTCTAGTGGAATGATGCTCACCTTCAGATCGTAGGGTCCAGGGTTCGAGTCCCGCTCTGGGCAGTGCATAGTTGAGTACTTATAAAAGGCTTTTTACTCACATTCTCTCACTGTACTTGGGTGTAAAATGAGTACCTGGTCATTAACTGCTTTGTCTCTGTCTGAAAAATTGTGATATTGCCTCACATGTGTCATGTCTCGTCCTGCATGTTAAGTGTTGCTGTTGGCCAGGGACCCCTTGGAAAGCACTTTGAGCATGTGTTGTAGATATTGCGCTTTATAAATGCTCAATTAAAAAAAAAAATTTCATGTTTAATAATAGATCTGATAATTTTTCTGCAGAAGGAGTTGACCATTAGACCCAAGAGGCTTATAGAGATTTCTGTACCATAAAATCAACAGTAACAATTACTTACTACTCTTTTGCGGGGTATTTAATTTATTCCCTATGCGATTAGGCCCAGTCACCCATCCAGTGGTGGGTGGGTAAGATTGAGGAGAAGGAGTTAGAAAAAATAAAAGTCCAGTTGTGAAGCAATTCTTGCTACTCTGGTGCTTCAATTTAGCCTTGATAACAAGTAATCTGTATATAAGTTTGTAACTATGTGTTTGCAATCATGTGTATGTCTGTGTGTATTCTGCCCCTTTAGTGAATCATCTTATCGGAAGACATTTTATTTTGGATGTCTGACATGCTTATACTTTTTCTTCAGACAATTGGCACTGAAGGCTTTAAATGAACGTCTAAATAAACCGGATTCAGCTCCTAACTGGCCGTCCATGGAAGATGATGGTCCACAAAGCCCAGCAAGTCCCATTTCAAATCCATCAACCTCGACTTCTACCAGTCCAGCTATTCCTGCAAAACAACTTCCTGTTCCCAATTTCAAGGAAAATGTCCAGACTATCGCAACCTCTTCATTGACGGAGAATGTGTAAATATCAAGAGCAGGTTTCAAATTTTATTTTGGATTTTTTATGTAGACTTAGCTTCAGTTGAAGGCTATTCAGCTGTACAGTCTTGTCGCTATGAGTCATGAAAGAATCATTATCATTATATCATCAATGACATGCTTGGGTTCTAGATGGTCATGCCTGATTAATTCCATTAACTGTGTAAAAATGAAAATCTGTTAGTAGTGTACAGTCCTCAATAATTTCATAGAAACAGAATTCTTTGTTTTCTTGGGGGGGGGGGGGGGGGGGGGGGGGGGGGTTGCGTGTGGTTTTGGGTGTATATTTCCTGGACATAATTCTCAATTATATGAAGCAAGCTTTTGAGATTAGTCATTTTCTGTATCGGTCGGTACTCTCGACAAAATACTATTCTTTTTCACTTTGTTGTCCAGGAAACTTTTACTTCCAATTCCAATATATATCACTATAGCTTGATTAAAACCACCTTCAACATCTCAAAAAGTTCCAATTTTAAAATCTCAAGTTTGAAATTTTTTGACAAGTTGAGAATAATTATGATCGATTGATATGTATTTCAAGAAGTATTTAGGGTCAATATAAACAAAAGCTATTTTCACAGAGTATGGTCAATAGGTTTTATATATATAATTAAATACAAATAATGATGTATCATCCTGTTTTGACATATTGCGTGAATGATGTGTTGATGTTGTGTTTTTTATAAATGTAATAAAGACTGACTAATGACATTTGTTCCACTTTATGTATATATTTTTTTCTGTATATGTCCTTCATCATGAGATATTTTTGTTTTTGTTTTATTTCAATCTTGATTTTTAAAAGATGGAAACTAATAATGGTTTTAATGCTTATTTCTTTTTCTGGAATTTAATTTTTTTCTATTTCGTTTGGTCTTTGCCATTGTCCTCAATAAATTCATATGGTTAAGATCTTGTATTTTTTTCATCTTTTTTTAATGTCTCTGATTAACCAGTTAACTGCCGTACTCTAGATAGACACATATTTAAAACTTTGGCCAGATATCTCGGCCTTCCTATAGAGATTGCATTAATTGACCCTCCCAGGTTTGAGAGTTTTTTCCAAGACGAGGGTCGTTTAAATCGATCGATATTTAAAGGACAAGTTTTCTGGTCAAATTTTTAAATACGTGTCTTTGCAGAGTAGGGCAGGTAACAGGTGAAATTTGGACTGCTGACTCGCAGGGAGAAAACCTCTTTCCATTATTTCCCGTGTTTATTTCCCTTCTCTCATTGTTTCTTTAACGATCTTTTGTTGTTATCATCATATCTTTAAAAAACAAAAGCAAATTTAATTTTTTCTCTCTCCCCCACTCTCCCCCATCTTCTTCTTTTTCTTCCTTTTAAGTCTGTAACTTCAAATTTTGAAGATTCCACAGACCACAGTATTTTTCTTTCATAAGAGGTGTGAGACTATTCCACCGTCTTAATGTCGATCTACGCTCTCATTACTTTTTTTTTTTTTTTCAAGTTCAAGTATGAATTATATTTCAAAGGAATTGAAATTGAATTTAATATTTGTAGACTCACCATTGTTTTAATCGTGTTAGTGTGGAAAGCAAATAATGACAAAATAAACAAATATGTATAGTACACGTTCCAAACCAACCTTGTAGGATAAGACATCACAACAGTAACTGGGTGAGGTTCCTGTCTCCCATAGTGGGCAGGGAGGCACTTACTGTGTCTTCTATCCCATTATAGCTGTTTTCCAACATGCTTTCTGTCTTTGTCTTGGAATGAGATTACTTGGTTTTGTCCTGGCCCTCGTCGGGTACTGTAGCTGGGAGGGAAACAGTCAAATGTATAGTTAGGGTTTTGGGAGATGACATTTTTTTTCCCTTGTAAATCATCTCTCTGTTATGCATTGTATTATTTTTGTTTTACATATGATTTGTAAACATTTTAGTGTGTTCCTCTTAGTGGGTACCTGTGCTTGTGTCAGAATGAGCCATTTAGGTGATTTCAATCTAAATACTTTGAAAGTGTGCTCATGGAATCTTCATCTGTTCCCTATTTGAACTAATTCCCTCTGTCTTCCTTTTTCTTGGGTACTTTAATTTTAATTCTAGAACTTTTTACTATCCCATTTTCTTCCTTTTTACTGGCGCTGATACTGATATGACCTAAATGTGTTGCAAGTCCATAAAACTAAAAAACAAACATCGCAACAGTAAGACAATCATCTTTCTACTTGATCATAATTACTTGTCACCATGGAATGTTATTTCTTTTCCATTTCATTGTTACATGATGTTTAAAAAAAAATAGATAAGAGAGAGAGAGAAAGAGAGCGGATGTAATACCAAGTGCAATTCCTTGTACAAAAGAAATCAATAACTATATCTACTGAATCATTGCGTTGTAAAGAATAATACAATTGTCTTGTTATTCATGTGCATTTTCTATAAATTATAAACCATATTTTTGTTATTATTATTATGCTGTCTGATTTGCCTTCACTGGAAGATGAACACAAAGCAAGGCAAATTTTTTTTTTAATGGTTTGTTATTTTTCTAATTCTACAAGAATAATCTTTGTGATCAGCTTTCCAAAGGGTCCCCCTCCCCCCTACTCGATATTTATTATTGAACCCCTCGCTTTGCTTTGCTTTCTGTTGTAGACTTTCTGGGATCCTTTGCGGTCAGGGTAACACTTTGATATATGTCATTTAGAGGAAGGGAGATGTTTTTTTTTGTTTTGTTTTCGATTGTAAAGTATTTCCTTGTTATGTTTATTTATGATACCAGTTATCGTTTATTTATAAACTGTTACAGCATCAGTACTGAAGACAAAAACATTTGTATGGTGTGGGGTCGCGTAAAGTAATGGCTCTGAATCGCAATCATAATGTCCTCCTGTGATGGAAAAGTTTTGTAATTGAAAGGTAAATTTCTCATAACTCAGAATTTCTCAGGTTGACAGGGAAAAGAGTGTGTGTATTCACTCGGGAGCGAGGTAGTCGATAACTGCTCCTTTCTTTGGTTTTGTCAGTGGTCTTGATTGGGACGGCCGTTTCTCATAGTATACCTTTCAGTTTAAGTTTATTTCTTTATTTCTCTCTTTGAATGGTTGACTGGTCACGCTGTGTCTTCTATCCCCGTATATCTGTTTTTAGAGTTGCTTTCTGTCTTTGTCTTAGAATGGTATTATTTGGCTTTGTCCCAGCCCTGGCTGGAGACCTTGACTGGGAGGGTAACAGTCAAATGTATAGTTATAGTTTTGGGAAATGATATTTTTTTCCTTGTAAATCATCTCTCTGTTATGTTTTGTTAGTTGTCTTATGTATTCTGTAAACATTTGAGTGTGTTCCTCTTTGTGGGATCCTGTGCTTGTGTCTGTATGAGACTTTTAGGCGATCTCAAACTGATCTCACACTGATAAAGGCTCTTGGAATCTACATCTGTTCTCTATTTGAACCAATTCCCCTTGGACTTACTTTTCTTGTATGCTTTTAATTGTAAATCTAGAAATTTTTTTTACTATAACCATTTTCTTCCTTTTTACTGGTGCTGAAATGACCTACATGTGTCGCAGCACTGTAAAACCCTTAAAAAACAAGCATTCTCTCTTTGACTTTTTATTTATTAATTTTTCAAAAGATTTTTTTTGGGTCTCAGCTAGGCAGATAAATTTCTATTTGAACCACAGCAGCCAACTGTTCTGATAAAATTGGAACTGATCACATTTGGAAATCTGAGAAAAATTTAATGAAAAAAAAAAAAAATTGGACTTTTTTTGTAAGGAAAGGCCCTTGCATGTCCCAGGGTTATGCTTTTTTGACTAGCAAATTAAAATAAGGAACAGAAAAAGCTCTGAATCTAGATTAGATTATATGATAGTCCAATTAATATTACTGCTGGTTTGGGTCACGACTGTTTTGTGCGTTAGGGTGACCCATTTTAGCTCTCTGAAAAGTTGGCTGCTATGTTTGAACTGTTCCTCTTGTTTACCTATCTTGGGTGCTTGCAATGCTTATTAATTCTAGATCTATATACTTAAACTATCCAATTTATTGTTAAATGGAGGATCTAAAATTGTTACAGGCTTCATAAAGCTTCTAACAAAACAAAAACAAAAAAAAACTAGATAAGAATATATCAATGTGAATGTGGCTTGTTTCAAAACTGTGGACATCGTCCTACCAAAGACTGGCTGATGTGGTTGTGCTAATGTTTGGAGATACTCACATTAAGCTTATCAATATATATATATATATATATATATATATATAATATATATATATATTATATATATATATATATATATATATATATATATATATATATATATATATATATATAATATGTTTGGCGATTGAAAATCATTGTTTGGATGAGTTTTGTATTTTATTTATCAATTCTTTTTTCTTTATTTCTTTATTTAAAAAGATTTTTTTTTTTTGGAATCAGAATGTTTACTTTGACCAATAATTGTGTACATAGGAATATGTAAATAAGATGGAGCTTATAAAATGCTTTATTATCGCTGTTTGTTCTATATCTCTTGATTTCAGGGAGAATATTATTATTATTATCATTATTATTATTATTATAATTATTATTATTATTTTTATTATTCTGGGTGGGGATCCTGACCTCCCATAGTGGGCAGGGAGGTACATGCTGTGTCTTCTATCCCCCCATACCCGTTTCCCAATTGTTTCCTGTCATTGTCTTGGAATGAGATTACTTAGTTTTGTCCTGATCCTTGCCGGAGCTCCTTGGCTGGGAGGGAAACAGTCGAATGTATAGTTTTGGGAGATGATATTTTTTCCTTGTAAATCATCTCTCTGTTATGCATTGTATTATGTTGAGTTTACATATTATATTAAATGATTGGTAAACATTTGAGTGTATTCCTCTTAGATGGGACCTGTGCTTGTGTCTGGATGAGACTTTTAGGTGATCTCAAACTAAGTACGTTGGTGGTCTGCTCTTGGAATCTACATCTGATCCCTATTTGTTCCCAGTTCCCCTATGTCTTACTTTTTCTTGGGTGCTTTTATTGTAATTCTATAACTTTTTACTATCCCATTTTCTTCCTTTTTACTGGCGCTGATATAACCTAAATGTGTTGCAAGCGCCGTAAAACCCTTAAAAACAAAACAAACAAATTTTTATTATTAGTTATTATTATTATTATTATTATCATCATTATATTATTGAATCAACTCGTGTAACAGGCCAGTGTACCAAATAATATTATTGGCCTCCCTTTTGAAATGGTTTTAAAAGTGAAATATGTCCGTCTCCACTGTTCACTCCTTCAGGTTGGGAAATGTTGTCAGATAGGTTTGCCCATGTTTGGAATTACTGTGTTGAGTTTGGAACATTGTCCTCCTGGCTGGTCAGTTAGACATCTAAAAACACATTTGATAAATCTTCTGTCCCCTTGTATCGGAGTATCATTTGTTCATTCCATTTGGCTTTGTGTCCTTATTCGGGAATCACACCAATCACACCATTTTGTTACGCCTTGAGTCTATTCCTGAGAGCGAGAGGAAAATAATTTATCTTTCTAGTTGGAGATGATAATTTTCCCCTTATAAATAATCTCTTTCACTTTATAGCATGTCATTATTTTAGGGTTTCCTTTTTTTTATCAGTTTTGGCCTGGTCTTAGGCCAGTCATGGACTTAAATTGTTGAGGGAATCCACTCTTTTCTCCTTTCTTTTGCTTTTTCCTTTTGCTGAAAGAAAGGGAAATATCAGACACATGTGGGAGATGACATTTTTATTTCTTGTAAATCGCCCCTATGACTTTTAAGTACGTAATCGTCAATGGTTAATTTTATAGAACCAAGCATCTGAATATGTCCCTCGTTGCTGTGGTCATGTGATTGGCTTACTTGACTTTATTGCCGATTGCCTCCTAATCTTCGGACTGGGACACTTTGGCACCTTCTTTGATTTGTTGAGTGAGTTCTTTCCGTTGATGACGGTCTGCTGCGATGGATCTCAGATGTTCTAAATTCTTTTCGCGTCTCAGTTCTTGTGTGTCATCTAGGCTCTTGTGATTGGGTCAAACATTTAGACGTCAGGCTAGAGGCAAGGATGGGTTGTCTTTGTATCTATATTTAGACTAGTCCTCTTTATGTTACTTTTTTCTTGGGTTTTTTTTTATTATATAATCTTTTCCTTAACCTGCTTTCTTCCTTTTCATGTCGTTTGTACGACCTTAAAGAGTTGCATGGGCTATAAGTTTAAGATTGGTGACTTTAGCTAATTGTATTTCTAATTTATTGGGGTTTTTTTTTAATGGAATAAAATTCTTTTTGTCTTTTTATGTCCATAAATTTGTTGTCTTGATTTGATGAATAATTCCAAAACTTACTACATTTATTTTACTTGGATTTTCTTTTACCAAAACATCCAATGTTTATATCAGGAAAAAGCTTCTCTCACTAGTTTGACCGAACAACGTCTCTATGTACTTACACCCTTGGGGTGGAAGGAGATCATCTTAAGGCAAAAGAATGTCTGTCCCGAGGCAAAGGGGTTCTATGTTGGTTGACCCTTTTTCTGTCACGTCTAATCCCTCTACATCCTTTATTCCTCCCTTGTGAATTTGTCAGCCATGTCTCTCTGTAGAGTAGAAGAGGGTGATTCGGGTCTGCCTAAGGTTTGTGCCGCCATGCAGTCCTGGTGCGAGTCCAGCTTTTGAGCAGTGCATAGTTGAGTCCTTGAATAAGGCCCTTTACTCACATTCTTCCATCGTACTCAGGTTTAAAATGAGTACCTGGCCATTAACAGTGATATCAGGAAAAAACGTAATATCACCTAGCAAACAACAAATGATAAGTGTAATTAATTTACTCCCCCCAAATACACATACACACACACACACGCTCTCAATTCTCTCCATACAAATACAATACAGGTGTCAAATTCGTTTGCTACCTGCTCCTTTTTCAAGCTATTTGTTTTACTTTTGAATAGATTTTCTATTAACTATTAATATTTCAGTTTTTCATTTTAATAACATGTACATAAGTATATATGTTATCACATAACATACATAATATGAAATGATATGTAGGCGTGCAAAATATTGTATTCAAATTTAACTTCAAGATGTCTTATTTTAATGTCATCTCTCTGTACATCTATAAAAATATAACAAAATTTATATACATCTTTCACTGTGTCATAGTCATCAATAAATCTGTTATAACAAATTGATGTGATTTCAATTTCAATTACTTCGCCAGCAGATTCTCTGACACTGACAGTTGTTTCAGGATTTATCATGATTAGGTTCCATTTGAAAAGAGTATATATTATATTTTTATGTGTGATTGTTATGGTTGGTACAGTTCTCTATCACATACAACATTATGTTATACATTTTCATTTTAGTTTGCGCTCTGGTTAAATTTTTTATTACTTCTCTTTAGCTTTTTCGATAATTTGTTGTTTTTTTTGGGTTTTTTTTTTCCTTATCAATAATTTTGTAAGCCTGCTTTTTGGGACAGGTTAAGTCAGTGTGGTTCGTTGCTACTTTTCAGCCCGTCTTCAAGGGTTTAATCTTGGTTTCATCATCTTTGTAAACTGATATCTCATCATGGACAACAAATGTAAAATGTAATACGGTATATATTTGTATTACCTAATCTTATTTTAATGTAATAATATATCTGTTGCTTTTCATTATGAGCTGCTACTAACATTATCATTTACTATTGCTGTCAGAGGGTTGTCGCGTGTGACAAAATGACTAAAATATAAGGATTAACATTTTGACGTATAATATTATATTGCTGCACAACTCTTTTAAGTAACCCAGGGAGCATTCTACTCTACCTTCTGTTCCCCTCTTTTCCTTTCTTCTTTTTATAAGTTTTGTGTTCAACAGCTTCTGAAATTGTAAGCCATTCCAGTGCTTAGCATGAGTTTCCTATCTATTCACATTGAAATTGTACAGAATTTTGTAGAACGATCAGCATTATATTTATATTTCTTTCTCTTTATATAATGCAACAGGAATTTGTATTCGTAAATTTTTATTTTTATTTTAATTAATCTTTTGTTTCGATTAATGTCCACGGAGTAGTCGTTGAAATCAAGATCGGTAGTGCTTTTGAATTGTACCAAAAAAAGCATTGCATTAGTATTGTGCTTATTAATGACATAATCTTACTTTTTACCACCATTATTATTAGTATTACTATCTTGTTTTGTTGGTTTTCTTTATCATTTTTTCTCTTTCATGCATGTTGCCATCAAATTTTGTGATTTATTGCATAGCCGAAAGCCTAACACTAACAGTAAATAAACCTGAAAACTTGAAAGTATTAGTTCAGGAAAGGTATCTGAATCAGCATCATACTTTTACATATCAATTTCATGATGTGGTTCTTTTAAAGTAAAAGCCAGGCACTGACATGGAATTAACTGTTGACATTGTTTTGTTTTGTTTTTATAGTGACTTTATAACAATGCTACTTGTTTGAACATTGTAACCTTTACCTTTTGTTGTGTGGGGATGGGAAATTCAAAATTTATAATTTTTTACCTACTACACAATCTTCCTTTTCCCTGTCTCTAAATATTATAAAAAATGTAACCGAAACCAAGGAAATGGTTCTCCCAATGACGTACAAAATATTGAAATTCGATATTTTGAGGTAGTCCTTGTTTTTCAGTTCTGGTTTGTGTTTAAGAGCATCTCTATACTAGCGCTTTATGAAGCCTGTTATATCATATATACGATATGCATCATAAACACACACTTTTTTAATTTCATTCATACCACTGTCCATGGCTTGACATTGGGATGGCCTGTGCCTGCTTTTTACAAGGCGTTTATAAAAAAAACTATTAAGAAATAAATAACCATTTCATGAAATTGACGGGAGTGGTAGAAGTAGTAAATGTAAAGCTATGGCAGTTCATGAATATAGATTGAATTCACAAATGGTGCGAGTATCTAGTGTATTTTAAAATGTCATAGGTGTATATTAATTAACCTGTCAATCATTTCTTTTCTTCTAACCTAAGTATTTATGATTCATTTTTTATCTGTTCGATTTCAATATGATACATTTGCCTTAATGGACAAGCAAGAAGGTTTATTCAAGGCTTATGCTATATTTCATGGGTATCAATCATTTATTACAAATAAAAACAAGAGGTTTTAAAGTTGTCAATGGTTTTAAAATTCGATGTTTTCCTTCAGTTATCTGTTGCATACCTTTCCCACTTTTACAGATTTGTCTGTATCGTTACATACATTTCATTTCACATTACAATCTTAAGACGTTTTATCCAGGTGGCGAATTTGTTGCTACATTCGTGTACAGTCGTGAAGAAGTCTGTGTGTGCCTATGTGGTCTTGTGGTGTGGCAAATATTTTCCCCACTAGTGGGGCTCGTTTAAGGGCGGTGGAGATCTGATTTAGGTCTGGAGGTCTGTACGGAAAAACTGGGATATTAAGGGTGTGGGTGGTGGGACCTAATAGCTATGCTGCAATAGATTGTCTATTTTGGATTATTTTTCATTATTCAGCTTTTGATAGACCGATGAAAAATTAGTCCTTTAATTATATCCATAAAAGTCGATATTAGTGCGGCTATGTGGTCTTGTGGTTCGACACTCGCTTTCGGATCGGAAGGACCTGGGTTCGAGCCTCGCTTGGTGCATAGTTGAGTCCTTGGAAAAGACTCTTTACTCACATTCTCTCACCGTACTCAGGTGTAAAATGAGTACCTGGCTGGTAACAGCGTTGTCTCTGTCCGATAAAAATTTGCAATATCGTCCAACAGGCATCATGTCTCGTTCTATATGTTAAGTGTTGCTGTTGGCTAGGGACTCCTTGTAAAGCGCTTTGAGAAAGTTTAGTGGATATTGCGCTCTATAAAAGCTCAAGTTTTAAGTCTCATTACAATGCTCAACCACATGCTCTGGCTGAAAGTACTATGTGATAGACTAGCACTAGCATCTTATCCAAAGGATAGAAAGCAATTGCTATTGTCTGTTTCTCGCTATGGAAACTGGAATAAACTCTGGCTCCATGGGCCTAATGGCTATGAAGGACGACTTTTTGTGTGCATGCAATAAGATGTTATGCAATTCCAACATTTGACTTGGAATCAAATCCAAAGTTGGGTAATATATTTAATATTTATTTTTTCCCCCAGTTTTTCCCAAAATATTTACGTAAAAAAAATTCAGTTTAAGTTGGACCAAATAAAACAAACATCAGTATCACACTTAATCCGAATAAAGTACAGATATTGTATGTACAAAAAGTTCAATAAAACTTAAGCTACACTACCACACATTTTGGTAGGTACTTGGGAAAAGTAGGGACAGCGTGGCTCAGAGGTACGGTCTCTGCTTCATACCTACCCGAAAGGTACCTAATCGATCACCCCTCCGCTGAGGCGCTGTGTGGCCTTGAGTTTGAGCAAGTCACCAAGCCCTGGATCAAATTGCGGTGCTAGCTGCACTCCAGCTGATGCCTGGGTTATTCCAGTCTTCCCTTGGAATAGACCTTAAAGACAAATTTCCCCTATGGGATGAATAAAGGGAATTTCATTTCAAATAACAAATGAAATGATGAATTTACAACCCGTGCTTGTTATCAAGTCTACTATAAGTGAGATGGTTGGTATAGCGATTTTTCACTTTATTGTGCCAGCCAATTCTGTTTAAGAAAAGCACAAGGCACTATTTTCATAATACATCCACAAATCTTTTAATTACATCAAATTCATACAAAAAGAATTCAATAACATTAATATGCAGATTAACTCACTCAATCCTAGAGATTTTTCGTACACTTCAAAATTGGAAAAAATCTATTAAAAATGAGCATGTACATAGATAGTTTTATTCAACTACCATTAACATGCAAAAACAAAAAACATTAGCTTTGATACTACGCCTATAATTTGTCTCATAAAAATGTAATAAATAGGCATGGGGTAAAAGTAGCCTGGGTAAACTACGGATATAGTCGGTGTTAGGGTTGAGTGAGTTAATTACTGATCAACAATTCCTGCTGCACTTCACTTATTCATTGCGTGTAAATATCAAAGATGTCACTTTTTGCCCCATTTTCCCACCAAATGTAAATTTTGGGGCAGGAATTTCATCTGTCAGGTGAAAAGCTGAAATAAAAGAGAGGGAAAATAAAAGAAAATAAGATGGCATAAGTATGTGTAAGGATTGAAAGAATTTTGGAATTGACAGAGACAGAAAAAGTTAAGTGTTTGTTTTTGTTTTTAAGGGTTTTACACCACATGCAACACATTAAGGTCAAATCAGCGCCAGTAAAAAGGAAGAAAATTGGATAGTAAAAACATTCTGGATGTACAATTAAAAGGACTTGAGGAAAAAGTAAGACAAAGGGGAATGGTACAAATAGGGAACAGATGTAGATTCCAAGAGCACACTATCAGTGTAGTTAGTTTGAGATCACCTAAAAGTCCATTCCAGGCACAAGCACAGGATCCCATTAAGAGGAATACACTAAAATAAATTCTGCATAGGCATAAGGATGGACCCTATACGATAAATTCTGCAGAGGCATTAAGATGGACCCTAGACGATAAATTCTACAGAGGCATAAGGATGGACCCTATACGATAAATTCTGCAGAGGCATTAAGATGGACCCTAGACGATAAATTGTGCAGAGGCATTGGGATGGACCCTAGACGATAAATTTTACAGAGGCATTAGGATGGACCCTAGACGATAAATTCTGCAGAGGCATTAAGATGGACCCTAGACGATAAATTCTGCAGAGGCATTGGGATGGACCTTAGACGATAAATTTTACAGAGGCTTTAGGATGGACCCTAGACGATAAATTCTGCAGACACAATAGGATGGACCCTAGACGATAAATTCTGCAGAGGCATATGGATGGACCCGAGACAATATACTCTGCAGAAGCATTGGGATGGACCCTAGACGATAAATTCTGCAGAGGCATTAGGATGGACCCTAGACGATAAATTCTGCAGAGGCACTAGGATGGACCCTAGACGATAAATTCTGCAGAGGCATAAGGATGGACCCTAGATGATAAATTCTGCAGAGGCATAAGGATGGACCCTATAAGATAAATTCTGCAGAGGCATAAGGATGGACCCTATAGAGCAAGGAAAGGCCCAAAACGAGATGGGGCAGGATGGTAGAAAAGGAAAGGTTTAAAATTGATTAGCACTCCTGGCAGAGGGCCGTGCGGCTATGTGGTCTAGTGGTATGACACTCGCTTTCGGATCGGAAGGTCCTGGGTTCGAGCCTCGCTCGGCACATAGTTGAGTCCTTGGAAAAGACTCTTTACTCACATTCTCTCACCGTACTCGGGTGTAAAATGAGTACCTGGCCGTTAACAGCGTTGTCTTTGTCCGAAAAATTGTAATATCGCCTAACAGGCGTCATGTCTCGTCCTACATGTTTAATGTTGCTGTTGACCAGGGACCCCTTGTAAAGCGCACTGAGCACGTTAAGTGGATATTGCGCTATATAAATGCCCAATTAAAAAAAAAAAAAACTGTAGCAAAGGACTGGATGAAATGGAAGGAAAATGTACAGGCCTTATTTTCCTCCTGGTGCTGTGAGATTTAAGGTAAGGTAACCGTAGATCTAGCTGTTTTCATCAAAAGAGTAGAGACAATGATGCAATCTTGTCATCAGATCTTTTGTTCTCTTGGTAAAAACGGTACGATCTGACATCCGGTAAGGGTTAACTCTACAAAATTCTTTTGGCTTCCTACCTTTACAAAAATGTTGAGTCAGTTCATCCTTTGTCCAGTTACAAGAAGTAATGAGTAATTGACCCTTTGGTTTCAGCATTGAGTTCACGTGATCAATATATTTCTGTCGGTCTGTTGGGTCTGTGGTGTCTTTCAAACTTATGGCATCATATGTTCCTTTGTCTAGACATATATCATACAGACTTTTATGCCTGCTAGATTCCATTGACGATGACAAAATGTCACATACCTGAAAGAAGAGTACACATTATCAAAGGAAATACAAAGCTGCTCGTACCTGTGTCTCTATGTGGTCTAGTTATATACATAATTCTCGCCCTTGGGCTGGAAGGTCCAGGGTTCCAATACTGCTCTGAGCAGTGCATAGTTGAATCCTTGGAAAATGCTCTTTACTCACATTCTCTCACCATACTCAGGTGTAACATGAGTACCTGGCTGTTAACAGCGTTGTCTCTGTTGGAGGAAATTGTACTATTGCCTAACAGGCGTCATATCTCGTTCTTTATGTTACGTGTTGCTGGTTGTCAGGAACAAATGTAAAGCACTTTGAGCATGTTTAGTGGATATTGCACTGTATAAAGGCTCAATTAAATTTTTTTTTAAAATGAAGCATAGTTGACTTTATCCATTACCAATGGGCCACACTTAGATAAAGAACAGAACATTTGGAACAAACAAGAGGTGTTGACTTTAAGCAGAAGTTCACCTTAAAAGTAATGACTTAATGGAGATTCCACTGTATTTATCACAAGACTTTTTCAGCCATTATTTGTCCTGGCTGGACACGTAAAAACCTTTCTCTCGTCTATCTGGCTTTACAGGAAGTATGATCGTTTTAATTTTTTTTTTTGTTCCTGGCTGAAGAAGGGCTTTGAAATGTCCTGGGTTAACTCCCTCAATCCTAGAGATTTTTGCTACTTTTCAAAATTGGAGAAGAAAAAACGTATTATAAATGAGCATGTGAGTTTTATTCAACTACCATTAACATGTAAAAACTATAACATTAGCTTTGATACTACGCCTATAATTTGTCTCAGGAAAAATGTATTAAATAGGCATGGGGTAAAAGTAACGGGTAAACTACGGATATAGTCGGTGTTAGGGTTGAGTGAGTTAAGGTTATGTTTTTTTTAAAAAGCTGTTATTTTCATTTTCGTTCACTACTTTTTCATTAGCATCACTGTCATCATTTATCATTATTATCAACAGTAATATAATCATTGTTGGGCGGCTATGTGGTCTAGTGGTAGGACACTCTCCTTAGGATTGGAAGGTCCTGGGTTCGAGTCCTGAGCGACGTACAGTTGAATCTTTGAAAAAGGCTCTTTAGTCATATTCCCTCACCATACTCAAGTTTAAAATGAGTATCTCGCCGCAAACAGCGTTGTCCAAAAAAATTGTAATGTCGCCTCACAGGCGTCATGTCTCATCCTTCATGTCAAGTATTGCTGTTGGCTAGGAACACATTGTAAAGCACTTTGAGCATGTTTAGGGGATGTTGTGCTAAATAAAAGCTCAAATTATCATCATCACTACCTCAAACGTTATGTCGTACACTTCCTCTGCTTCACACACTTTTCTGGCCAATTTGACTGAGTGGTCTGAATAGTCTACACCAGTGAGATCGGTGAAGCCCTCCTGTCTCTGACAAAGGGAAGAAAACATAACAAATTATAACAATGAAATTGGGGTAACCGTGAAAAAAACAAACAAAACATATTAAAAAATGGCTGAAACAGAAATGAATAAATCAGTAAGATGTTATAATATGAAAGTGTTTATCAACTTGTATTCCTCCATAACATTACGATGAAGAGCGAATCGATTGACAACAGTTATATCGACACGATATCAAAATTGTTGGTTTTTTTAGGTGTTTTTGGGTACAAAACATTAATTTGTAAATAAAGATCTTGCACATTTGACATAAATTTTACGATGCGAGAGTAATATCGACATAACAATAAATAAATACAACTAACTTTATTCATCCCATAGGGAATATTTGTCTCTTGGGTCTATTCCAAGGGAATAACCCAGTCGTCAGCTGCAATGCAGCACTGCAAATTGAGCTAGGGCGAGGTGATTTGCTCAAGATGACACAGCGCAGTGACGGGTGATCGAACTCTGTACCTTTTGGGTACGAAGCAAAGATCGAACAGCTGAGCCATACTAACCCCTAGCGATGTTGACAAAAAACATGTTTAAAAATAAAAAGAAGAATCCAACTTATAATAAATTGGTTAATAATCTTTGGCTGAGGTAAAATTCAACAGTAAATGAAAAAGCGAGATTATTGTCCAATGAATCTGTTGAATTGATCCAATACAGCCAATGAAATTGTAAGAGGAGGAGAAATCTGCACCACCCGAACCAGTTTCCAGCCTTGCTGCTATAATAGCCTTGCACAACATCTTGAGGGTGCTCTCTTATTTGACATCATTGATTGCCAGAGTTCAGGACAAGGTCTATACAATGATTCCTGGCCTTCAGAAACACTCTGCAATAACTGACTTTTTGAAGTCAAATCAAGTGAAACATCCTAAAATTTAAAACAGGCCCAGTTTTCTCTTTTAAAAAAAAATCTTATGTATTTGGTGTCTCAGGAGATTGTATCCTGATCGCAGTCTAAATTATAAATTCTATTGTGACCTGTTCTTTTCGATGTAAAAGTTGGATCGGGTCACTTTTATTGAATCACGGATGCATCTTGTACCAGTTGGCTTTGCCTGGGCCTGAGATGCAGTACAGCTCGCGTATAACGGCCTCTGTTGCATAAGGAGTTTGGCCACAATGGAAAATTTAAAGATCCTCATTCTACGGCCATTATAATTCATAAAAATTATATATGGCTATAACGAGGAAATATATCTTGGATACGGCTACAACAAAGGAGGGGGGGGGGGGGGGGGGGGGGGGGGGGAGGGGGGAGGATGGTGAGTTGCAAGTTTAGTTTAGTTAAGTTGAGGAAAACTATTACTCAAGAATAAAAGAGAGGGGCATACATGACACACATAACTAATAGGGAACGGAAATGAGGTGGGAGTGGGTGAATTGCAGTTATTGTGTCTACTATTGACGTTTATCTGTGAACTTTGTGTATCCATGACGACACAACAAAAGGCTAGAGAGAGGCGTGTGACTGATAAATCAACATACTGATACACTTAGCCCTAGCACGTTATGCTGCATAGAGTGAGGGATGTGTGTCTTGTGACTGATAAGGTAACCATGCCCAATGAGAAGTGAGATGGTGAAGAGCTTAATGTGAAGCCTGAGGCGAGGACTGTGGGCTACTTGAGTTTTGAAATACTAATACACTTTGTCAGTTGTCAGTCCCGCAGTTGGAATGGGTGGAAAGCAGAGATAAAGAGGAAGGAAGAATTAACCATTGCATTGTTCCAATCCGCCTTGGATCCTGAAGTAAGTGTAAGAGGGGGTGAGGTATGGTGTTACAAGAATGGAAGCCACAGCTACATTTTCTGATTTATTTACTTAGGGAGGTTACTCGAAATGCGTTCCTTTTTGATTTAAAATTAAATTTCCCTCAGTATTGCTTCCCTTCAAATTCCGTAGTGCATTGAGCTTTTTTTTTTAGCCTTTTATATAGCGCAATATCCACTAAACATGCTCAAAGCGCTTAACTAGGGGTATCTGGCCAATAGCAACACTTAACATGTAGGACGAGACATGATGCCTGTAAGGCGATATTACAATTTTTTTTGGACAAAGACAACGCTGTTAATGGCCACGTACTCATTTTACACCTGAGTATGGTAAGTAAAGAGCCTTTTCCAAGGACTCAACTATGCGCCGAGCGAGGCTCGAACTCAGGACCTTCTTATCCGAAAACGAGTGTCATACCACAAGACTACATAGCCACACGGATATGCATGGATATAAGGGACTCGGTTTTTTTATAGTCCCACAATCCCCATTGTATCTGAGTTCCACTGTACCATACTATCAAGCAATGTACTTTTAAAACAATTCTGTGGCCCCATCCATAACCTGACAAAATACCCAAAATTGTTCCGCACAGCCAAATGTTAAATTTTTACCAATGAGCAGAGAAATACTGGCAAATATAAAAATATTAAAACTATTATTTACAGATTGTTATACAAGTAACTTAAAAACCTTTTAAAAAAATTAAGGGTAAATCTATCACCCGTGACTCAAGTGATTATTAAGAGAATTTGCTCGGGCTTGATGATGGTACCTATGATGTTTAATTTGACCTTGACTCTTGGGAATTGTTCTGATCTATGTTATTTCCACAATACAGTAGTATAATATACAATTCTTACACACAAGTTCCCAACTGCTGCACGAGAGTGTAAGAAATCATCTATTCTACCCATGGTGAATAAAACTAAACTTTAGTTTTTGCTTTGATCTTGCTGTATCCCCTGTGCCACCCACTGTGCATCTTCCCCTGTCGCCCATTCCACTCCCCTGATCACAGGCAAATCACTGATAACAGGGAACTTCACCTGTCACAAGTGATTAATTACCTGCACCTTCGTCAGTTGAAACAAGGGGAGGTAAGGGAGGTCCGAAAACAAGGGTGATATTGTCAAAAAATGCATAAGAAATGCACTCCTTACATCATTTAATACTGGAAACCTATGTGTCACATACAATTTCTTCTTATTTTTTTAAATCATTTAAATTTCTGTCGTAATTATATATATTTTTGTGAAGTGCCAATTGGATTATAAAGCAGATAAGAATATTTCAAATTAGTGAGTAAAATTGTTCTGTCCACCGTATATCATTGATTAAAATATTTTTAAAACATGTTATGTCACCATGAGAGTCATATTTTCTTACACCCTAAAATAATTCAATAAATTTGCAATTAGTATGTCCATGAAGTAAACTTAATTCACACAAAATAAAAAAGTTATGATTATTTAAAATCTGGGCAATCCGTTGTGTGAAATAACATTATTATTTTTGGTTGAGTGATTTTATTTTTTTTATATTAATTTTATTTGTGGTACTGAAATAATTCTTTTTGTACTTCAGACAAGGATGGAACATTCTCTTGAAACTCATATAACAAAACTAAATAATCTATGTAGACTTTGTGGCAAAAGATGTTTGAAAAGAGGAGGTGGGAGAAGCAACTTAAAAAGATAAAGAAAAAATTGCATGACATGAAAGAATGTAAAGAAAGTATCATCGGACCAGTTAGAAAAGCAATACAACATGTTTTAGATCAGAATAAAATTGTCAGACAAGCATTTCATGGTGGCCACTTCATTGCCAATCACTGCCACAAATACATAAAGAAAGAACAAAGACCGCTATACATGCAGTTAGTACAAACACCCAAAGAGACACCCTAATCACGAAAATAATTCAACTTGAGATCAAATATAATACTTTAAATGACAGCTACAGAGATGTACAAAAATTAGTATCACATTCAAATCCCATGTCATCAGAAGAAATTAAAAGAGCAGAGGAAGCCGTCATAAGGTATTTGCAGAATTACAGAGAAGCATTCCCTCACTCAATTACCCCCAAATTACATATATTGGAAATGCACTGCATTGACTGGCTGAAGCGATATAAGATATGGTTAGGATTCCATGGCGAGCAAGGTGGTGAACTGCTCCATTCTAGCATAGGGAAGATTGATAAAAGAGCAGGAGGACTTCGAGTGAAAAAGCAAAATTGTCTTTCACAATGGAAACATCATTGCTTCAAGTTGAACCAGACGTCAGTAGTCACTTACTTCTGAAGGGCCCAGAATAGTAATCCTAAATATTAGAATGATATCACTCCTTTCTGGTTGGTGTTGAAAATAGATGAGAAACTATTGTTAAACTTGTTTATTTGTTTTCATAATTGTGTTGCTTGTATTGTGATTAGACATGAAACTTTGTTAGTTGTGATGTGTGAAAATAGAAGAGAGAGTGATAGAAATATTTCATAGTAAATTTATTACTGACAATGTGATCGGGAACGCGACAGACCATAGAATTTATATTATTAATTAATTAAATATGTCATCAAGTGAATCTTATTCATAAGGAATGATTGGATATCAGTTTTATAAGACACTCACTAACACGTACCTTCCAGTCATCACTGTGACTGGCTAATTTGTGGACAGGATACTGGTGGATTTGATAAGGAGTTACCACAATATCAAGACCTCTCACAGGACTGCCAGGTCTGAACAGGCCATAAAACTTACATACACTTTTTCCTCATTCTCTCCTGCTTCTGATTATCCCAAAATTATTGCCTGTACGGTGACTTATGCTATTTATTCACATGTTTCTTACCAATTATAGTTATGATCTTGCATTGAATTATAGTACAACTCATGGAGAGTGGCGTTGCAAAACCATTAGGTTCATAGCCATACAAATGGTATGACAGTATTCTTTGCATTATGAAGAACAAGAATATATAAATAAGAAAAAGTTACGTCAACGGATTATTGAGCAACGATTATTTGAAAATATCAATAAAATGCAGAATCGGAGAGAAAAAATACAGGTAGCGAAAATGCCGATGCTGGTAGCATGATGAGTCATCAACCTGTCACAACTTGATTAATTACCCTCCCACCAGTGGAACGCTGGCTCAAACTAAAAGTTCGAGTTTTAGTCGCCGTGTACCCTTCAATAAATTCCGATTTCGTCATCTTTGAATAAGAGACATGATCATAAACACTTAAATAATACTTCTTTTTAAAGAATAAATTTTTTGGTGAAATTTAACGATTTATAATCTGACATCACATATTACTATTGTAAACTTGACATCATTACGCGTTACTATTTAGGGAGAGGGGTAGAATTATCATTTTAAAAGATGAATGCCTGTTCGTAATAGTGTTTATTTCCCTGCAAATATTGCCGGTTATTTACTGTATTTCAGAACACAGTTGGTACTTAATCCTTGCTTTCCGTGAAACGTTATGTTTGATTTTTACAGCTGCATTATAATGTAGGTTATCAGGTTCATGCATGCGGCCACAGAATTATTATAAGAAAAACATTATGTTAGGACTGAGAGTCTGGATTGCTCAGATGGTAGAGCACTCGATTCCTACGCAAAGGGACCAAAATTGATATCGGGTGCAGTCAAGAATTTTTCTGATTCCCCCTGCCTAACCAGAAGTGAATGGGTAGCTAGGTCTGTTCGACATGGCAGAAAGCACTTTGCAATAGACTAAGGTCCTATCCAAAGGAAAGCAAGCAATTGATTTTATCAGTTTCACACTATAGAAACCGGGTTGAACTCTGGCTCCATGTGGCTTATGGCTCTGAAGGACTACTTTATGTGAGGACAACATTATACTAACCAAAGCTAAAAGAAGCATGCCATTTCCACATCCCAAATCAATGATCTTGGATGCCTTTGAAACAGATTTCTTGCACAACCATCGGACCATTCGTTCCTGCGTGTCTTCTCCAAACCTGCAAATAAATTCAATACAAAAATCTGGATAAATAAAAGATTTCCAAACGTTAAAAAAAACCCCAAAACAATTAACCATTATTTCATCAGGTCTTTTTTTGTTGTTGTAATTAATTACAATCTAATGCTTATTGTGCTTAATGAGCTTTGTGCAGCTATGTGGTCTTGTGGTATGACCCTCACTTTCGGATTGGATGAACCTGGGTTTGAGCCTCGCTCGGTGCATAGTTGAGTCTTTGGAAAAGGCTCTTTACTCACATTCTCTCACCGTACTCAGGTGCAAAGTGAGTGCATGGCTGTTAACAGTGTTGTCTCTGTCATAAAAAAATAGTAATATCGCCTAACAGTACAAGTATCATGTCTCACTCTACATGTCAAATGTTGCTCTTGGTCAGGGACCCTTTGTAATAATATATAAATAATAAATATAATAATAATAATAATAAATAATAATAATAATAATAATAATAATAATAATAATAATAATATATAATAATAATAATAATAATAATAATAATATTTTATTATCATTTCAGTAATTTTAACATGTATTACATCGTAACAATAAAAATTATATTAGATAATATTAAAGAAAGGAGGGATAATATGATAAGCACATAAATAACATTTTTAAATAAATAAATAAGTAAATAAAGGAAAACAAATAAATTGATGAAATAAATAAGAATGCTCTGAAATAAAAGTGGCATATTATTATGCACATGTATGATGGGCAGTAAATATATTTTAGATGGATAAATAATTAATTTCTTTGTAAAACTTTGCAGTGTGGTTACTAAAATAGCATGAAGTGTGAATAAAAGGATAAGATTCATTGAAGTTTAATAATGAAGAAGAAAAAATTGATTTCATCATATGGGTAGACAACTAGAAAAAAAAGTGGGATAAATAAATTTCCGATCACTTTTTTTGTTTGTTTTTGTGTAGGTCATTAAATAGGAATACAATATTTAAGTCAATAAATTCATTTTACACGAGAAGTAAAAATTTCCGATACAATACTGTTTTATATCATTACGATGGCTAGAAAATAGAGAGGTAATAATTCCTGATTGATGACGGTAAAAATGAGTCAAGATATCGAGTTGTTCTACATTAAGATGCAACAATGGACCACCCCTGTGTTCCACACAAGGGGCAAAGAGGAGCAAAATGTCAAGTCATCCATTTTCTATTGGTCCACTGTGTTTAATTTATTGGAATAAATCTATTGAAAGAATATTTGCAGAAAACAGCACAGTTTCAATTAAGTGGTTTTCACAGTACATAACATGGAAAATCAAATAAATAAACAAATGCTGTAAAGACAATAATTTAGGGAGAAATATAAGACTTTCAAAACTTGCTTTAATTTGTTTCATTGACTCTAATTTTTGTTACCATATTTCCCCAACGTCGCCAAGCTCTTCAAAATTCTGTAACTCCTTAACATAAGTCTCTTCCCAACTGTTAAAAAAAAGAGAGAGAAAAACAAAAGAAAGTACAAAAGAAAAAATGAAGCGCTATTATCACATTCCAATTCAAAAGTCTTTTGTTTTGCCAATTTGTGCAATTCTAAAAGTGAAAAGGAAAAAAAAAGCCTTATGAGTTCCATTAGAATTTCCAGAGTTTACAATAACTATTTCTAAACACGAATAGAAAGGATAGCCACCGTAAATTTAAGCATCTTAGATAAAGTCACACATCAATCATTTTTAACACTTGAGAATTAGAGATAACCCATACCTTATTGTCATTTGAATAAGCTAAAATGTTATAGGGCAAAGGACAATTTATGTGTCAAAATGAAAAAAAAAAAATACAAAACAAAATCCATATAAAATCGAGCAAATTAAGAGCTCTTTCCTTTTTAAAAGGGTTATTTTAGTTATTCAGAAAGTCCATCCTGCATGATTCGTCCCAGTAAAGCTGTTTTATTGTCTGCTTGCACTGTATTATGAAGCAGACTGAGGATAGTAGAAAATATTAAAATCCACTATCAAAGTATGCTCTGGAGTTGAACTCAAATTTATTTAAAAAACACAATTTAATTTGAATTCGCATTGAACAAAGAAAATATAAATTCTAATATTTTTCTAAAAAATCAATACACTTCAGAGTGGTTAATTCGAAAACCCTTAAACCGAAATGACGTTAATCCAGAACGCTACCAATGACCAGATTTCCCCCCCCCCCCCCCGATAAATTAGTTGAGTTTAATCCAAAATTTCACGACAGCTTAATCCCAAAACATCCCTTAATCCAGAACGAGTTGGTATCCCTGACAACAATTATTTTTAAAAACCAAAAAACCAGAACATGTCGTGGCATTTTGTACTGTCACATCAAACCACTCATTGAATGTATCGTATATGTCTTGCCCCTTCATTTATATTTCCTCAAATCTCTCTCCCCTGCACACACCAAAGTCTGCCAACCCCCCCCCCCCCCCCCCATCTGTCTGGACGTCCTCTGTCTTCATTTCATTGTTTGTCCAAGTTAGGTATTGTATATGTTTCAAATTGAATAAAGCAAATAAAGAAAAGCAAAATTACATGAGAATAATATTTTTTTAAAAACAATAATAAAACTATACAAAAACAAAACTAAAATTAAAATGAAACACAGTCATGCATGCCAGTGACGGCAAAGAGGCACAACTCCTGTAAATGTCAGAAGTTTTTAAGAGTTGATATCCTTTGAATCCCCTGTGTGGTATCCAGGGTCCCTCACCAGAGAGGATGCAAAAATAGCCCAACGCCAAGCCAGTGTGTCGTAAAAGGTGACTTATGGTGTGTGAATCTCCCCTTTTGATCACCTGGTCCTCCAGATTGTGGGTTGTCGAAGGGTTAACACCCCTTCCGTAAAACTCAAATTGTTACAAAAGCACAAATGCTTGGACAACAGAAGAGTTTCTGCAATGACAGAATTTATGAAGGACAACAGACAAAGTCCAAAGGACTCTGCTGACCTGATGATGTCTTCGCCAAACAAGCAGCTTTGAATTGAGTCTTGGAATGTTCGCACCATGTATAAAGAATCTGATAAACAGAGATGTGATAAGACATGGAACGAGAAAAAAAGTTAGCTCAAGATAGAGAGTAATGGAAACCGTTTGTTTGTGGCCTATACCCTGACCCAGGGTGAAATGGGCAATGACGATGATGACGATATCCTTTGAAAAAGAAAAAAAAATGAAAATGATAATCCGAAATAATTATTCAGACCCGAGAATTTCAGACTAACCATTCTGAAGTGTATTTGTAATGGTAGCTTGAATATATAAGAAAATAGTCACATTCGTTACGATGTAATCGACAATTTTCTCATTCTGATTTCTCTGATTACAGCTATAAAAACTAAACACTGTGTTGTAGAGCTCACTTGTAACTTTTTTGTTTGAGTAAGAAAAGTCTATTTTTGTGCTTGGTGGATGTGAATTTTCTAGGGAAATTCTAAAATTAGCTGGTAAGGAGAGAGTTAAACCATAAATAATAATAATAAATCGGACATTACACATTGCATATTCTTTGAGATAAAAATATTTAAAAGGGAGAAACAGATAAAAGCATGGACGAAAATTTTAAATAAGAACAAACAATAAGCATCCATTCTTTTTATTGACATATCACAATTGCTCAGTCGTATATTTATTTTAAAGTATCTAAATTTAAAGCAAAAAGTTCCCTATCAAGGGTATTTTTTAATTCATTAATATTTTTAGTATTTTAAGTTTTAAATTTCAGATTGTTCCATGTTTTGGCAGTACAGAATTTAAATGTATTCTTTCTAATTATTACTCACTATTCCTGTGTGCCAAGTATGGAAGACCCAAAGTCAGGAGGGGCGTCTTCCGACATTGTATTTCAACTGATAATACTTTAATTTTCTTGATGTTAGGCGTGGCAACATCCGATATGAAAAAGGACAAGATGCCTCACTAGATTTTCCTGGGATGAATTTGAAAAAGGTCCTTCAAATGTTTTAATCTTAATCTTGATATAACCTGGAAACAGAAATGACCATTAATATATAAGTGATGTTTTTTTATTAATTCTTTTTTTATGGTAACAAATGTTTATATGCCACATCATCGAATGCTTTGCTGAAGGCTAGGATTATCAAATCTGGTGTTGTAGAGATGTATTTATATTTCAAGTGTGCAGTGTAATAATAATAATTATTGTAGGTAATAATAATAAAAATAACAAAATTCTTTAAAATAATAATTATATGAATAATATAATTAATAATAAAGCACTAATAGAGGCATCCAATTGTTTTACATTGTGCTTCTAGCTAATTAGGGTGCAAATGAAATAAAGTTTTTATTTGCAATTCCAATAATAACCGACAACTGTTAAATGGCAGCGTTTGATCACTGGAGTCCTTGCTGTTATCTTTTATTTCTTACTCACGCTAAATAATTTCCACTGATCTATACATTCACCCATGCCTCCAAAAGGCCATTATCATTGCTCTGCATACTTTCTATCAAAAGCCAGTTTTTCGTCTTAAATTGACAAAAGGTTACGGCCATTCTGACTCGAGTCTGAATAGTCTCCTGTGGCTATTCGGATTCAAATTCCAAAGGGCATGTGCAATCAACCAATTATTCGGACTCAGTCTGAAATAGTCTTCCGTGGCAGTATAGTTTTTGTTTGTTACCTGGATACCTCTGTATAGAGCTTTTAGACTTGGTGTAGTCTCCTTCGCTCCTCCTCATCTATTAATGATTGGACCAATTTTTATAATTGAACTTGTTTCCTAGGGTGTTGCTTATCTCCAACTCTGCTTTGAATTTATTCAAATTTTGTGCTGATACTGTGGTTTCTTGCAGTTTATTCCAGTTATTTACAATTCTAGATAAAAAAAAGTTCCTTCTTTCATTTGTTTTAAAACGTTCTTTTTTCAGTTTCTTGCTGTTTCCTCGTGTCTGAATGTTCTTGTTTGGTTTAAGGAATCCTGCCTCTACCCTATCTATTCCCTTTACTATTTTATATGTTTGGATCATATCTCCCCTTCTTCTCCTGTAATCTAAGGTCGGGAGATTTAATTCTTTCAATCTCTCACAGTAGGTTTTGTCTTTCAGGTGTGTGATAAGTTTTGTTGCTCTCCTTTGCACTCTTTACAAACAGTCTTTGTCTCCCTCAAACTTCGGATACCATATGCAGTTAGCATATTCCAGCTTTGATCTAACCATAGTCTTGTAGATGGTGGTCATGTGTTTTGTTTTCAGATTCTTGAAATTTCTTTTCACTATTCCGAGTGTTTTACTAGCCTTAGATTGAACATCTTGAATTTGCTTCTTGAAGTTTAGCTTCCTATCAATAAATACTCCTAGGTCTTTTTCCCCATTGGATTTCTTCAGGGGTTTTTCTTTCATTATATAGTTTGCTTCTCTGTTGTTTTTTCCTAGGTGAAGAACTGCACATTTATCTACATTGAACTCCATTGTTCTTTTTAATATTTTAATTATTCATATTACATAAAATTAATGGAAATCAAAATTACGATTTAGCAACTATCAGGCAACAATCCTTCTACAGTCCTGAGCCTGAGCCTGAGCTGAGTCAGTGTGATAAGGGCAAAACATAATTTCTTCTTTATCAGTTCCACCCTCAGCCTATACTGCCCACTTTATGTCGTACTCCCCTGTGTGTGTGCACGCTCATTGGAGTTTGAGTCCGAATAGTCACGTGAAACTATTCAGACTCGAGTCCGAATTCGGACTCCGAATTGCCACTTCGTTGACAAAATCAGTGCCACGCCCATAACTATCGCCTATTAAAATCTATATCATATATTAATAGGGTAATCATCTTTTCGCAGTCTCCCAGTATGCTATACAAGATGATTGAAGGGACCAGACCTTTTAGTAAGTCTATATTTAGCTTACTACATAATCAAATCGCACAATTCGTGAAAAGAAAATTGATTATTGGTGAGGACAAAGCATTTCTTCCCGAGTTCACTTGAGGTCATGCCTTGCATGGTGGGTTTTGCCTGTGCAAATGTGCCGAAGTAATTATTTTGTATTAATATCAGATTTTTGTATTTAGTATCATTATCGCTCCATATAATAACGCTGAGTTTTACTTTGCTCTTGATCACGTACCAAGAGGGTACTGGTATATCTAATTAATTTTGGAATCTGTCAACAAAAGACATGTGTGTGAACCAGGAAGTTGATAAATGTGTTAACCTCACAGTAAAGTGACGTCACTGGTCACGGGATTTAGCGCCATATTGTATGAGGAGGGTGTTTGTTTTCGCTAAGTAAAGACCATCGCAGTTTATATATAACGTGGAATACAAGGAACAGAACAGTCTAGAGGTACCTAGTATCATAAGAGGTATGTAAATTGTGAATTTTAACAATATTTAGACTGAATGGTGGATAGATTTGCTCTACACCAGTCGATATATCAATTTCCAACATTATTGTTGGTGAACTCATTTCAGGACAGCACTAATCATGTGATCACTACAAGTACAAAATGGGGTTGTGACTTGTAAGTTGTAATCTGTGGTTGTGACTGATGATTGATAGTCACTGGTCCTGAGAATTCCTTTTGATTACGTGGATTAATGCGAAGTTTGGGGCTTATCTTGAATTCTTCAGGTGTTCACGGGTATGAACTCAATTCTATTTATGCATTCTTGATCATTGAATTATTCATTGAATTTGTTTGTTCATTGGTGACTAATCCCTAGCCTAGCTATTTTTTTACTCTTGTAGTTGTAGTAACTCAGTATTCTTGCACACCCACTCTGTCTCTATCTCTGTCACTTTATGTTTGTGTGTGTGTGTGTGTGTGTGTGTGTCTCACATAAGTCGACTTTGCATAAACAGATTTTTAAAATGGGACTTACTTAATTTTCATACTTTCCAGTTCAACAATAATTGGGTAGAGTAGATTCTAGAGTATGTATGTCAGATATGTATCATCATTTCCATCATAGTAGTAGAGTTAATTACCGCTTGGTCAGTTGTGATGCTCATGAGGTTGTCTGGGGTCGAACAGATATCTCACAATTTCAGTAAATCCATACTCCCTATTCATATTCATATTCGTTGCTATATTGTCATTGCTGTTTAATTACACATTCCCCTTTTACTGTTATATCTATTTTATAAACTGTTGGAGTCTTTAAAAAAACAATCATATCTGTAAAGGATGTACAGAGCTGTAACTCAAAGTATGCCACTCTTACTCTTAGTCTTAGCGCTTTTTCACACTGGCTTTATAGGATAAACCATACATTCATTAAAACTATGTATTTCCCTTAGTCTTATATCTTAAGCGATTGTGATCTAGAAAGTTGCAGACACTAGACTCTAAATCCATCAACTGTTCATTGGTATTGCAGACCCATCGCTTATACTTTTATACCGTATAATCCAGCCGTCCAGGTTTTTTATCAAAATTTTACGTTAGCCCAATTATCCTTTTTTTGTTTTTTTTATTCTTTTTTTTTCTATTCTTTTTTTTTCTGTCTCAATTTTTTAAAAGTTCTCTTTGGCTGTCTTCCACAAGTACAAAGGTACCATAAACAGTTTGTTTTTAACTATTTAATTCAATCAGGAAAGAATATAGGCGGGTGGTTGGATGGGAGCATCGCCCTTGAATCATATACCTATGATGTTCGCATGGGTGTACGATTCGATAGTGATGTCGTTTCTTCTTCTCTTTACTAGCCTATCCTGCTTCTTTGGTTTGTGACTGTATTTTTGACAGGGGATTTTTTTTTTTCTGTAAATATTCTGCCTGTTTGTTCTTGGTTATTTATAATTTAGGTTATGATTTTGATTTACATTTGTACTATTTTTGTTAGATTGCTTGTATTTTTGTTTCAGCGGTCTCTCATATAACCTCAATTGTGTTGGAAGAGACCTAAAGCAACAAACAAACAAACAAAAAAAAAAGAATATAGATAATAATGATAATAATAATAATCAAAGCTGGAATGAGAAAATTTTCTCCTTACATTTGTGTAAACTGCCTTCCCGCGAAGTGCTTTTAAGCACTTGCTTAATACCTGATTAGATTTTTCACTCTCACCTTAGCTGCTGATTTTAGGATTTGCATAACATTATACATGTAAGCTTAGAATATAATTTGAATGTTCTCAGATGGTTTGCATGCATTAATTTGTTTTTTGTTATATTTATCGTTTTATATAAAATCAAAATGGAGCTAACATCTTTTTGATACAGTTGATTGGGAACTTAAATTTTTATGAAGTTGAGCATTATTGATGATCTATGGAATATAGATTTGCAATATTGAAACATAGGAAACACAGTTGGTAATAATAGCGTCGGCCGGAGTCATTGTAAAAAAGTGACTCAGCAAGAAAAGTGCTGTCAAACTATGAAGTCCTCCCTTTTGTTGGTTATCAGTTTTTTAAATTATTTATTTATTAATTTTATTCTTTTTTTTTTTTGTTTGTTTTTTTTGGTGCTAAATCATCGGATTCTATGCACGTGTCCCAAGTTTTACCCCCACATGTCGTGGTGTATTCGGCTTTGTCTTGATTATCTCCACCAGTAGAGTGGCAGGTCTGGTGCTGTGTTTTATCCTGCCTTTCTGAGGCGCTGAGAGACTGTTGAAAGCATGGTTTCACTTCTAACAAGAAATGAAGTGATGAAGTGAGAAGAAAAGTACCAGAGAGCTATAGAGAATAAAAACTTTGCGTCGATAGGGGCTCTAATCCACAATCTTACTGTTACAACTCTGCCTGGCCTCGAGAGGGTAGCTCTACGGACGTAGTCATCCACTAGGATTACTTCTAAAGATTAGCAAGACATAACTATTTTTGACTTCTCATAAAAACTTCAATGACTGTTAATAAAGCATGATTTTATATCAGATTATAAGCATTGGGAGCCAGTTCCTGGACTACCCCCCTCTTCCCTTTTTCAACTGAGAGCTTGGGATCTTTGTGTCCGTATTCAGCTCTTTCACTTTTTCACTATATTGTACTGTTGATTCAGAAGTCGCTTAAAAAAATATTTAAAAAGCGATTATATTTTGTAATTAAATAAAAATCGAGAATACTTTGATGGGAATCACAAATCCGTCATATGTTTTATTGTTTGCATTGCTGTAGTAGCTACTCTTGGTAACATGCAGTAATGTCTAAATACTTATAAGGCATGTGGATTACTTGATTTTTAAATTTTAAAAAACCCAACAAAATAACAATATAGTGTAGGTTGGGGTATAAAGTGTTCTGTTTATAAACACTGTCCCCCTGAATCGGAGTTTGCTTTTCGACAGACCTTGACAATAAGGGGATCTGATTTTTTATGTTAAGTCAGTATCCCTCAGCTCCAATTAGTTTAAGATGGAGAGAAAGATAACACGAGTAAATGTGACTCATATATAAGGGAACATCACAAAGGCTGAAACGTCGTTTGTTTTGTTTTTCCCTTATATATGAATCACATTTACTCACTTTATTTCTCTCTCCATCTTATTGGCTCATTTAGGCACCTCTAGTTTTTGGTTCCAATTACTTTACGTTTTTCGCCCCTTCAAATTTCTTTTAATATTTTTGTTTACAGTTTTTTTTTTTTTTTTTTTTTTTTTTTAGGTTAGACCATTCCTATGTAGTAGTAACATCATATAGAAGGCATTGTATTAGAGATTAAGAAGCATTAAATATGTCTAATTATTGTCCAATTTATGCAATTTTTCATTGGTCATGCTTCGGTTTTCAACATTTGATTTAAAGGTAACGTTTGATGGATCGATTGCTTTTTTAACTTGGTGGTGATTGGTTTGCTCTCATGTCTCCTCATCTTATTGTTTTGTTTTAGTGTTGCTGTCCTTTGCAAAACGGGCTCTTCTCTTCCTAATTCCTGCATTGCATCCATGCATTTCCCAATGACAGGTTTGCCTCGACCCTGACCCACATCTACGTATTCTCAGCCTTTTCTAAAAATCTGCCTATTGCTATCACTATAGATTTTATGACGGACATGCTATGTCCGTATGATTGCACAGGGGTAGAATGAGTACGTTGATGGGATAGATTTGTGTGGTTAACATCTGCAGAGCATTTCGATTTTATGAATCATGTTTACTGGTTAATTATATCATTTTATTTTTTTAATTGGATAGAAAAATGAGTGTGTTTATAGTCATAAACTGAGTCCATTTGGATGGGTATGCTGATAAATTGATAAATAGGAAAATTAACTTTGTGTGAAGTTCAGTTTTGGGTCCAGAGCGTGCTTAAATCCAACCAGCGTTTTTCAAAAATTTTCCCAACTTTTCACATCCATCCAACACAAAAATATTTTTTTCTTACTCAAACAGAAAAGCAAAAAATACATTCTATGTATAATACTGATCAGCAAAATGAGCTCTACAACACAGTGTCACGTTTTATAGCTATTTTTCTTTCAATTGTGTGATTTAGAAAAGAAATCTGAATGATAAAAGTGCTGATTGGATCGTAACGAATGCGACGATTATCCCATGGTTGGTAAGGAGAGGGATGGCTTTAAATGTTAATATAAGTCAATCTTGATATATATATAAGAAAAATGTAAAAAAGGAAGTGGAACCTGATGATACATGCAAGGTCTCAAGTTAACCTTTTAGTGACAGACCCCGTTTCAACTAAGAAAAAATAACACCAGAAAGAATCAATCGGAATTCGACAGTTGTTTCCATTGCTTTTTCCATGAGATGAGTAAGTGTGATGCTACTTTATTTTTTCCTGAAGCTAGAGTCTCATGGCAGTTACAAATCTCTTACTCAAAGTAGTGGAAATGACAGTCATGTCCCGACAAATGTCAGACATTGATTTAACTTGAAATCAGCCATGATAGCTGGAGGGTTAATGTCGATCGGAGTTTGTATGGGGGCAGATGTTGAAGATAAAAGTTATTGCTGGCTTTTAATCATCAGATTTGAAGAAATTATCGACAATAGTCTGCTTCTTTCAGCCAGGTTTCATTTTGTAAACTCAAAAGTTTTCTGCTTTGGGTTATGCAAACTGGACATCGTTTTCAGGATGTTGTATATGTTATTATACATACATATGTTAATGTTGCCATCATGATGATATGCCTTTTAGATAAATTACATAAAGCCCTATTAAAGTTTGTATGTGTGTGTGTGTGGTTTTGCACTTTTTGTTTCATGTATGTCTGTCTTTACATATTTTCTGTATATGGTGTAACTAAATGAAAAGTTACCATCATGGTCACTGGATGGGGTTCCTGACCTCTCATAATGGGCAGGGAGGTACTTGATGTGTCTTATATCCCCCGATATCTGTTTTCCAATTGCTTTCTGTCTTTATCTTGGAATGAGATTACTTCGTTTTGTCCTGACTCTGGCTGGAGTCCTGGGATGGGATGGAAAGTTGAATGTATAGCTTTAGTTTTGAGAGGTGATCATTTTTTCCTGGTAAATAATTTCTCTGGTTGTTGTGTACTGTTATTATTACTGTTTTTTGTGTGTTTTTTTTAAGCACATGATTTGTAAACATTAATTTGAGTGTATTCCTCTTAGTGGGATGTTGTGCTGGTGTATGGGTGAGACTTTAAGAGTACACTGATAGTGTGCTCCCGGAATCTACATCTGTTCCCTATTTGAACGATTTCCTCTTTGTCTTACTTTTTTTATTTTTTAAATTGTACCTTTAGAATGTTTTTACTATCCAATTTCCTTCCTTTTTACTTGCACTGATATGACCTAAATGTATTGCAAGCACCATAAAACCCTTAAAAACAAAAACAAAAATCCCCCATATTTTTATTATTAGTATTATTGCCAAAATCTGGCTTTCTTGTCATAAATCAACGATTGAGTCAACAGAGACTTTCCTGCATATTTCAGCATTTTAATTAATGTTGACATGCTCCCCTGTCTCAATTGGAAAGATGTCACTCAGGCTTCCTAGTTTTTAACTGTGTCGAGTATTGACTGGGCCGGGGACAGATATTTCATTGGTCAATTATCTTTTTTCCCCCACAGATTGTTTATTGTCTTTTTTATTGATAAAACGTTGTTGAAACAGATGATATCCAGTGTTCTGGTTTTTGCTTTGTACCCGAAAAGTACTGAGTTTGATTACCCGCTGCGCTGTGTGGCCTTGAGCAAGTCACCTCACCCTAGCTCAATTTGCGGCGTGCATTGCGGCTGACGTCTGGGTTATTCCAATCTTCCCTTGGAATAGACCCTAGAGACAAATTTCCCCTTGGTGATGAATAAAGGGAATTTTATTTTATTTTATTTACTTACAAATGTTTTATGACAAAAAGCTGAGGACTTATGTGCGATGTTGATATATTTGTGCTGCACTTTTTATCAATTTCTAAATATAACCGTTTTGTCTGTGGCCTACACCCTGACCCAGAGTGAAAAAGGCAATGATGATGATGAAATATAACTGTATTGCATTAGACTAGTGTCCTATCCAAAGGTTGGCTAACAATTTCTAATGTCTGTTTCATGCTATAGAAAAGGGGGAAAATTTCAGCCCCGTGGGCCTTATGGCTCTGAAGGAGTGCAGGACAGAATTATGAGGAGTTAGATCTGGGTTAACTCTATCCTTACCGAACGTATTCATGATTTTTCCAGAAATGTTACACCTACCCAACACAAAACTTGATTTTTTTACACTCAAATTCATTAGAAATAAGTAAAACTAGATATGCATATTTTTGTGCAGCATAACACGCTTTCTAAAACAAAGATTGTTCATAAAATGGTGTGATGTTCAAAACATCTGATTAAGAAACATGTTCCCATTCTATCGTAACAAATGTGACAATTTTCTTATGGATGGTAAGGAGAGGATTCAGCATCAATGAATCAGAAAAAAACAAAAATCGATAAAATAATGCAGTGTTAAAGGGCCTATAGCTGAATGCGTTATTTGAATCGCAAGCTCTCCCATTTACCATCATTGTTTTGCATTTTCTTTTGACTATCACATTCCTACTGGTACATTCTGAAATGCTTTGGGTATTTATTTTTGTTTCGGTCAGTGCATTATTAATAGTTGCTGATCATAAATTGCACACTAAAATGGTTGTCAGATTGTCTTGACATGGCCATAAAGCGTTTCTCCTTTCACAGTTCAATACCCACCTGCCGCATTCATCATGTGACTCGTCATGTGCAGAGATAAGACAAAGTCTAAGGGAAGTTACGTCGGTGTCCACAATGATCGGTGTCAATTACTTTGCATTAGCTGTAAATATATATATATATATATATATATATATAAATAATAATGCCTACTATGTTATGCTATTCATGCCCCTAAGGCTGCATGCCCATGTTAGTTAATGATTCATTCATCAGTTTGTATAGATGCAGTTGTGTGTCAATTCCCCCCCTCCTCTTCCTCCAATCTTATAATGGCCTATATATGTTGATGGCCCGTGTAGTACATAATATAACTGTAATTGTTCAAAGGTCATATAGTTGACTAACGTTTGAGATAGCAATCTAAACATAACCTGTGATGTCACAATGATGAGAGCTATTGAATATCGTTGTTAACTGATTATCATTAACCGGCTTGGCTAGTTATTTCATTTGTGTTAGTGATAATGAATATTGAGAATACATTATCATCATTATTATTATTGTAGCTGTATATTTTTCAATTTAAAAAGTGCATCTTAATGCAAGGTGGAATTTAAAAATTTTCTTTTGGATTCTTTGGTAAAACTGAAAGAACGGTGTTATTGTTGAGATAAGTCTTTGGTTTCTTTGGAGTTTTACCTATGTTTGTATTTTGGAGTCGAAGGGCCATTCTTTCCTTTTAGGACATTTTATTAGTTTAAAGACTTTGTTTTTGATCACGCTGCTTTTACAATGTAGACTGAGGTATGGAAATCTTTTGGATTTTTAACATTTAAAAAAATTATTTTTAAAATTCCTTTTTTTTTTAAAGTGTGTGTTTGATATAAAGATAATTTTTTCCCCCTTTTTTTGATTTAAAAAAAAATTAGTTTTCCATTTTTTTGGGCATTATTTTATCATTTTTATAATGAGCTGTGATGACATATCTCGTG
>NC_088365.1:25205849-25263349 GCF_034508935.2 Berghia stephanieae
TAAATAATATATTCAAATTCAAAAAAATGTAGTTGATATCAGTCAGGTCTTTGTTTTCGTTTTTATACTGCCTTGTATATGTTTCAGAGCTGTCAAATATACGCTAAAAAGGCGTATTATTATACTATTTTTATCAAATCACACGTTTATGCTTACCAACTTACAAAACTGTGTATCCTTAGACGTTTATTCAGTGATGATAATCTTCCGCGAAATTCCGGGATTTTAGGATTTTTTTCAGAAATTTTCCGTTGTTTTTGCCGTGTCAAACATTCTCCGCCAAGTGGTAGTTCAGCAGAAAAATCACAGTTATATCTTGTGTCATTATTTAACACTTCTGCTCAGTTGCATGACTTTTGGTGACACTCCCATATTCATGACGTTAGTCTAGACACACTGGCGCCAAATGTCAAAAGTGGCACAAGACGCATGATGGCCATGGGTGAGAATAGGATCGAAAGGGAGGGGGATGGGGTAAATGGGTGTTGTTTTTTTTTTGGGTACCCTTTAGCTGTAGCATGATAGTACTTTTGGGATTTTTTAAAGTTTTATAAGCGAGTCTTTTTTTTTTTTTTAATGTTTCTTGTGCTGAATTCGTTAATAGAATTCATTACCACTTATATCTAATTACAAAACAAATAATTTAAAAATCAATTCATGAAGTATTCATGCATAGGGCTCTCTCTCTCTCTCTCTCTCTCTCTCTCTCTCTCTCTCTCTCTCTCTCTCTCTCTCTCTCTCTCTCTCTCTCTCTCTCTCTCTCTCTCTCTCTCTCAGCCACCCTTCTATTTTCAGATATCATTTGCTAATAGAGAGATAAAATGTAACAGTAAGTTAGGCTGATTGATTTAAGAAATGATTGTTTAAAGGCTTAATTTTAAATTTGCTGTTTAGATGGAATATGTTTTGCAATTGATTAAAGATTCATATTTATAAGCTGCATAACCGCAAAGTTGCAGTGATACAGGCACCACTTGGTCTTTTGGCCAAAAGTTTATCATAATCTCTTGACTGGGTGCGGTTCCTGACCTCCCATAGTGGGCAGGGAGGTACATACAGTGTCTTCTATCCCCGTATATCTGTTTTCATACTTGCATTCTGTCTTTGTCTTGGAATGAGATTACTTGGTTTTGTCCTGGCCCTGGCTGGGAGGGAAACAGTCAAACAAGTTATTGTTTTGGGAGATGATATTTTTTTCCTTGTTAATCATCTCTCTGTTATGTATTATGATATGTTTTATTTTGAATTTATGATGTAAGCATTTGAGTGTATTCCTCTTAGTGGAGACCATGCTTGTGTCCAGATGAGACCTATTGGTGATCTCAAACTAAGTACTGGGTGGGGTTCCTAACTCCCATAGTGGGCAGGGAGGTACTTATTGTGTCTTCTATCCCCCTATATCTGTTTTCCAACTTGCATTCTGTCTTTGTCTTAGAATGGGATTGCTTGGTTTTGTCCTGGCCCTGGTCGGGGTCCTGGCTGGAAGGGAAACAGTCAAATGCATAGTTATTGTATTGGAGATGATATTTTTTTCCTTGTAAATCATCCTCTGTTATGTATTATTATATTTGTTATAATTTATAATGTAAGCATTTGAGTGTATTCCTCTTAGTGGGGGCCGTGCTTGGGTCCGGATGAGACTTATTGGTGATCTCAAACTAAGTACATTGATGGTATGCTCTTGGAATCTACATCTGATCCCTATTTGTTCCCAGTTCCCCTTTGTCTTCCTTTCTCTTGGGTGCTTTAATTGTAATTCTAGAACTTTTTACTATCCCATTTTCTTCCTTTTTACTGGCGCTGATATAACCTAAATGTGTTGCAAGCGCCGTAAAACCCTTAAAAACAAAAACAAAAACAATCAAACTAAGTATATTGGTGGTATGCTCTTGGAATCTACATCGGATCCCTAATTGTTCCCAGTTTCCCTTTGTCTTACTTTTTCTTGGATGCTTTCATTGTAATTCTAGAACTTTTTACTATCCCATTTTCTCCCTTTTTACTGGCGCTGATATAACCTAAATGTGTTGCAATCGCCGTAAAACTCTTAAATACAATACAAAACAAAAACATAATCTCTTGATATAGTGGGCGATATTATAGGCCTCTAAAATGTCTAATTGGAAATTACAATTCGTTAAATTATATTTACAAAAAGTCAGGATGTGTCTAATGATCAGAATAGATGTGTTTTAGAAGTTAGTAATATATTACGTAATATTAAGTAACAATGAATAGCTATGTTGTTTTTGCATTAGATTCAGGCTTGACCCATGGGTCGGTAAATTTTCCTCCTTTTTGACAAATTGTCATTATCATCACTGGTTTATAGTCGTGATGGATATAATTTAATGAAAACCTACCATTAAAACGACACAAGTGTATGGCGGGTGGTTGGATGGGAGCATCACCCTTGAATCGTATACCTATTATGTTCGCATGGGTGTACGATCCGATAGTGATGTCGTTTCTTCTTCTCTTTACTATCCTATCCTGCTTCTTTGGTTTGTGATTGTATTTTTGACAGGGGATATTTTTTTTTTCTGTAAATCTTCTGCCTGTTTGTTCTTGGTTATTTATAATTTAGCTTATGATATCTTTAGGTTATGATTTTGATTTACATTTGTACTATTTTTGTTAGTGTTAGATTGCTTGTTTTTTTGTTTCAGTGGTCTCTCATATAACCTCAATTGTGTTGGAAGAGACCTAAAGCAACAAACAAACAAAAACACAAGTGTATGTGTGTGTGTGGCTTACTTAAACATTGTTTTAGAGTTCGCAATGCAACTCCTTTTACATCTACATTGTAGCACGGAAATCTCGAACAAGCTGAGACCGGGCCTATTTGTTCGAGATTTCTGTGTTGAGTAGTTTACAAAGAATAAGAAGAATGTGAGGCAGGGGTTTGAACGTGGGTGGTTTCCATAAGGTCTCATTACAATGAGGTGCAGCGTTTGGTACATCATTCGATACCAGATGGTATAATGTTCTCCCTTCGGTGTAGTCTTGACCTTTTTATCTTTTTATATAGTGCAATATCCACTAAATGTGCTCAAAGCGCTTTACAAATGGTTCCTGATCAACAGCAACACGTAAGATATAGAACGATAAATGACGCCTGTTAGGTAATATTATAATTTTTTCAGACAGAGACTACACTGTTAACGACCAGGTACTCATTTTACACCTGAGTACGGTCAGAGAATGTGAGTAAAGAGTCTTTTCCAAGGACTGAACTATGCGCAGAGCGAGGCTCGAACCCAAGACCTTCCAATCCGAAAGCGGGTGTCATACCACTAGATCACATAGCAGTCAACTAAGAAGGCATAACCAGCACAGCACATTGTTGATTACAATTGCTGATTACACATGCAATCGACATTTTTATCCATCCGGCACCCAATCACGACCACTTCCCTTGCATCTATCCTTTCACCCTATCTTCACTTCACCGCCCGTGATCACTTCTTTGATTTTAGCACACAACAGTAACAGCCTCCTACCATCTCTGCCTCGATAACACAGTTAACGCCAATGGGGAGCAATGGTAGATTTAGTTTCCATTCAATACAAACGTGGGCCAAATAATTTTGTCAACAAACACGAAAGTGGTGATCCAGTGATTGTCGTGTTGCCAGGACTATGGAAATAGGGGGGTTAAAATGGGGATGCAGATGTGTTGGGAGATTTCTGTGATTTTGAGAGCATTTTGCTCCACTGTAATAAGCGATTTTTATAAAAGATTATTTCATGATTTCTATTTTATTTATTTTTCAGATTTAACGTTGTCAACACTCCCATCCCCATCTATTAACAACGCAGCAGCAGCAGCACGTAGTGGGTGACTACACACCATCAACAAACACACACATCTTTGAGTTTGAATAGACCATATCACATCATTAGCCATTTGAATATAATCCTCTGAAATGGCATCCAGAAAGAAGGTCCTCCTTAAAGTCATCATTCTAGGAGACAGTGGGTGAGTTGACTTTGTTTAGCTTTTATGTTTTTTTTGTTTTTTTTTTATTGGTTTTTTTTTGGTGGGGGGAGGGGGGTATTTTTTTCTTTTTCAAAAAATATTTTTTTCTGTTGATTTGGTTGTATTATTAGATTTTTTTTTTTTTTGGTTTGTTTTGTTTTGTTTTGTTTTGTTTTTTCTATTAATGCAGATAGATTGTTTCATGCAACTATAATTGAATTGAATAGTCTTGATGTCAAGTCGCCCAGCAACGGAGAGCAGCGTGGTTCTAAACAAAGAAAATTGGTACTTTTTATTCTTCATGCTGGCTAGAACTTTTCGTATGTCAGGTGATCAGAATGTATAAAAGTTAAATCATGATCATATTTATAATGTTTTTCTCCTCTAGATGCACTTTTATGCTCGTCTGAGAAATATTTCATAAGGACGTCTGCCATTGATCCGATAGTTTAGAGCCGGTTACTAAGTTACTATGCATCATTACGAGGGAAGTGAGGTCACGACTGTTGAAGGCTATTATGTTGAACCAAATCATACCAACACTGTTTCTTAAAGAAATGTTCCCTGAATTTGAAGTTCTTGGTGGTATAGCCTTTTGCAGTGGGATTCTGTGCTGGTGTCTGGATGAAACTTTTTTGGTGATCTCAAACTATGCACAATGATAATAGGCTCTTGGAATCTACATCTGTTCCATTTTTGAACCATTCCCCTGTCTTAAGGGGGCAGCGTGGCTCAGCAGTACGGTCTTTTCTTCGTACCCGAAAGGTACTGAGTTCGATCACCCACCGCTGCGATGTGTGGCCTTGAGCAAGTCACCTCGCCTTAGCTTAATTTGCGGTGCTGCACTGCGGCTGACGCCTGGGTTCTTTGAATAGACCCTAGAGCAAAATTTCTCCTATGGGATGAAGAAAGGGAATTTTTAAAAATTTATTTTATTTTTACTTGTATATATTGTATATTTATTTTCTTTGACTATCTTTGAAAACGAAAAATGAAAACATTATTTGTTTTGTCTTCTGAACAGTGTTGGCAAGACATCTTTAATGAACCAGTATGTAGCCAAAAAATTCAGCAATCAATACAAAGCCACGATAGGCGCAGATTTTTTGACCAAGGAAGTTATGGTTGATGACAGACTTGTTACAATGCAGGTGGGTTGCTATACATGTTAAATAGAAATTATAGCTTTTATATATTTGACAGACTTGTTACAATGCAGGTAGGTTCATGTACGATGGTGTACATGTCTTAGAGAAATTATCGCTTTTCATATTGGTTACCATAATGTTATTTTTAAAAAAATAATTAACTTATTATACTTAGAAAGTTAGCGGGGGCCACCTGGGGATCAACACAACAAGTCCTAAGAATGCCACCAGCATTAGCACTCTGCTATAGCATCAGAGAATATTGTGCCTGGGTCGCCTCCAACTGACTAATGACAGGCCACGGCAGGACTGCTGCAGACATGCATCGATAGGGTCTAAGGGAGTCGGCCCACTGTCCTTACTGTCAGGGAATGCCAGAGACAGCAGACCACCTAATATTATACTGCCCTGTTACGAGATTGGCAGGAAGGAGGTTTCGAGGCTGTCCTTTTATTGTTTTTAGTTGTTGGTTGAAGAATGGTTTAGAGCCTGAATTGTTTGGTGTTTGGTATTTTGTTCTTTTTTTAAGCTGTTATATGTGGGGGTCCTTGAGATAATCAGTCACATGGTGAAAAGCTTTGAACGGTGATATTGACAATTTTAGAGGTCAGTTTTTATGGAAAATGAGTTATCATCAAAAATCGTTAAATCAAAAATTTTTCTTCATATTGATGAAATATTTTAATTGTATCCTACTCCTAAATATTTTTTTTTTTTTTTTATGAAGGTAATTATTATACTTAATTTCAACTCTTGTCAAGTTTGGAAGCGATTTTCTCAAAATTAGGGTTTCACACCCTAGCCCATTATATGACCATAACCTCATGAAAAATCACCCGATTTTCTTCAAATAAAGGTTAAAATGCTCAGGAGACATTGGGCTTTCAGTAATGAAAAAAACAAACCGCATAACAAAAATTTTCACCATGTGACTAATTATGTCAGGGACGCACACATATTTATTTTTGTTTTATTACTTTTAACAGTTCACAGCTTCTTAGCAGCTTAGTTTCGCTTTGACTGATTTATAACGTATTTTAATGTTTCTATTAAGAATCGGATATCTTAATTTATCATTATCAGACATCGTGTTATTATCCAGGGTTGTTATTTTATGCAGCTATTTGGTCTTGTGGTATGACATTCGGATTTTGGATTGGAAGGTCCTGGGTTTGAGTCTCACTCTGCGCATAGTTGAGTCCCTGGAAAAGGCTCTTTACTCGCATTCTCTCACCATACTCGGGTGTAAAATGAGTACCTGGCCATTAACAGCGTAGTCTATGTCGGAAGAAATTGTAATATCGCCCAACAGGTGTCGTGTCTCATTCTGCATATTGCATGTTTTTGCTGGTCAGGGACACTTTGTAAAGCGCTTTGACGTTTAGTGGATATTACGCTCTGTATATAAAGGCTTAATTTCATTTCATTTTTAATTCTATTTATTTTTAACCAGATATGGGACACAGCAGGACAGGAAAGGTTCCAGTCATTAGGTGTGGCCTTCTACAGAGGTGCCGATTGTTGTGTCTTAGTATTTGATGTCACCATGCCCAATACATTCAGATCCTTAGACAGTTGGAGAGATGAGTTCCTCATTCAAGCATCACCCAGAGACCCAGAGAACTTTCCATTCGTTGTTATCGGAAACAAAATTGATTTGGAAAACAGAGCAGTGAGTTTTTCGTGTTCATTCATTTATTTATATATATTTTTTGTCATTATAATTATGCGGCTATGTGGTCTAGTGGTATGACACTCGCTTTTCAGATTGGAAGGTGCCTCACTCTGCGCATAGTTTAGTCCTTGGAGAAGGCTCTTTACTCACATTCTTTCACCGTACTCAGGTGTAAAATGAGTACCTGTTGTCTCTGTCCGAAAAAATTGTAATATTGCCTAAAAGGCGACATGTCCTGTCTTAAATGTTAAATGTTGCTGTTAGTCAGGGACCCCTTGTAAAGTGCTTTGAGCATATTTAGTAGATGTTATTTTTTAATAACTAAAACAAAAAAGAAAGAAAGAAATTCCCTTTATTCATCCCTCAGGGGAAATTCCTCTTTAGGGTCTATTCCAATGGAAGACTGGTATAACTCAGGTGACAGCCGCAGTGCAGTACCACAAAGTCAGCTAAGGCAAGGTGACTTGCTCAAGGCCACACAACGCTGCGGGTAGTCGAACTCGGTACCATTCGGGTACGAAGCAAAGACCGTACCGCTGAGCCACGCAGTCCCATTAATTGTTGATGGTGTTTGCATTGTTCTTGGATAGGACATTTTGCACCAGTTATCTACCTCTACTGAGGTGTGAATGGGTACTTTGTTTTTTCTTCTTCATCGTGTGGAAACCTCCAATATTGTCAAGGATCACTCCACAGTTTGTAGGGTTTTACATTTTAAACTTTGCACATAATACTAATTAAAAAAAGACAAGCAAAAAAACAAAAACACACAGATTAAAAAGACACGTTGTGAACTCTAGCAAACGCGTGAAGGCATGTTGGCAACCATTTTCAGCCACTTCAGCTGGGAGGCTATTCCATGGTCGGGCAGTGGAAGGGAAAAACGAATACATGTGGGCGTCTGATTTTGATGTTGGGATGGTTACTCTTGCTGTGTGTCCCCTCGTATTTCTTGTGCTGATATATTTGATGTCGTTTGGAAGTTTAAGGCGGTTCTTGGTGATGATGGCTATTGTAAAATTGCTTACGCTGTATGATATAGATATTCATGTATTGAAAAATATTCTGTAGTTTCAATTTCTGTGCCTTGGTTCATGAGCAGGGCATGCTTGTTTTGAGTTTCAGTAGCAGTCGAGGCATGGTTTCGAATCCTCATTGTCGCAAAGTTATTGGCTTCTGGGGCTTTTCTATTCACTTCACTCCTATAGTGGGCAGGGAGGTACATGCTGTGTCTTCTATCCCCCCAACCCGTTTTCCAATTGTTTCCTGTCATTGTCTTGGAATGAGATTACTTAGTTTTGTCCTGATCCTTGCCGGAGTTCCTTCGCTGGGAGGGAAACAGTCGAATATATAGTTATAGTTTTGGGAGATGATATTTTTTTCCTTGTAAATCATCTCTCTGTTATGCATTGTATTATGTTTAGTTTACATATTATATTATATGATTGGTAAACATTTGAGTGTATTCCTCTTAGTTGGGACCTGTGCTTGTGTCGTGTCTGGATGAGACTTTTAGGTGATCTCAAACTAAGTACTTTGGCGGTGTGCTCTAGGAATCTACATCTATTCCCTATTTGAACCAGTTCCCCTTTGTCTTACCTTTACTTTTGTACTTTTATTGTAATTCTAGAACTTTTTACTATCCCATTTTCTTCCTTTTTACTGGCGCTGATATGACCTAATTGTGCTGCAAGCGCCGTAAAACCCTTAAAAACAAAAACAAACATATTCACTTCATTTAATGTTGTTAATACTATAAGTGCCTGTTTCACTCAATTTTTTGAATTAATGTTTACCGTGGAAGTTTCAATTTATAGAAATTTGTCTCCTGTTTATTGTGTCATTTTTTCATTGCTTCAGGTATCGGCCAGGAGAGCTCAAGGCTGGTGCCACACCAAAGGTGACATCCCCTACTTCGAGACGTCAGCCAAAGAGGCCATCAACGTCGAACAGGCTTTCCAGACCGTTGCTAAAAATGCCTTGGCTCAGGAGACAGATGTAGAACTGTGCAGCGACTTCCCTGATCCTATCAAACTGAAGGACGACCAAGGCAATAAACCCAAGGATTCATGTCCATGCTGAGCAAATGAAGAAGAGATTGTATTATTGTAGATGGTGGTTATTATTGTTGTTGTTGTTATTATTATAATTATTATTATTATTATTATTATTATTATTATTATTATTATTATTATTCATGTTTATTTTTATTTATTATTCTCTTGGCATGATGTTCTTGTTTGTCCACTCTGATGTTGGTTATGAGATATAGATGTCTTAATTTTGTATATTTATTATTATTCTCATTATTTTTTAAAATACGATCCTTAACCGTGATATTATTGACATAAACATGTTGTCGTCATCTTATCAAGCAACCGTGCGTGAAATAAAAGGGTTGAGAAAGTTCTGACTTTTTAAATTAGTTTTTGTATAACATAGGATTAGATAACATCTTCCAAGAAGACTGAATAACTGATATGGATTTGTAGAAATCGTCATAGGTTTGGATTCAGTTGGGTGTTATTTCTTTGTGATAAAATCCTCTTTCAGTTTAAAGCTTAAAAAGAAAAATGGATGACTAAATTATTTTTTATATTATTATTTGGTAGGAATAGATTTAAGGTTTAAATAAAAAAATATTAAATAAAATTCTCTTTATTCATCCCATAGGGGAAATTTGTCTCTAGGGTCTATTCCAAGGGAAGACTGAAATAACCCAGGCATCAGCCGCAGTGCAGCGCCGCAAATGAGTTAGGTTGAGGTGACTTGCTCAAGGCCACACAGCGCAGTGGCTGGTAATGGATATCGGTACCTTTCAGGTACACAGCAAAGACCGTACCGCTGAGCCACGCTGCCCCCAATTTTTTGCTTGTTTGTTTGGGTTTTTTTTTTACCTACTTATTTTTGAGAGGAAAATTTAAGGAATGAGTCAGCTGCCATTTTCTTTTCTTTTATTACTTGCAACTATGAGGACTGTTTAGTTCTTCTTTCCCTTTTTTTAATTTTTTTTTTGCCCCCGATTATCTTTCAATATTTACTGATTTCATTCAGAACTTGTGTCTTTTCATTCTCTCGCAAATCATCATTAGAAATTCATAGTTTGTATCGTGCATGAAATTGTGAGAGCTGTAATATGGGATTTGTCAGCATTGCGTTATGGAAGGTTTTCTGTACCATGGAGTAAATAAATGTGAGATGTTTTATTTTGTTTTTTTATCGAAATGGATTGAACGCATAACAAAGCACTTCATCTTGCATAGGCTGTGTGCAGTGCAAGTTGTTTTAAAAGAGTCGCCTTTCTTTCTGTTGGAAGACTGGTTGATGTCGACTGAGTGAAAGGTAACAAACTCGCTCTCGACTTAGTTTGCTTCTCTGTTGATAATTCTTTGTACAGTGTATTATGTCATTGCTATTTTTACACATGTTAAAACTTCATACTTTGTATAGTATTGCCATTTGAGAAATATTGTCATGATAGTAGTAAGGCATTGGGTAAAAAATGGTCAGATTAGATAAGAAAGAAAAGTGTGCTCCGAAATTTATACTGGATTCTTTTTTGTTTTTTGTTGTTTTTTTTCTCCCCATTCCTAGATTCCTGATATCCATTAGTCTTTGTCAAGAAGTTGATAGCGATAGCAGAAAGTGATGTTTTACAGCTTGTACAGTACCATATTGTTTGTAGTTGTGTAAATGATTGAAGCCAGCATGGCTTGAACTTTTTCTTGTTTTATAAACAATTCTGTGAAAGATTTGCGAAATACATGACTGCGTGTCAAATGAAGCGCCCATTATTATTATTATTATTATTATTATCCAGTTTTCTCAGTCTTGTCAAAAGAAAAAGAAAAGAAAAAAACAGCATAGAAATGCTGGTTTCTTTGTTGCAGTGTTATTTTAGTGTTTATAACAAGAATTGAAGTGAGTAGGAAAGTGCCAGAAGACAACTGAGAATAAGATTATAATTATGTTAGTGTTTCAGATTTCCTCACATTATTGTCATTTATTTTTCTTTGGTCTCGTTTCCTTTAGAGTTATTTTTTGGTGCGATGGTGGTTTATCTTTGTGATTGATTTTGTGATTAGAAAAAAACAAACAGTTAATGTGATAGAAGAGCAATACATTGTTTGCACGTACAATGCGTATTGTACACAATATTCCTTTGTTGGAGAAAAGCTTATTAATTTCAAATATAAAGAAACAAAGTGATGAAGGCTCCGCACCACTATATTATTTCTGGAACTCGTGGGAGAAAAGGAGAATACTTGCCTTATCCTAATCTTGGATTTCTTTACTATTCTATTCAATGTTCTTCTCTTCTTTCAATGCAGTGACCAAGATATTGTATTGTATTTGTTCATTTATTTATTTCACGATGGGTACTGCAATAATTCTGTGTGTTGATTTTCATTACTCAACTTGCATTGACTTCTTTTTTTTTTTTTAAGGCATCTTGAAGGGTGCTAGTATATCAACCTCCCCTCTTCTCTCTCTTCCCCCCCCCCCCCCCCCCCCTTTTTTTTTTTTTTTTGGTTTAAACCTTAATGTCCTTCCTGTTTATTACTTGAACAACTTTTGAATGGCTAAGGTGTGAAAAGTTTGTGGATGTATCGTGAAGTATTGTATGGAAGCATAAATGGATCTCTCCGGTAGAAAGGGAAGATAGATTTTATTTATTTTTTTTGTCCAGAAAGCATATTGTAATTATGACCAAAAAGTATCTCTCAAATTGTATGGCGGCTTTAAAAATGTCATACGTTCATATATTTTAAAGAGCGTTTTAGAAAGTTCATAATGGAATGAATTGATTGGTCTAAGCATGTTATTATTAGCCCAAGAACAATTTACTTCCTGAGGCAAAATGGAAAAGACTTAGCATTGGATCAATATTTCAATTCATTGAGGGATGAGTTTATACCCTAGACTTTAGGATACTTGGGGTTTGATGGGACGGTCATGTTCTCATTACACCTCTGCAAGTGTCAGTGTATTAAAATAAACAACCCACCGTGTGCTAGTGTGTTGTATGTGATACTTTAGACAGCCTAAGGTTGCAAACAAGGTTTAGAGTGCTGTTGGTATATATCTACTTTTGTAAACTATTGTCGTTTGTGTTACACATTCTGAGGGTGCTTTTGACCCTGGAATACATTGGAATGCTGCAGGCCCTGACTACAAATGTTACACATTCTGGGGATGCTTGCTTTTGACCCTGGAATGCTGCAGGCACTGACCTCAAATTTATCTTGACTCTCCTTTTTATTTCTGTTTTGTAGCATATTCTTTTTCTGGAATTACCCAAATGGAAACAGTTCTTTTTATCTATTGATGTCTTTTTCAGTTCAGGGCGCCATTTTTTATGTTGGTAAAATTATGACAGCGCAAGAGAATCGAAACATTTGTATTTTCGGACTAAACAAGAGATATGGCTTATGGATAGAATTCAAGTCAAGGTCAATTGTGTAGAGTATTAGTTTTGCTCTTTGCTCATTTCAGACTGACAAGATGTTTTTCCAACATTTTTGACATGAAGAAACATTTCTACCGTTTTATCGAATTTTGGAAATGACCTCGTGTTCATCGTTTATAGAATGACAAGTGATTCGACAATTGTGAGTCTGGCACTATAAAGAAGAAAAACCTGTGAGACGGGAGCTAAAAAGAATAAATTGAAATCGTGATATGGCCTACTAAATGTGTCCCATTGCCCTCAAATCTTAAAAAAACAAAATCAAACAAGCCATTTCTTCTGCTCTTTCTCTACCAGTCTCTTGGTCGTTTTATCCTTTTGTCATTACTCAATTGGAGAGAAATTGATGAAAGCGAAATCCTTTCGGAAATTCTTCAAAATGACTTAATATGATTGTTTGTTTTTTGTTGTTGTGTGTTGCCAGTTTGATTATGTCATGGGTCCATTTCCCCAACTAGGTTCAGTGTGATTTTCATGAACGGATGTGGATGTGGAATAAATGTATATCAATCGCGCCAGTCAAAGGTCGAAGGTCGAATGGGACATCACATAAAGAGATCCATTTTATTCAATGTCATAATCTTTTTTTTTTTTTTTTTTCCTTTTTTTTTTAAAAAAAAGATATATTTTGTTATGAAATTACATCCGAATGCGTTGAGTCCAGGAGAATGTGATGCATCCCATGAAGAAGATGTTATGCATTTGAAATGAAAAATGATAAAACGAGTTAGTACTTACGTAATTTGTAATTTGTTGTATGATGACAGAATGTATAACATGAACTGAAAATACATTTATAATATTATTATGCTAATTTTTGTCACGAATAAATTCCAATTGAGATCAGACAATACTCGACATTCTCAGACTTTTCTGATTTTCAAGGCTTGTTTTATTTGTTCTTTATTTGTTTACTTTTTATTTATTTATGTATTTATTTTGGATGGTTTTATTCAGTTCTGCAAAGTTATCGACCCTTACAATCAAATTGCTAGTAAACGTTCGAGTAGTAAACGTTCAAGGTTACGCATTGTTTTGTGTGTTGGCGGATGTTGAGAGCATTCTAGCTAAATGCATAGCGTCAATAGGAATTGGGTGACTGAATTGTTCTAGTGTGCGAATCAGCTACATGTACCATAACTCATTGCTACTTTGTATCTTGTCGCATTATATGGATCAATACAGTCAGAAAGCTGCTGCATTGTAAGTATGAAGCTACTGTATTTATTGTTTCGTTTTGTGAGGAATTGTGAGCTCAATGTAAGCCTTTTGGTTCCTTGTGGAACATAGGGGCCGCAACAGCACTCTTCCATCTGACTCGGTTTTAGGAGGTCTTCTTTATCCGGGCCCAGGTATGTCTGGCTGCCTTCAACGATGCTTCGTCGCCATATTTGCTTTGGTGGACCAACCCTCCTCTATCCTTGCGGGTTCCAGTCCAAAGCCTGCCTGGTGATATATTGCTTGCAGGCTTCCTGAGGGAATGGCCAATCCAGCCCCATTTCATTTTCTTTATTTCCGTTTCAATAGGTGACTGGTTCAGTTTTTGGAGCAGTTCTTCATTTGTGATGATGAGATGTCTGGCCACCTGATGTTTAGGATGTTGTCTATTCTGTCTGCCTCCCATAGTGGGCAGGGTGGTACTTATTGTGTCTTCTATCACCCTATATTTGTTTTCCAACTTGCTTTCTGTCTTTGTCTTGGAATGAGATTACTTGGTTTTGTCCTGGCCCTGGCTGACAGGGAAACAGTCAAATGTATAGTTATTGTTTTGGGAGATATTTTTTTTCTTGTAAATCATCTCTTTGTTATGTATTATTATTATATTTGTTGTTTTGAATGTATAGTGTAAACACTTGAGTGTATTCTTCTAAGTGGGGACCTGTGCTCATGTCTGGATGAGACTTATAGGTGATCTCAAACTAAGTACATTGATGGTATGCTCTTGGAATCTACACCAATTCCCTATTAATACCATTCCCCTTTGTCTTACTTTTTCTTGGGTACTTTAATTGTAATTCTAGAACTTTTTACTATCCCATATTTTCCCTTTTTACTGGCGCTGATATGACCAAAATGTGTTGCAAGCGCCGTACATTTCTCTCTGCCATGTATTCATTTCATAAATGTGGGGGGGGGGGGGGGGGAGGGAGTTCCTGGGTGACAATGGAGTCCTTTAGTCCTTTCCTGTTTGGAAAGCTGTTGGATGGTTTTCTATTTGAGATATGATACTTGTTTTATAGCTATTATAAGCCATTTCTCCGAGCGTCAAGGTCTGGGAAAGTCTCGGAGTGAGAGTTGCCTTAGTCCTAGCCTGGGGTAGATTTGAGGTCTGCTATAACTCATCGGAACAATTCCCCTTTGTATTATTATTTTTTTCTTAGGCGCCGTTGATTCAAAAGTACTGCAGACACTGGAATTTTTTCCGAACTGTCCTGTTGTTTTGTACCATTTTTTCCCCTTTTCCAAGGCGCTAATATGAAATTGAGTGACGTATGCGCCATTGATGAACGCTTAAAGTAAGTCAGCATGTCTGCCGTGATATGAGAAAAAGACGCATAACGGGAAAACCTACTTTTTCAGGAAACGCAAAAAACTGTTTTACTTAATAACATTGTAACTATTGGCTCGAATCTAAAAGAATTGATAGATAATTAAAGAACATTTTTTTTGTTATTTTATTGATGGAACTTGAAAACTAAAATATTTGTATTAACTGTGTAATTCACCGAAAGACTTTTTGTCAAATCCATGATTGAAAATTGATTGACACATGTCTTTGACAGATAGACGCAAAAATATTATGCGTCCATCGCACTTTCGGATGTATATCCAGTGTGTGACAAACGGACGCATATTGTTTTTGCGCCTGTTTGTCATAGACATGGGCTAATTTAGCGGTAATGTGCATATTGATATACAGTGTCATGTGAGGACGCATATCGCCCAATATTAAGCTATAATAAGCAAAAACATCATAATCACAGGTCCCTAGAATAATCAGAAGAAACCAATCAAAAACATATTAGGATTTCAAGCTGAACATGCTTTATTATTTCAGAACAATCGCATCAGTCATGTAAATTTTCATAATATTTTCATTTGCAGTGATTTGATTAGCATTATTTGTATAACTAGTACTAACTCTCTTTCTCTCCCTATTTCGTTACAGTTCACTAACATGGAGTTTGCTTTTGTAATCATTGCTACTATTATCACATACATATTATATTCCATCTCTTCTCTTTAGATAATGAATTGAATCATTACTTAGGTGTAAACGTTGCGTGCTCGTACACATTGTTTGGAAGAGCAACGTTTCCAACTAGTCAGTGAATTATGAAAGGACATTCACTTGTAGGATTTGCAAAGAATTCTACTCGTGGAACTGGTTGGTAGGTCTATCCAGTACTTTCGTCTATTGGGGGGGGGGGGGGGGGGGCGTCAAACCCACAAGTTGTTTCACGATCTCATCCTTGTAAATCCTACACCCCTGGGTTTTGTACGAAACTTTGGCGTACAAACAAATCCCCGTTTCAGAATGTCACATTCGTTGAAGGTGTCTTCTTCAAAGCTATTTTGAAGAAGAGTGTCTTTAGTGACCCTGGCCTGAATTCAGCACAAACAATCTTAGCTAGGTAGGGACGATTGTCAGCTTTGCTCAACAGATTACTGACTCCAGAATCCCAGTTGGCAAAGTCATTAAACCTCAACGGCATTGTCTGGCAGCCTGCTTCTACGACACATTGTTCAAAGTCATTGAAATCAAAGATCTTGATCGTCTTTCTGTCTCAGAACTCTTTGGATTCCGGCATGGGTGGAGTCAGCTGCCATAAAAGTATGACCAGGCTCGAAATAGTTGATTGTGATGGTGCTTGCTTTTGTAGTAGTCTAATCATTTACAAGATGAAGTAACATAGTATAAAGGGTACAATTTATATTTTGGGCGCTACAGTTATCCAGTCAGAGTGTCACAGATTCGGCATCACGCTTATATATTAGGTAAGAAGCTGATGCAAGGTCTCATCTTTTCGTCCTAAAATTGATTAATTCCATATCACGGCAATGTCCTTTTCACTTTTTTTGCAGCCCACTGGTGCAAATGTCTCATTGAATAAGACCAATCTGCTTGTGAACATGATTCTGTTAAACTGATTCATTCTCGGCAGCAAAATTACTTTTTGCAGATCAGCGGCAAACACTAGATGGGCTGTGTTGGCGTTTTCGTTCTTGTCTGCATCCCGTTGATACCTCTCTCTAGCATTTCTGTATCGTGTCCGATGAATGATTTTTTCGGCACACGGTTCACACCTTTCTTCACAGTTGCATAGTTGTTTGTGCAACAAGGACTTACATTTTTCACATGCTTCTTGAACAAGTAAATACGGCTTGTGAGATGTTAAGTTCTTTAAATGCAGAATAGTAGAGTTTCTTTGATATGGATTTTCCAGTGACTGCGCAAAAGTTTTCGTGAATATCATGGATGATCAGATCAGACGGTAAATATCTCCTGAAAGGCGCGTGTTCACGTCTATAATGAAACATGCTTGTTTTATATTTCTCTATGTGTTCATGGATAATGCTGTGGTCAATCTTGTGCAAGGGACTATGACGTCCACGATTGTCAACAAGGGGTACTTCTATGACATTGTTTTCGTTAACACCGACATCCTTGAACGCGCTCCTTATCAGTTTGCCATTATTAGCTTTGAATCCGAGAGTAGTAAGGAAGAACTTTTTGCACACGGGATGGAAGACTCCATCTTCCTGTTTCATTGTATATCATTTGCATGTACATGACTAGGCAATTTTCTCCTTGGAAAGAATGCCTTCGCCCTGATCTCTGCATTTTGTTTTACTTACCCAAGTCCGTACAAATTTGCGCTGGTCCTTCCAGTCCTCTCCCCAAAACATCTGTTAAGCTCCCATCGCTGGTACTCTGAGAGAATCTGTCACGGCATTTTTTTGAGCAGGTCGGCGCACAACCTTCCAAGACCGAATGCTTTTCTCTCATTCGCAAAAGCTTGTGTATTTCCTTGTCTGCTTTTTGTATCGGCGTCTTGTGCTTTCTATTGTTTGAGTGAGGAGACACTGTCTCTATTTCTAGATCTGGTGTAGTTATTGTTCACTCTGCTATCATGGTCTCTATAATCAATGACACACTTGGAACATGCTCTCCTTCAGATATTTCTCCTAAACCGGTAAAGGATGCCGGCGTGGCAGTTTCGGACAAATACTCTTCCTCTTCATGAAATGGAACTCTAGGGGCTGTAGTTTCGGCGATGTATTTAGAAGCAAGTCCCAAATACATTTCAAATTCTGAGTCACTTTCTAAACTTTGTTTCTCAATGGTAAATTCAACACAAAATCCATATCGTTTGCATGTGCTTCTTTAATCTCAACAGCCAGTTTACGTGCTTCTGCTGCAGATTTTCGTATCGGTGTTTAGGTAAACCTATCTAGCTCGTCTCCTCCGTTTTTCTTGTTGTCCGTGGTTTCTTTAAATCTTTTCCTCTCTGCTTTTATGACACTCATACATCATGTAATTCCTCCTTATAGAGGTTTCACTGTTGATCTGAGCTAGCTGTTTCAATGGAATGTCAATATCTGAATCACTGGAGTCTGATTGTCATGATATATTTAATCTGGGTTGGCTGAGGTGGATGTACCGGTGGCTCTTTTAGGGGTTCGATCATATCTGATGAAAGAGATATAAATATGGATATTCAAAAATTGAACGGGAGTGGACTTATTCATTAAAATAATCGTTATCATAAAGTAACGTTGTTATGATAATATGATATTGAGTTACAGTTGCTTGCTTTTCCCAAAAGAATATTGAAACAGGTTATTGAGGGCTAATTGGATGCATAGCTAGAGACGTATTGTCTCAGTAGTTAAGGTTTTCACTTTGATTCAGAAGGTACCGAGTCCGACACAGTCCTAGGTTGGTTTTCAGGCCCGATTGGTTTTATTATTTTTCCCACTGTCCTGATCCCAAGCAAGGGGAGTGCGCAGTTTGGTCAAATTTCAATGGAAATATGGGGGTGCGCACTTTAGTAGAAAGCCGGGGGAGATGGGGGGGGGGGGGGGGAATCATTTTCATCAAAGAAGGGGGTTTGACCGAAGAATTCAACCACAGCAAATTACAGGGACAGTATTTTGTCTATTTAAGAATGAATTTTAAGTTTAATAAGATCAAAAGGAGGGAGGGGAGGTTCGCGAAAATTCCGAAAATTAATGGATTGGGGGTGGGCGTCTTTTTGATACACTAGAATACTACTACTACTACTACTACTACTACTACTACTACTACTACTACTACTACTACTACTACTACTACTACTACTACCACTACTACTACTACTACTACTACTCCCACTACCACTACTACTACTACTACTACTACTACTACTACTACTACTACTACTACTACTACTACTACTACTACTACCACTACCACCACTACAACTACTACTACTACTACTACTACTACTACTACTACTACTACTACTACTACTACTACTACTACTACTACTAACGTACATACAAATGCTTTAACTGCTACTACTAATACGACTACTACTTATTCTACAACGTCTACTTTCATAGTGATATAACGATGATGATTATAATAATAACATTAATATTAATAATTGTCATCATAATGATAATCATAAATATAGTACATGTAACAACAATAACAGTAGTGCTATTAGCATGTAAATCAACATTTGTCTAAGTTAAATATCACAAACACAGATAAACCGTCAATAGCAAATAATTATTAAACATCCTCACTAATATATGACAAGTACTTATATGATTATATACATAAAATCTTTGATCACTTGAATAGGAAAAAGATAAAACTCACCCGAGGTAATGAAGAATTCACACCAAAACAGCAAGTTAATCGTACGTCTTTGATGATTGATTATTTGATGAAAATTGGAGAACAATGATATGTTCTTTTCACCGTCACCAGTCGTAATACAAACGGACGCATATATCTTAATTTTTGGAGAGTGTCTTGGCAGAAAGTCGCATATCCGAAGTGCGTCTTTTTGTGAAAGACAAATTATGTCCTTCGGTGGACGAATAATAGAAAAAGACGCATATTACAAAATGCGACCTTCTGTCATATCCACATTCAATATGCGTCGATCTGTCATTCCTCGAAACGAATTTAAACCAAATAAGGTCAAGTCGTATATTTTTCAACGATTGAGTTACCAAACCCAGATAGAAAAATGCGCCTTTCTCTCAAGTATGTGAATCCCAGAAAATGTCAATTTGACCTAGATACCGATATGCGTCTTTCTTCCCTATCACGGCAGATGTGTTGGTCTATGACAATGGGTGTGTTGTGCAATCTTGAAAGGAACAAAAAATAGCTCTGCACACCTCGTTCTATGTATACATTTTCAATACAATTATTTCTAAATTATACAAATGTGACCATTACAAAAAATAATAAAAAGCAAATTACACAATGAAATAAAATTACTTAACTTTTCACATAACCCTTTTTAGTTGTTTATTTGTTTTGTTAAGTGTTTTTGTTTTTTTTGGGGTTTTTTTTTTTTTTTTTTTTTTTGGTTTTTTTTTTTTTTTTTTTTTGCGTTCTGTCTAGTATTTATTTATATTTTTTCTTTTGCTTTCCCTTTGTAATAAAAATGCTATTCTATTTTTAAATTTTTAAAAATTATTATTGTTATTATTATTATTATTATTATTATTATTATTATTATTATTATTATTATTATTATTATTATTATTATTATTATTATTATTATTATTTGTTTTGTTTTGTTTTAGGAGCAAACAGATATTTTATTAGAAAAGCGTCAAACCTGAATCTAAATGATTTTGGACATCTGGGGTTATATATATATATATATATATATATATATATATATATATATATATATATATATATATATATATATATATATATATATATACACATATCCATTGTCCATTTCTATCTCCCATTGTTCTGGCATAATTGCAGCGCATGTAAGGAATTAAATTATAATATATCAAATATTGAATTAGACTTCAGTTAAAGCCTGTCACTTTCACTGCCCAAGAAGGTCGCTTTCTGAGTGGGGTTCCTGATCTCCCATAGTGGGCAGGGTGGCACTTATTGTGTCTTCTATCCCCCTTATATCTGCGTTCCAACTTGCTTTCCGTCTTTGTCTTGGAATGAGATTACTTGGTTTTGTCCTGGCCCTGGCTGAGAGGGAAACAGTCAAATGTATAGTTTTGTGAGATGATATTTTTTTCCCTTGTAAATCATCTCCCTGTTATGCACTGTATTGTTTTGTTTACACATTATATATGATTTGTAAACATTTGAGTGTATCCCTCTTAGTGGTCTCGATGAGACTTTTAGGTGATCCCAAACTAAGTACACTGATAGTGTTCTCTTGGAATCTACATCTGTTTCCTATTTGAACCAATTACCCCCTGTCTTCCTTTTTCTTGGGTGCGTTAATTGTAATTCTAGAACGTTTTACTTTCCCATTTTCTTCCTTTTTAATGGCGCTGATACTGATAGGACCTAAATGTGTTGCAAACCCTTAAAAACAAACAAACAAGGTCGCTTTCCTGACCTGAATTCTATCTAACGGTGGGATGTGGCCTTTTGATCTTTGTGCATTTGGAAGGGCACTCATATTTGTACGGCTATGTGGTCAAGTGGTAGGACACTCGCTTTCGGATCGGAAGGTCCTGGGTTCGAGGATCGCTCTGCGCATAGTTGAGCCCTTGGAAAAGGCTCTTTACTCATATTCTCTCATCGTACTCAGGTGTAAAATAGTACCTGGCCGGTAACAGCGTTGTCTCTGTCCGGAAAAAAATTGTAGTATCGCCTGACAGGCGTCATGTCTCGTTTTACATGTTACGTGTTGCTGTTGGTCAGGGACCCCTTGTAAAGCGCTTTGAGCACATTTAGTGGATTTAGCTCTATATAAAAGCTCAATTTTTAAACAAAATTCCCTGTCCAGTTGGCTTTCTCTCCTTGACATGGGTGTGGTCTTCTCACCTTCCATGGTGGTCAGGAGGTCATTGGCTGCGTCTTCTATCCCCTTATATTATCTGTTTTCCGAGTTGCTTTCTGTCTTGGTCACGGAATGAGATTGGAGTTGTCGAGACCCTTGCCGGAGTCCTTAGCTGAGAGGCAGACCGTCAAATATTTAGTAATGGTTTTGGGAGATGATTTCTTTTTCCTTGTAAATTATCTCTCTGTTATGTCTTGTTAGTTATGTTTTCTGTTTTGGATATATTCTTTGATCACTTGAATTGAATGCATTCCCCTCGTGGAATCTTGTGCAGGTGTTTGGATGAGACTTTTAGGTGATCTCAAGCTAAGTATAAACTAATGGTGTGTTCTTGGAATCTATATCTGTTCCATTTTTGAACCAGTCCCCTTTGTCTTATGTTTTCTTGGGTACCTTTACTTGTAATTCTAGAATTTAATAATTTTTTTACAGGATAAAAGAAGGTCGCTATCCTAGCCTGTATTTTATCTAGAGGTCTGGGTGAGGTTCCTGACCTCCTATAGTGGGCAGGGAGGCACTTACTGTATTTTAATTTTATCCCCCTATATCTGTTTTCCAACACGCTTTCTGTCTTTGTCTTGGAATGAGATTACTGGTTTTGTCCTAGCCCTGGCCGGATACCCTAGCTGGGAGGGAAACAGTCGAATGTATAATGAGAGTTTAGGGAGATATTTTTTTCCTTGTAAAGCATCTCTCTGTTATGCACTGTATTGTTTTGTTTACATATTATATATGATTTGTAAACATTTGGGTGTATTCCTCTTAGTAGGGACCTGTGCTTGTGTCTGGATGAGACTTTAAGGTGATCTCAAACTAAGTACTTTGATAATGTGCTCTTGGTATCTACACCTATTTCTTATTTGAACCAATTCCCCTTTGTCTTACCTTTTCTTGGGTGATTTAATTGTAATTCTAGAACCTTTTACTAACCCATTTTCTTCCTTTTTACTGGTGATATGACCTTAATGAGTTGAAAGTGCCGTAAAACCCTTAAAAAACAAACAGACAACGCCAAAACCTGCAAACTTCAGTCAACAAAAGCCGGACGTCTTGTTCCAACGTCAGATTTTCTCCTCTAATGGCTAAGTGGTCCAGTGGTATGACACTCGCCTCCGGATCGGTAGGTCCTGGGTTCGTGCCCCGAGTGGCGCATAGTTGACTCCTTAGAAAAGATTCTTTACTCACATTCTCTCATCGCATTCATGTGTAAAATGAGTACATGGCCGTTAACAGCGTTGTCTCTCTCCGAGCAAAATTGTAATACCGGCTATCAGGCATCATGTCTCGTCCTGCACGTTAAGTGTTGCTGTTGGCTAGGAATCCTTGTAAAGCGCCTTGGTAACTTTTAGTGGATATTGCTCTATATAAAAGCTCCATTTTCCCCCTTTTCCCTTCAGGTGCCCAGCAGCTGAGAGGAAAGAGGTCAGCTGAGTGATAAATCAAAATTTCACAATTTGCATGTGTCGTGTGCTGGAACATCATGGTGATTATTGGTTATCAAAGATACACTGCGTTTGTAACACACTACACACGCAAGACATTCACGTGTTGTCTGTGATAACATTAGATATATATATATACTGACGGTCTAAAACAATCACAAACAGCTGGGTGACGTCATCTACATCCATTCTTTAGCTCAAGGTCAAATTTGTGATAACTCGTTGTCTGCTTATGTTTGCTGTCAACTGTGCTACGGAATGCATATATAAGTAGTCCTTCAGAACCATTTGGCCCATTGAGCCGGAGTTTATCCCGGTTTCTATTACTTGAAACGGAAAATAGCAATTGCTTGCAACCCTTTGGATAGAAGGCTAGTCTTACGCAAAGTACCTTCCGCCAGATCTAGCAGACCCAACTAACCACTGCCTGGTGGACAGGGCAGGTCGGAACAAATCTCGACTTCACCCGGGATTGATCGTATGAAGCAAGTGCTCTACCAACCGAGCTATCGTGACCCCTTACATCCACAAAACGTTATCAATAATTTGCTCTACTTATCACTTGATGGCTAATTGTCCTGATAAAATTGGGTCTGTCGCAATATATATATATATATATATATATATATATATATATATATATATATATATATATATATATATATATATATATATATATATAATGTCCTTCCGCCACGACATCATAAGATACCGTCGCCTAGGCACTCCATGAAGGAATGTAGATAATTCATCAAACAGGATATCTGATGTCAACAGGATCCCCCATGTTGTCCTAAGTGAGCAAATTGGAGGTTAATAATCTTCTTGCCCAAGAGAAAAGACGAAAGTGTCTGAAGCGGGGCTGGATCCCGGGACCTTTCGGGTCACAGTGCAATGCCTTAACCACTCGGCCACTTATATATATATAGATTTTTTTATTTTTTTTATTTTTTCATTATTATTTTTTAATTTTTATTTATTTATTTTTTTAAATTTCTTTTTTTTTTTTAATCATTATTATCTTTTTTTAATTTTTTTTTTTTAAATAACATCTTATCTATTTATTTATTTATTTATTTATTTTTTTAAATTTTTTTTTTTTACAATATTAGATTATTTATCTATAATATATTATGGAAATGATTGTGCTTATTCATTCATTCATTCATCCCATTGTGCTTATGTGACAAGTAAATTAAAACAATGAAAAGAGAAATCTCTAAATCTAGGTTATATAAACGTAGGCCTACTCTCGTTTTGGGTCATGCGTTAAAGGCTCCATACACGCCCGGATATGATCCTGGTTCAGACCCCGATCAGGCAAACCCGGGTGAAAACGCAATGTGTGTGGCCAAATACCTAGCCGATAAACCTAGGTATAGTAGGGGGAATTAGGCTAAAATCGTGCAAATTCGGGTTGAAAGCATGAAAATTTGCATACAGGTTGCTAAGACCCATAGAAAAAACATCTGATATAGAACCACTCTGGCAATCAATCATAACGTATCGGTTTAAGGCCTTAGATTTTACCTATTACAGCTATATTAAACAAGGGAAATAACTGCGTAAAAATATATATTTTCTTCATATTCATTGTATTAGGGAAAATTAGGCTAAAACCGTGCACATTGAGGTTGAAATCCTGAACATTGGCATATAGGTAGCTATGACCCGTATAAATAACACCTGATATAGAACCACTCTGGCAATTTATCATAACAGTGCTTTTTTAGCACTTTTATTTTTTCCTATATAGCATTACTTATCCGAGGAAATAACCACGACAATACAATGTGCGTTCTAAAACTTTAAATACACCGGTAACCATTTAGGGTAGCTAACTGATGGTTATTTCGTGTTGTAACTAGTAGATAAAAGCGGGAGAGGGGAGAGGGGGAGAGGGAGAGACGGAGATAGATAGATAGATAGATAGATAGAGAGAGAGAGAGAGAGAGAGAGAGAGAGAGAGAGAGAGAGAGAGAGAGAGAGAGAGAGAGAGAGAGAGAGAATTTTACTCATTACTGTACTAACCTAACTAGTAGATAAAATAGGGAGAGGGGGGAGAGGGAGTGAGCGGGAGAGAGGGAGAGAGAGAGAGAGAGAGAGAGAGAAGAGAGAGAGAGAGAGAGAGAGAGAGAGAGAGAGAGAGAAGAAAAAATTTTACTCATTACTGTACTGACCTAAACACCCCCCCCCCCCCCCCAACAAACACACACACCCCGCATCTACACAAGTCCGTGCAAGGCAAACCGGACCTTAAACACTTGCATCAGGTGCCGATACATTCTCTCTTACGTGAACATTTGATGAGTTTTTGGGACACTTTTGAAAATTCTGGAAATAAGCTCCACAGTGGTTCATGTCGATCGTCACATTTGTTGCAGGGTTCTCTTCTATAAAAGATATAATGTTAGCAAAAGCTCGACTTCTTTCAAGAACTGTGACATCATGATTATCATCAGCAGTGACATCTTTTAAAGCTTGTTTGCATGACCAATTTTATGGTATAGGGCGGTAGTGTGGCTCCTGAGCGACTAAATCTCCTCCGGCAATAAATGACAACATATCAGAATCTTTTATAGATAACGCTATTTCACGAATATTTTCTTCCATTTCTGTTGTCATTACAGAATGGAGTACTCCCGATTCCATGTTTTTACAAAAAAGCACGTTTGTTTATTATAGCCAATCTCTAATTTTGAACGTTGTCTCATTATTCTCGTGGGTTGCGAAATATATTCATTCGGTGACTCCTCCAAGGCAAATGACGAAGTTTGGAATTCTTGTAGGGCAATTCTTTTAGATTTCTTTAATTCTAATCGCCTAATTTTGTTGGCATTAAATTTTACACGACAATACTTATGCCACTTAGCATCATTTTGTTTTAAGCTTTCAATAATCTCATTTCTTTCTGATGAATTAAAAAAATAGATGCATCCAACTTGTTGTCATCACAAACCAAAGAATTGAATTGTGTTAAATCTTCAAAAAGAGTTTCATAGCCTTGCCCTTTGTCATTCCTCCTCCACTTAGAGGGACATTAGAAACGGTCTGTGTTATCTTGTTGTCATATCAAACACTTGTCGCAGTCTCTGGGAGCAGTTCTATTTACTATTGTACGTGTATCTGAAATCATGCAAACGCATTCCTTTTTTTAGGCATATGCAACATTCTTTCATAACTCTCTGTCTCTTTCTTTCGTTATTTCTGGTAAAGACCCATCATCAGCAGGCAAAATGTGTGCAGTATAAATAGAACAGTCTCCCATTGTCCCTTTGAGGTAAATAACGTAAAGTAAATAACTTGCCACAATACAGCATCATAGTGGTTGATGATGATGATAACGATGATAATTATAGCAATGTAAGTGGTATGCTGACTCTTTACTGTCATCAAGTTTGACCGAAACAGGTTTTAACTCACGTAAAATGATTATAGCAGTATTTTTGGAAAGAAAAGAAAACAGGAGGAGGGGAGAAGGAGCACTGTCCTTTGTCAACACCGGTTATCGGCGTTTATTGAGCTGTGTTCTGCTAGTCTGTTTTGTCTACTCCTCTGCTCGTCTTCCCGTCTGCCCGTCTGTTTTAGAGCAATTGATTATACTTATTAAATCAGATGCAGAAAAAAATCTTATATTATAGAATATTGCTCGCTAGACGTGAAATAGAATAATATTTACGATTAAATATTTTGTATGGTTCGTGAATCGAAAGTAAAGAAAAAGGAAAACATCCGCTTCGACGCTAAAAATAGTCACCAATGGGAATCCAAAGGATGACGTAAAACAACCTTTGGTCAGCTTGCCTCGAATGTTTACACAATAAAAATGAAAGAAATTATTGTCGTCAAAAATTTTTAATCTTAAAAACCTTGTATCTCAACTAATACTGATCTCTCAGAGTGGTTCTATATCATAAATTATAGGGTTTTTCATATTCTACAACATATGTAATTTTCATGCTTTCAACCACGTTTGCACAATTCCAGGGTTTTTTGGACCTAATTCCCCTTACTAGTACGGTCGATCGCTCGCAAAGCCCGCTTTGCTTAATATTTTTCGAGGCGATCGGCGATCGGGGGCGTGGCAGTATAAAAAATTGGACAATTTTTTTCGGATTTTCGCTGTTTTGACGTCAGATTCGTCAGCGTCGAATTTACAATAGGTTTGATACCAAGAGCCAAGAACTATGTTTTTACTCCAAAAATTGATGAAATTAGAAATAAAATTTAATTAATATTGAGGCTATGTGGCCGACAGAACAGTGCCCCTCCCTGTTTTGTGGTATGACTCTCGCTTCCAGATCGGAAGGTTCAGGTTTCGAGACCCGCTCTAGGTGGCGCAGAGTTGAGTCCTTGGAAAATGCTCTTTACTCACATTTTCTCACCGTACTCAGGTGTAAAATGAGTACATGGCCGTTCGTTGTCTTTGTTGGGAAAAAATGTCACATCGCCTGACAGGCGTCATGTCTCGTCTTTCAAGTTTAATATTGCTGTTGCCTTGGGACCCCTTGTAAAGCGCTTTGAGCACGTGAATATTGCGCCAAATAAATGCTGTGTTATTATTTTTTTTTAATAATATTTTTATAAATGTTGCGCCAGGAAGAGGTAGATGGCAAAAGTTTCGTTCTTGATCATCGTAAAATTTATAAAGGATTTCATACAAAATAAAAAATAGTTTTCATTATTTTCAATGTAATGATATAATAATATGCCTGTTCTTTTTTTTTTTTTTTTCCTCCTCACCCGTTGACGCGACATGACGGTCGACCTTGACACAGACATTTGGGATTGGCAGATGCCAAAAAGCCTTGACTACGTGATGACAGGGGTGGGCATTGTAACCTTGAATTATAATCTACAAACAACGCCCCCCCCCCCCCCCCCCCCCCAAAAAAAAAATAATAAAAAAATAAAAAAGAACTGGGTGCGTGTGTATGGTGGTGGTGGTGGTGGTTGGGGGGGGGGGGGTGCGAATGCGAGTAGTCCCGAGGAGTACCCGTTTAACCTGCCACGGGAACACTGTTATTTGTTTTATAAATAATAATAATAATAATAATAATATAATAATAATAATAATAATAATAATAATAATAATAATATAATAATAATAATAATAATAATTATAATAATAATAATATAATAAAATAACGACGATAAATAACAAATCTTTATTGTCCACACAATGGAAAAATTTCCGTGGTCTACGTTGCTTTTAAACTTAAATCGGATTGCAAATGCATTGATGTTATGCGTATTGGGAAAATACTTACAACATCTCCATCGGGGTATAACATATTAACACACAAAACTGCAAACTCAAACGTTCATTGTCTGATTGATATAACTTAGTGATAAGTTAATTATAAAATGCTGTCTAAAAGCAATAACAACGGGTTGACTAACGTCAAATTCATTCCTTCTATTGATGCTCTGTGTTAAATTCAAATACTCACAAAGTCCGCAAGCCAGAAATATCACTCCAGCCCAAAAATCTACATGGAACCTTGAACGTTATAGTCTGATATATTTTAATGAGAACTAATCATAAAAATGGGTGTCTAAAAACAATAACAATGAGATGAGTGACGTCAATTTGGTTCCTTCTATAAATATCCAAGAACTTTACTTACTCCATCCGCTCTCTCCTCCTTCAATACATACGAATCTATTCTCTCATCACTTTTTTGTGCGGCTATGCATGTGGTCTTGTGAATGACACTCGCCCCTTCGATCGGACGGTCCTGGATTCGAGTCCCGCTCTGAGCGGCGCATAATTGAGTCCTTGGAAAAGGCTCTTGACTCGCATTCTCTCACCTTTTTCACTGTTAAAATGAGTACCTCGCTGTTTACAGCGTCGTCTCTGTCGGGAAACAATTGCAATATCGCTCACATCTGTCTCGTCTAACATGTTTTTATGTTTGCCAAAGACCCTTATAAAGTGATTTGAGCACCTTTATTGAATATAGCGGTATATATAGCGCAAGTAAATTTCTCTCTCTCTCTCTCTCTCTCTCTCTCTCTCTCTCTCTCTCTCTCTCTCTCTCTCTCTTATAGCTATTGCTACATATGATGCGAATATCTTGTACGGTTATTGATGCTATGAGTTTAGGTAAAATGCTCACAACATCCATCAGTCGGAAATAACGTACCGTCACATAAAACTACGAGTAACCTTGAACGTTAAAAGTCTGATTGATATAATTTAGTGAGAACTAATTACCAAAATGACTGCCTTAATACAATAACAAAGAGTGGAATGATGTCAATTTCGTTCCTTCAACAGTCTAATTGATATAATTTAGTGAGAAGTAATCACTATTGTGAGCAAGACGAAAGATAGAATAACAGACAGTAACTGGGATCGGTTCTGTCGGCCTCACTATTAATTAAAATTTATTTCTAATATCACCAATTTTTGGAGTAAACACACAGTTCTTAGTATCAAACCTATTGTAAATTTGACGCTGATCACGAATCCGACGTGAAAACAGCGAAAATCCGAAAAAAATTGTCCACTTTTTTATAATGGCACGCCCGGGATCGCCGATCGCCTGAAAAAAATATCTCCCCATGTGTGGGCAAAAATCATCTGCGATAAACGCAGGGATCGGGTCACAGCGACAAGGTCATCCGTACCGGGATCAGCGGATGTCGGCGTCTATGGGGGGCTTTAGGGTTTTAGTGCTAAAACTTTGATGAGTCGGTCGCTTTCTCGGTAATGTTATCATCTGCTGTGTCGTTATCATTGACATTGATTATTGACACGTGCTTTCACATGACTGTCACATGTGTTCTATTTATAGTAATTAGTGGGGAATTTTAATACATTTGATGAATTCGTATAATATAATTTTAATACTAGCTATAAATAGACAAACAATAAAATGGAGTAACTCAAATGTCTTTATCCTCGTCCTCCCGTGTTCAATGTATGTGTTGTTTGATGCAAGCGTCGTGTTCATTGTATGTGTTGTTTGATGCAAGCGTCGTGTTCATTGTATGTGTTGTTTGATGCAAGGGTCGTGTTCAATGTATGTGTTGTTTGATGCAAGCGTCGTGTTCAATGTATGTGTTGTTTGATGCAAGCGTCGTGTTCATTGTATGTGTTGTTTGATGCAAGCGTCGTGTTCAATGTATGTGTTGTTTGATGCAAGCGTCGTGTTCATTGTATGTGTTGTTTGATGCAAGCGTCGTGTTCATTGTATGTGTTGTTTGATGCAAGCGTCGTGTTCAATGTATGTGTTGTTTGATGCAAGCGAGGATTCACAGCGTAAAATGCGTACCCTTGTGAAGAATATAGATATTAAAATCGGGAGCCTCTGTGGTGTAATGGTAGCACGTCTGACCGGTAATCAGAAGGTTTGAGGTTTGATCCCCAGTCGACGTAGACTGATTTTTTGGGATGGTATTTTTTTTCTTTTTTCTTGTATTTTTTCTTTTTTGCTTTGTTTGGCATCTTTCATATACACTTGTTCAGATCTTTATCTATAAATAGACGCATATGATTTTCCCAGAGAATGTACCTTGTGTGCGTACTCTTGATTCTACCCATTTCCATAAATAGTAAATAGTAACGCGTAATGATATCAAGTTCACAATAATAATATGATTCAATAGTACCGATCATGCCAGAAAGGCAGACGATGAGATTATTTGGTTTTCCCCTTGATTTTATTTTCCTTTTTTCCTTTTCTCTTTGACACATTTTGGTATTGTACTCTCCTTATTTTCCTTCAGGGTATGAAAAAAAGACAACAATAGCGAAAATAATTTCACCACCACCACCACAACTACCACCACCACCACCACCACCACCACCACCACCAACAGCAGCAGCAGCAACAGCAGCAGCATCAGCAGCATCAGCAGAAGGACAGCCACCACCACAATCACGAGCAGGACCATCACCACCACCACACCACCACCACCACCACCACCACCACAATCACGAGCAGCAGCAGGAGCACCAACACCACCACCACCACCGCCGCCAACACCCACACCACAACTACCACCACCACCACCACCAACAGAAGCACCAACACCACAAAATACAGTAACATTCAATGGAACAAGGCTAAAAAAGTAAACATTCCTTCTTTTTTTTTTTTTTTTTACAAAGGGTCATTTATAATATTATTTGCTTACCTGTCAAATGAGATTATCATATATTATACCCTCTCCTTACCATCCATAGGAAAATCGTCACATTTGTTGCCGTGCAGCCTACATGTTTGTCATTATAATTTCTTTTGTACATCATATTATTTGAACAAAAATGTTTGCAATAGTTTAAGTATATTGACACTGGGTTGAAGAGCTCGTTTAGCAAAAAAAAAAAAAAAAAAAAAAAAAAATAATAAAAAAAATTGTATAGCAAGAACTAACAGATTTTGTGTTTGAGTGAAATTAACCTATTTTTGTAAAGGTTGCGTGTGACGTTTTGGGGAAAATCCAGAAAGTGGCCGGCAAGGAGAGAGAGAGTTAAGAATGTACCTGGGGACAACTTCTGATAAATTGTGTCATGTGATACGATTTAATCTTTGGAAGAAAGGAGAAGTCGGAATGAAGTAATGATGGTGGTGGTGGTTGGGGTGGGGGGTGGGGGCGTTCTTGATAGTCAGAAGGTGATTGCTGTTACTGATACATAATGATAATACAATTTCATAGTCTTTTTAAAAATATTGAAGAAAAAAAAAGTGAAAAGAATAGATTCTTTTTTTTTTTAATGGAAAAAAAAGAGAGAAAAAAAAAGAACAAAAAATGAATAGGGAACTTTGACTGCACCCTTGGCAAAAACTAAAATGTTATATGTCTAGGCATGTCTACGATAAAATGGCTTTTGAGAATATTTTGACGTCATTTTTTGTTTGTGGACCGCCTAGTGAGTTAGTTGTCTTTAGTAGCGGTCAAGAAAACAAGTGATCCCATTGGTTGAACTGTTGAATACAACTCACGATTTGTTTTCTTTTGTGGCCAAAGACTTGTCTTTTGACGTCGTTTTTTGGTCAGTGTCAAGCCACGAGTTTACGAAGGCCACGGCCTGACTCACCCTGACTTAATACCGTTTTCAGACGATCGGTCACAAATGTCGTTGTTTATCGATGTGTCATCATCATGTTAAGAACGGAAGCAATGGAAATGATGGACACAGTATGGGAAAGGGGATTTTAAGATGGTTTGGCCATGACGAAGCGCGACTGAGGGACGGTCATCATCCATCGTGGCGTGTACTCTTGAGCACGTTTCCGGTCAGCTGTCTCCAAGAAACACGATCCTCTGCGGTGCGTATGAAATCTGTGTTGCTTTTTAAGTCACATTTGGCCATTCTTAGGTTATTTAGATAAGTCATTTTTTGTCTTCCTCTAGCTCTCTTTCCTTCGATCATCCCAGATGTTACCAACTTTTCTATTCCGACGGTAGGTTCTCAAAAAGATGTCATGAGTAGGACGCCATCTGGAGGTTGTAGAAAGAGAGGTAGGCAGAAGATAGCTTGGAGACAGACCATAGAGCAGGATTTAACTCTTTCCTTGCCGACTGTCATGGTCTCAAGTGAGTAAAGAGCTACTCGACTATGCATAAAGATATATGTAGAATGAGGCCCCAGAATTTACTAGTTACTATAAATGAAAAACAATTAACGATTTGTTTACAATGAAATAAAAATAATGATGAAATTTAATTAAAAGAGATAAACAGTGATCGTGGCAGTTACAAATAGAGATATGAATATTTTACGTAACTTATGATAATATCTCAGGTTCGTAAGTTTACGTTTCCAGGCAGTTGATGGGCTTGGATGATCTATTCCTCTGATAACAGGATTGGACTCGTAAAATTCCACTTCCAGGCAATTGGTAAGAGGTTATAGTGTAGTACAGCGGGCTTGGGTTTGATCCTTGAAGATTATACAATCAAAGTTAAAAGCTCCGGCGTCTTAATGGTGTAGATATAATATCTACAAAGTCCCAAAAGATAAAAATCTTACAATATATATATAGGAATAGAGTGACTGGCCGTCCGGCATAGATTGTGGAGAGAAAGTGAGTGTAGAGTGTTAGACCTATCAGCTTTTATAATAAGTGGCTACGTGACAGAATGTAGAACGAAAAGTATTCACTAATTAGAAATTAATTCGAGGGAAGGCTATAAAAGGAAAGACGATCTAATATTAGAAGGTAAAGTTTATCTAAGCCTACCGAAATATAACTGGAGTGAGATGAATTCAGTTCTTAATAAAATAAAATTTAATAAGATAATTGTGAACAATCTTTACTGTGACACCCCCCACCCACGTTTAAAATATACTCTTTAACCATTATGGGAAAGATAGATTTTACAAACGGAAGTAAATTTACTATCATGATACTCTAGCATTAATCCATTGTTATGATTTGTGCTACAATTAAATTATTTATTAACTAGACATGGAAATGTTTATATTAACGTAGGTATATGAATGGGCGACAATAACAATGAAAGATTGTGATTACAAATCATTGTGATAAACAATAGTGATGGTAATGAAGCATGATTTAAGTCGATGATATGAAGGTAATTTTCTGAATGAAATGAATGAAAATGTAAATGGAATATTGACATTTCAATTATTAATCATAAATGAGTGAAAATTCATAACAATAATAGATAAAGAGAAGATTTCCCAAATCATGAATGGGTATGGTATATATATCCAAACAATACTCAATGTTACATTAAGTTGGGTCATCATGTTTACAAATAAAATTATCGAATTTGTGTGTTCTGATTTGGCATAATTTTCGAGGTAACTAACAGTATGCATGAGAGGTTAAGTTATACCCTTCTCACGTGTTTACACTAATCGAGAAAGTAGGTCGGCGTGAATATTTTCACAACCTGGTATGTGAGAGATACTGAAAGTGTAATTTTGCAAAAATAGACTCCACCTTAGTACTCTACTATTATTCATTTTGTTATTTCTTATGTACGTGAGTGGTTTATGGTCCGTTTCGACCACAAACTCTTTTAGCAGTAGATATCTGCTGAATGTCTTTAAAGCAAAGACGATGGCCAGTCCTTCACGCTCTATTACAGAGTATCGTGATTCTCTGTCCAATAATTTTCTGCTTGCATATAAGCAAGGCATTAGAGTTCCCTCATGTTCCTGTAATAGTACACCTGCGATGCCCTTATCAGACGCGTCAGTTCTTACAACAAATTCTTTTGACATGTCGGGTAATTTAAGAATTGGTTCTGAACAGAGTAATGCCTTTAATTGGTTTAAAGCTATTCTGACACGCTTCTGTCCAAACAATTTTGTTCGGTGACCCATTCTTTGTCAGATTTGTTAGCGGTGTCGCGATGTGCGCGAAGTTGTAAATGTATTTCCTGTAAAAATTTAGGAGCCCAAGTACTTTGCGTACTTCTTTTTTTGTCTTAGGTGGTTGCAATTGTGCGATTTTTGTTTGTTTTTCTGTCTCGGGTGTCTGTGTCCCATGACCAACGGTATGATCAATCCTGCATTTGAAGCTTCGATATTAGTAAACATAGGTTGCGACACTGTGTCTCTATCAAAATATTTTTTTAGCATATTTGCATGGAATGTCTTTGTTGTGTTGTTAATTTTAATCTCGTAATTAACATTAGATTTTACTGCTGTTATTTTGAATGGTCCTTTCCATGTAGCTAAAAGTTTACTCGAGTCATCGGGTAAGAGTATTAGTACTTTGTCACCAATCTCAAATTTTCTTGATTTGCTTTTGCGATCAGAGTATTCCTTGTATTTCTCTGCTTTTTTAGTGACGGATTCCTGTGCTAGCTTACATGTATCCTCTATTCTGTCTTTCAGGTTTCTTACATATTCGTAAGCAAACATAATTTCGTTATTGTCCTCCTCATTCCCTTTAGAAATGTCGGCTACTATATTGATCGGGCCGCGAGGTGATCGTCCATACATCAACTCAAATGGGGAGTAGCCTGTAGATTCTTGGGGTATTTCTCTATATGCAAATAGGATTGCTGGTAAGTATCTGTCCCAATCATCTGGTTTTTCTGCTGACACTTTTCTTAACATATTCTTTAGAGTGCCATTAAATCTTTCACAAAGACCATTTGCTTGGGGGTGGTAGGGAGTTGTGAATGAGTGTTGGATTCCCATGAGTTTCATGGTTTCATGCATCATATGTGATGTAAATTGGGGTCCATTGTCCGACAGTATCTCATTTGGTATGCCTATTCTAGTAAAAATTGTCATCAATGCTTCAGCTATGTGATCCGATGTAGTTGATTTCATGCTATCGCTTCTGGCCACCTGGTTGCGTAATCGACTAGTGTTAGTATGTGTGTATGGTTTCTATCTGATTTTGTTAAAGGGCCTATAATGTCAATTGCAACTTTTTGAAAAACTTTTTCAATAACTGGGGTTGTCTCTAATGGCAATCTCGGTATTCTGCCTTTTGCGACTCTTCTTTGGCATGTGTCACAAGATTTCACATATTCTCGGACGTCTTTAGTAATTCCAGGCCATGTGAAATTCTCGGATATTCTCTTCAATGTGGAAGAGCTCCCAAGATGTCCAGAAGTTATTGAATCGTGCGCTATTCCAAGGATTTTGTTCTGTAAATACTCGGCGTGACCAGTTGTTTAGCTATTTTGTTTCTTTTCCTATGTAACCTGAACAGAATATCTTTTTCAATGATGTATTCAACTTTTGATTTCGTCCCTTTGTTTGCGATATTGAAATATGAAGTTAAAGTCGGGTCCTTTTTCTGTTCTTCAATGAACGTGTTCCTGTCAAATTGTTGTGGTTCAAGAGAAATAGTCATTGGCTTCTCTGTTGTCTTAGTCATCTTTCTTGTTTCTGCTAGACAAGCTGTTTCTTGGGTTAATGACCATTCTTTTACATCTGTTGGGTTGTCTTTAAGACCTTTTATATTGCCAACAATAACATCAGCGACGGGGCTGGGAAGTATACAGCATTCCACTATTCCTGTATAGTATGGGGTTTCTATGTACACATTAGCTGTTTCAAAGGTTTCGACTGTGCCACTGAATGTGATGCATTGTACCGTTTTTCCAGTTTTGTCTTCGTCATTGATCAAAGATGCTTTTATTCCTACTGTACTGCATCCTGTGTCTCTCAATATTTTGCAATCAGTTCCATTAGCTTTGCCTTCACAAAAAAATAGCGATCCTGATTTGTGAGTTTGTGTTAAAAGTGACATACCTTTCACGCAATACACATTTATATTTTCTCCTGACATTACTCGTGTCTGATTGTTTACACCTGTTTGGAGTGATGCATTTGCAGTTTCTTTTGGATATCCCACGATTTTGTAACATTTGTCTGCTGTGTGGCCTTTCATTCCACAATATTGACATTTAATTATAGGTTTGTTGGTTTTCTTATACTCAGTATTATTGTCAGTGCTATTTCTTGTTTTGTTTTGATAGGGTCGGCTATGGTCTCTATTGAACTGTTTGTTCCATGGTTTGTTACTATGATCCTCCTGTTTCACTTGCGTGTTCCGAGTGATTGATCGGCTCGTTCTATTTGAGTACTGAACTTTAGGTGTACCTGGACTCTGAGCAGCGGCAGCGTAGTATGGTTCCTTCAATGTTCTGCTAAGGGGTGTCAATGGATGTGCGCTGTTAAAGTTTTCTGCGTAGATTTTTAATTTGTCCAAGTTTTCTGGCTTTCTCTCTTTAAAGAATGCGACTAAATCTGGGTTGCAAGCTTGATAGATTCGATTCTTCAGCGTGAGATAGTAAAGGCCTGCAAAGTCGTCTTGTTTTACGTTTGCCAACTCAAGCCACCGATTTAGAAATTGAGTAATTCGGTTCACGAATGTATTAAAGTCTTCTCCACTTTCCGGTTTTGCAGTGTGAAACCTTTCCTGGTAACCATCTTCCGTTAATCTAAATCTTTTTAGTAGAGCGTCTTTAATTTTACCATAGTCATCTGCATCTTCAGTTGTTAAGGTATAGAAAACTTTTAGCGGTTCTCCAGATAAGCAGTTAATCAAGGCTGTGGCCCATTTGCTTTCTGGCCAACGATAACCTTTAGCCTGAACTTCGAATCGGTGTAAGAAGGATTCTAAACAGTCTGATCGTTCATCGTATGTTGGCATGCGTGGAAGTTTCACGAAAAATTCATCACTATTATTATGTTTTTTTTCATGACCGGTTTTTGTTTTTTCAATTTCCAGCATCATTTGGGTCCTTTTGGTTTCTTCTTCTGCTAATGCTATTTGTCTTTTTAGTTCCCTTTCTTGGACTCTTTCTTCTCGTTCTTCTCTACGTATTCTTTCTTCGTGTTCTTTTTCTTCTCTACGAATTCTTTCTTCATTTTCTTCTCTACGAATTCTTTCTTCGTGTTCTTTTTCTTCTTTACGAATTCTTTCTTCATTTTCTTCTCTACGAATTCTTTCTTCATTTTCTTCTCTACGAATTCTTTCTTCATTTTCTTCTCTACGAATTCTTTCTTCATTCTCTTCTCTACGAATTCTTTCTTCATGTTCTTTTTCTTCTTTACTTTCTCTTCGCACCATGAAAATATTCTTTCCTGGGGTATTTCTAAGTCCTTTGCGAGACTTAAGTATCTTTTATATGCTTCCATGTTGTAATAAATTAGTTACGATGTTTATATATATTATATTGACAGGATACTGTTACTGACTGTTTTATTTATTTACACTTACTGGAATGAACTGTTCTATTTTTAGAAATCTCTCTCTCTTATTTCAACTTATTATGTATGTTGAATTTGATGCCTTTTATCGTTATATCTTATAAAGCAATGTGTCAATACAATGCGTAGTTATTATGACTTGTGTCAATAACAATGTGTCAATCGCGTGTACTCTAAACTATGTTACTACGAAAAATGTATCACCAATGTGTGTGACTCGTCGTTAGTTTGTGTACAATTATTCGCAATGACGCTAATGTACTAGAGTGTGATAACAATAATAGGATGCCAAAATAATCCCAAGTTATCTATCACTAAATATAACACGACGGCTAGTAGAGACTCCTTTTATTATTATTTAGTTTTTAAAGACTCACTTTTCAGAACATAATATATAAGTGGTTTTCGGTAACAGTAATATGCCAAAAATGCATTTAAAACAAATCACTATGCAAAACAAATCACGATGTCTATAGTTACTATGTGATGCCCAACTCATGTAAAAGAGAATAATGAAGGATATATTTACCAACTCAGTTCGTGGCTGGGACCTCTCTCTTGTTCAATGGTTGTTCAACAATTGTAATTAGGCATTGAAGAGTGTTTAACAGTGATGTCTGAAATACAAAACAATAAAATATCGTAAGATTTACAATAGTTACAAAATGTGTTCACAACACTGAGTGATTAGATGATAGGTGAGTGAATCGTTATGGAATGTAAACATATTGAAAACAATTCATGAATGAGGCAAACAACAAAATGAAATGTGTGATATAATAACAAAGTGGACAAGGAATGAATGAATGAATGAAAAACTGAGTGAATAGATGAATGAATGAATGGATAATGTATGAATGAAAGAATGAAGGGAGGAATAAATGTATGAATGATTGGATAAATGAGTGAATAAACGAATGAATGGATGAATGAATGAATGAATAAATAAATGAATGAACAATGAATGAATGAATAATTTATAAGTGAATAAATGAATGAAGGAATGAATCAATAAAATGCTATTCAATTTGAATGAAAGAATGAATGGATAAATTGCTATTCCATTTAAATGAAGAAATGAAAAAGAAAAAAAAAATTAATCCTGTAAATAGGGAGTTCAATTAAAATATGATCAAGTGGGGCAATTAAGAGTTTTACAATTTAAACTTTAAAGTTAGATGAAATAGATATAAGTAACTAAATAAATTCAATTCTTTATATGTGTCCCCTCCAAAATGTCATGGTCTCAAGTGAGTAAAGAGCTACTCGACTATGCATAAAGATATATGTAGAATGAGGCCCCAGAATTTACTAGTTACTATAAATGAAAAACAATTAACGATTTGTTTACAATGAAATAAAAATAATGATGAAATTTAATTAAAAGAGATAAACAGTGATCGTGGCAGTTACAAATAGAGATATGAATATTTTACGTAACTTATGATAATATCTCAGGTTCGTAAGTTTACGTTTCCAGGCAGTTGATGGGCTTGGATGATCTATTCCTCTGATAACAGGATTGGACTCGTAAAATTCCACTTCCAGACAATTGGTAAGAGGTTATAGTGTAGTACAGCGGGCTTGGGTTTGATCCTTGAAGATTATACAATCAAAGTTAAAAGCTCCGGCGTCTTAATGGTGTAGATATAATATCTACAAAGTCCCAAAAGATAAAAATCTTACAATATATATATAGGAATAGAGTGACTGGCCGTCCGGCATAGATTGTGGAGAGAAAGTGAGTGTAGAGTGTTAGACCTATCAGCTTTTATAATAAGTGGCTACGTGACAGAATGTAGAACGAAAAGTATTCACTAATTAGAAATTAATTCGAGGGAAGGCTATAAAAGGAAAGACGATCTAATATTAGAAGGTAAAGTTTATCTAAGCCTACCGAAATATAACTGGAGTGAGATGAATTCAGTTCTTAATAAAATAAAATTTAATAAGATAATTGTGAACAATCTTTACTGTGACACCGACTATTTTTAGATTTCTCAAATAGTCTTACTTACCCAAAACGAAACAAAAAATGTTAAACTCAAAAGGCAATGAGACGTTTGTCCAGAATGATGTGCCTCATAAAACAACATTAAATTATCACAGCTATAACAAAGATTTGTCTTCAAATTTTGTAATGTACATTACAATAAATCTGAAATATTGAATCGCCCGAAAGGAGGACTGTCGTGGGGGGGGGGGGGGGGGGGGGGGGACAAAGTTCCAATCCGCTGGGTTGTTTTGTTTTGTTTTATCTTTATTTTATAATTATTTTTTAAAAATATCTAACCAGTGAACTGTTGTACTGGAAAACGTGTGTATTTAAAAATTTGTCCTTCAAATATCGATCGAGTTAAATGACCCTCATCATGGTAAAAACTATCAAATATAGGACTACGGAAAGCTCGCGAAGTCCCAGGTTTGAGAGTTTTTGCCAAGATGAGGGTCTTTAAATTGATCGATATTTGAAGGACGAATTTTCTAGCCAAATTTTTGATTAGGGAGAGAATGATAAAATTAATAGTACTGTTGGGAAGGGGGGGGGGGGGGGGGGGGGGGTGAAAGAATGTATGGATGAATGAATAAATGATTGAATGAATTGAATGAGTGACTGAATTCAATGAGTTGATGATTGAGTAGTGGCTGATTGAATATATGAATAAGTTGGTAGCTAAATGATTGAATGAATAAATGAATGCTTATTTTCATTATAAAATTGATGGATGAATGAATTGATTTTAAGATGAATGAATGAATGAATTGTTTATTAGATGAATGAATGGTTGAATGAATGAATGAATAAATAGATAAATAAATAAATGAATGAATGAATGAATGAATGAATGAATGAATGACTGAATTGTATATTAGATGAATTAATGGTTGAATGAATGAATGAATAAATAGATGAATGAATAAATGAATGAATGAATAAATGAATGAATGAATAAACGAATAAATGAATGAATGAATGAATGATTGATTGATTGAATGAATGAATGAATGAATGAATGAATTAATGAATGAATGAATGAATGAATGAATGAATGAATGAATGAATGAATGAATAGATTAGCTAGACTTAATAGAAATACATTGACGAGTAAAGTCTAATGAACAATTAATCTTTGCTCTTTTTACCAATGTAAAGGTTTTTAAAAGAATAAAAAGAGGGGTGGGGGGAGAGACCGGCGCGATGACGACTGCGTGTAAGGCTATATTTATCTACATGTAATGAAATGGTTTTTATCTGATAATCGGGAAGTACTTGTAAGTGATAATTGGTCGATAACGCCTACGTAGTTAAGCTCTACTGTACATCATATTATCATCACCGATCTATGTGCTACGTTGATTATGACGTCATACATTTCCTTGAATGGAATGTAGTTCGGTAAGTAAAGGGACATCTCGTCGATACATAACTTGCATCAATGACTCTTTATACCTGCATGCAAGACTAAGGTAGTTTGGAGTGTTTTTAATTATCATTACAGTGGAATCCTGATAAAGCCCTCGCCGCCGGACAAGAAAAATTGGTTGACTTTATCCATTTTTAGTGCAATGTTTTAGTTCTTAAACAAAGTAATGGATGGATGATGTGTAAAGGAATGGACAAGGATGGACAAGGATGCCTATGTGGTCTTGTGGTAAGACACTCGCTTTCGGATCGGAAGGTCCTGGGTTCGAGCCTCGCTCGGCGCATAGTTGAGTCCTTAGAAAAGACTCTTTACTCACATTCTCTCACCGTACCCAGGTGTAAAATAAGTACCTGGACGTCAACGGCGTTGTCTCTATCGGTAAAAAAAATGTAATATCGCCTAACAGGCTTTGTGTATCGTTCTACATGTTTGGTCAGGGACCCTTTGTAAAGCGCTTTGAGCACATTTAGTGGATATTGCGCTATATATATATTAAAGCTCAGTTAGATTTAGGTAATGGAACACAGATAAAGAACAAAAATGTTGTGGTCAACAAGAGGTCTTGCTTTATGCAGACCATATGTCGAATAAAGGGAATTTGAGAAAAGCTGTGTCTATAGCAAGACCATAGGAATCCTCCCTGTCTATAGATAGAATGCGCTTGCTAAGAAGATCACAAGACTGCCATCCGGAAGTATAACGGACCAACACACAAAAATATGGTAACCTTGAACGTTTATATTCTGGTTAAATACAGTTTAGTGAGAATTACTCATAAACGGGGATGGCAAAAAAGCAATAACAAACACCTGAGTGACATCAACTTCATACTATCTATAGTCAAACGATTAAAATGATCTTGGTTTTTGGTAATGTTTCTTGTTGTGATACATTGGCAAAAACCATTGTGTAAAGGACATTGGAGACAGGAGGGCAGAAGGAGAGGACGGCAAACAAACTGATAAAGAACTGAACAAGCGTGTATGAAAGGTGTCAGACAAAGCAAGAAAGAAAAATACAAGAAAAAACACCATCCCAAAAAATCAGGGGATCTGGGGATCAAACCTCAGACCTTCTGATTACTTCTTGCTTTGTCTGGTACATTTCTTATACAATTGTTCAGTTCTTTATCTTACACGGGTACCTGCTCCTTAATTTCTTAAACAAAGTAATGGAAGGATGATGTGTAAAGGAATGGACAAGGATGGACAATGGTGGATGCGGCTATGTTGTCTAGTGGTATGACACTCGCTTTTTTATAGACAGCCCAACACTTATGATGAAAGCTGAGAACAGATCTGGATGGAGGGAGGGTCTTTACTTCAAAGTCATCTCTCATGTCTCCTTTACGACGACTATCTCGATCAGGAGAAGGAGGTGAGGTGACGTTATGCGAATTCCACTGTATTATTATTTTAATCGATACAAGCTGTGTCAAAATTAAACTTATATATATCTGTTAAAAAAATAGATTTATCATCAACCATATATGACTAAATCTGTGTCACGTGAGCCAGATAAAGGGGAGAGAATTTAAAGTTAAAATGATCAAATATATATTATCTTATCTTATAAAAGGCTAACTTTCCTCACATGCTCTCACCGTACTCAGGTATAAAACGAGTACCTGGCTGTTTACAGCGCTGTCACGGTCAGAAAAAAATGTTATATTCTCGCCTAACCGGCGTCATGACTCGTTTTTAAATGTTGTGTTGCTGTTAGAGGAGGGAGAGAGAGAGAGAGAGAGAGAGAGAGAGAGAGAGAGAGAGAGAGAGAGAGAGAGAGAGAGAGAGAGAGAGAGAGAATTATTTGCTTTACATCAAGGTAGAACAACACACTTGGTCATGTTATGTCACAACTAGAAAGCTCATTCGCTTCTCTTAACCCCTTAAAGATCGGTCTCAGTATCTTTCCAATTATAATTTCTCCAATTGTTTAACACGTGAAAAATCTACATAAATAACAATGTTTTTACCAAGAGAGCAGTGCCTCGCTAGGACTTCATTCCTCTCTTCATGAAAACGAGAAGACATCTCAGGAATGTGTAAATGAAGACTTGGCCGGTAAAGGGTTAATTCAAGATACCCATTAACGACAATATCACCTTCGTTGACAGAGGGAGATTGGGTAAGTGTCAATTGTCGTAACACACATACCGTGAGGAATGGTGCTGCTGAACTTTGCAACCTGAAAAAAAAAAAAAATAAAAAAAACAAAAAAAAAACACGCGGTCCCAATGAACTGTGGTACATACTTAATCTGAGATATGAGCAGACAATCAGAGACAATCGGAGATAGTCGGAGAGATAATCAGAGGGACATTGAATTAGGACAATAAAATTAGCAACTCCGAGTGTCTTTCCGATTGTTTCCTATTGTTTTTCCGATTGTCTCCGATTGTCTCCGATTGTCTCCGATTGTCTCCGATTGTCTCCGATTGTCTCCGATTGTCTTTCCGATTGTCTCCGATTGTCTCCGATTGTCTCCGATTGTCTCCGATTGTCTTTCCGATTGTCTCCGATTGTCTTTCCGATTGTCTCCGATTGTCTCCTATTGTCTTTCCGATTGTCTTTTAGATTGTCTGTCCGATTGTCTCCGATTATCTCAGATTGTCTTTCCGATTGTCTTTTAGATTGTCTCCGATTGTCTCGGATTGTCTCCGATTGTCTTTCCGATTGTCTCGGATTGTCTTTCCAATTGTCTCCGATTGTCTCCGGTTGTCTCCGATTGTCTTTCCGATTGTCTCGGATTGTCTTTCCAATTGTCTCCGATTGTCTCCGGTTGTCTTTCCGATTGAATCCTATTGTCTTTCCGATTGTCTTTCCGATTCTCTCCGATTGTCTTTCCGATTGTCTTTCCGATTGTCTCCGATTGTATATCCGATTGAATCCGATTGTCTTTCCGATTGTCTCCGATTGTATATCCGATTGAATCCGATTGTCTTTCCGATTGAATCCTATTGTCTTTCCGATTGTCTCCGATTGTCTTTCCGATTGTCTCCGATTGTCTTTCCGATTCTTCCCGATTTTCTGTCCGATTGTCTCTGATTGTCTGGCCGATTGTCTCCGATTGTCTCTCCGATTGTTTCTCCGATTGTCTCCGATTGTCTTTCCGATTGTCTCCGATTATCTCCTATTGTCTTTCCTATTGTGTTTCCGATTGTCTGTCCGATTGTCTCCGATTATCTCAGATTGTCTTTCCGATTATCTCCTATTGTCTTTCCGATTGTGTTTCCGATTGTCTGTCCGATTGTCTCCGATTATCTCAGATTATCTTTCCGATCGTCTTTTAGATTGTCTCCGATTTTCTCCGATTGTCTCCGACTGTCTCCGATTATCTCAGATTGTCTTTCCGATCGTCTTTTAGATTGTCTCCGATTGTTTTTCCGATTGTCTCCGATTGTCTTTCCGATTGTCTCTGATTGTCTCCGATTGTCTTTTCGATTGTCTCCGATTGTCTTTCCGATCGTCTTTTAGATTGTCTCCGATTTTCTCCGATTGTCTCCGACTGTCTTCGATTATCTCAGATTGTCTTTCCGATCGTCTTTTAAATTGTCTCCGATTGTTTTTCCGATTGTCTTTCCGATCGTCTTTTAGATTGTCTCCGATTTTCTCCGATTGTCTCCGACTGTCTTCGATTATCTCAGATTGTCTTTCCGATCGTCTTTTAAATTGTCTCCGATTGTCTTTCCGATTGTCTCTGATTGTCTCCGATTGTCTTTCCGATCGTCTTTTAGATTGTCTCCGATTTTCTCCGATTGTCTCCGATTGTCTCCGATTATCTCAGATTGTCTTTCCGATCGTCTTTTAGATTGTCTCCGATTGTTTTTCCGATTTTCTCCGATTGTCTTTCCGATTTTCTCCGATTGTCTCCGATTGTCTTTCCAATTGTCTCTGATTGTCTTCGATCGTCTTTTAGATTGTCTCCGATTTTCTCCGATTGTCTCCGATTGTCTCCGATTATCTCAGATTGTCTTTCCGATCGTCTTTTAGATTGTCTCCGATTGTTTTTCCGATTGTCTCCGATTGTCTTTCCGATTTTCTCCGATTGTCTTCGATCGTCTTTTAGATTGTCTCCGATTTTCTCCGATTGTCTCCGATTGTCTTTCCGATTGTCTCCAATTGTTTTTCCGATTGTCTCTAGTCGTTTTTCGGATTTTCTTTTCGGTTCTCTTTCCGTTTGTCTCCATCATGGCTTATACTCTTGAGCACGTTGTCTCTCAGCTGTCTCCACGAATCACGATCCTCTGCGATGCGCACGAAATCTGTGTTGCTTTTAAAATCACTTTTGGCCATTCTTAGGTTATTTAGGTATGTCATTCTTTGTCTTCCTCTAGCTCTCTTTCCTTCGATCATCCCAGATGTTACCAACTTTTCTATTCCGTTTCTTCTCCACACATGTCCCAGAAACGGACCCGAAAAGGTTTGTGTGATATAGTTTTATAGTTTATACACACTTACACACAACGGTTTATACACACTTTTTTTTTCAATGGTTATCTTACACCAGTAAGGCCACTTGGTGACTTAGTACCGATTAAGTCATCGATGCTATCAGCAAGGAAAGGATTGGTGGTGATAGTGGTGGTTTGGAGGAGAGAGTGAGAGGGGGGGGGGTGCTATTGAGACACACATCATGACATGCGTAAATGAGTTATGTACATTGATGATTAGTCAAATTGGTGAGATAAAAATCGTGATGAAATGTAAAGATAAGATCAAATCTTTGATGTGTCGGGTAAAGAAGATGTGATAAGTATGGAGAAATATTTGGTGTTTTTCTTGTGGCTAGGGCTGCCAGTTTTGCATCTGGCATATTATTATGAAGTCGTCGGACATAGAAAAATGATTTCGATATTTGGCAGCATTTTGACATTGTCTTTAAACAATGAGATTGGTTTATGAATTCATTGATATATATATACACACACATACACACAATGCGTTTATGTAAAAAAAACTTGACCTTTTATACAGGGCAATATCCACTAAACGTTCTCAAAGCGCTTTACAAAGGGTCCCTGACCAACAGCACAGCAACATTTAACATGTAGTACGTAACATGACGCCCGTTAGGCGATATTACAATTTTTTCGGACAAAGACAACGCTATTAACGGCCAGGTACTCAATTTACACCCGGTCGAGTACGATGAGAGAATGTGAATAATGAGCCTTTTCCAAGGACTCAACTATGCGCCAAGCGAGGCTCGAACCGTTTAACCTAGTACCTTCAGTTCCGAAAGTGAGTGTCATACCACAAGACCACATAGCCGCACAATGTAAAATACTCAAAACATCCGCCAGTCGGATAAAATATACCAGCACACAAAACTCTGTGTGACATTGAGCGTTTATAATCTGACTGGTACAATTTAGGGAGAACTATTAATTAAAATGGCTGTCTAAAAATAATAACAAAGAGATGAATGACGTCAACTTTGTTCCTTCTATACGCCTGTAAACACTGAAATTGATGTATGAACTTATAGGTATATCGATGACAGGCAGATCAAAACTCTGAAGTTGACATACGAACTTTGCGCACCATGTTTTATTTTATTATTTAATAAAACATGGTGCGAAAATTTCGTATGTAGACCAGAGTTCTGATCCGAGCAAAATTAAATAAAACATATTGCGCAATGTAGATACGTATGACAACTTCAGAGTTTTGATCCGTTGATCGTGAAAATTTGGACTTCATAGGTTTGATCCGTCGATCGTGAAAATCTGGACTTCAGAGGGTTGATCCGTCGATTGTGAAAATCTGGACTTCAGAGGGTTGATCCGTCGATTGTGAAAATCTGGACTTCAGAGGTTTGATCCGCCGATCGTGAAAATCTGGACTTCAGAGGTTTGATCCGCCGATCGTGAAAATCTGGACTTCAGAGGTTTGATCCGCCGATCGTGAAAATCTGGACTTCAGAGGTTTGATCCGCCGATCGTGAAAATCTGGACTTCAGAGGTTTGATCCGCCGATCGTGAAAATCTGGACTTCAGAGGTTTGATCCGCTCGATATCGATATCTTAATTTTTCAAAATTATTAACACTAACTGAAAAACTGTCAAAAGACAAATAAAGTGTCTAAGAAGATTACATAATCAGGGTGGTGAGATTGGAAAAATATAATTATTTTCTACTTTAATGTCTACGCGATTTTATTCATGAACATTGATATTATCACGAAGCTTCTTCTTCTTCTTCTTCTTCTTCTTCTTCTTCTTCTTCTTCTTCTTCTTCTTCTTCATCTTCTTCTTCGCTGAGATGGCACGTCTACTCTCCACCAGATATGCTGCTGTCCCCTGGAGATCCTCCTGGCTCCCACGAGGCTTACTCCACAGGCTGGTTGGGGCAGTCCGTGGTCAGTATTGTCTCCTAAGGGCAGAGAGTGTTGGGCAATACTGTAGAATGTGTTCACCTGTCTTACATGCCCGTTCCATGGGGGCACCTCGGGGATTCCGTGGAGCTTACTCCTCAGGCTGGTTGGGGCAGTCCGTGGTCAATATTTTCTCCTAAGGGCAGAGAAGGTGGGGCAATTGGATTCAATAGTCTGATGTCACGTCGGCCAGCAACGGCTGCCATCGTGGTTCTAAACAAAGAAAATCGGTACTTTTTATTCTTCATGCTGGCTAGAACTTTTCATATGTCTTGTGATTAGAATGTGTAAAAGTCAAAACATGATCATATTTATAATGTTTTTCTCCTCTGGATACACTTTTATGCTCGTCGGAGAAATATTTCATAAGGGCGTCCGCCATTGTTCCGATAGTTAAGAGCCAGTTACTAAGCTACTACCATGCGTCATTACGAGGGAAGTGACGACATGACTGTTGAAGAGTATTATGTAGGATGTGTTCACCTGTCTTATTTTCTGTTCCACAGGGGCACTGACTTATAGATAGAATGAAGTTGACGTCACTCAAGTCTTTGTTATTGTTTTTTACACCCGCGTTGATGAGTAATTCTCACTTAACTGCATTAACCAGACTATAAAAGTTCATGGTTACACAGAGTTTTGTGTGTTGGTCCGTTATACTTCCGGATGGCAATGTTGTGAATTTGGTATGGGGGTGGCGGTTTAATCTATTATGACCAGTGAATTTGACATAATTTTCCTCCGCCATTTGGCATACTTCTATCAAATAAAATGGAATTTTTTGCACAATCGACCAGGCAACCACCCTACCTCTTTTTTTATCTTATTCATAACACGATGAGTGAGAAATTATTTATAAGCATGCATGTAATTATGAAGATCGTGCTGAACTACAGAGTCCGATTAAAGAAAAACAAACTGTGTCTAAAAAAAAAAAAATAGATATCTATTAATGCCATGCGTTTAGGTAAAATACTCACAATATTCGCCAGCTGGATATTACATACCATGACCAGCACACAAAACTATACGTGTTACCTTGAACGTTTAAAGTCTGATTGATATAATTCAGTGAGAACTAATAATTGAAATGGTTGTCTAAAGATAATAACAAAGCTGAGTAGCGTCAATTTTGTTCCGTCTAAAACGTCGGCTTGGATCAAATCCGACGTGCACTTATTTGCAGGTCTGATAATTCCAATTTCAAATGGGCTCATTGTTGTAATGGAAATATTAAGAAATGACGTAAAATATTATCCATTAAAACAATGCTAAACTAGGCCCATAAGTGGGTTCGGATGTCAGACCTGCATATATGTACACGTCGGTCAAATCACATAAAACACATTTATTTGCTCCCCGGGCGAGTGGGAAACATTCAGCACGCAAGTGTGGCGCCTGTCAATATTTGGAGGACATGATAACAAATAATATACGATACAAATAAAGCGATTATTTTTGGGACGGACAAAGAAACAAAATCAGCTCGAAGCAGCTTCTTTGCAACTCCAAGGGGTCCCTAGCCAACAGCAACACTGGACATGTAATAACTGAGCATTTATATAGCGCAATATCCACTTAACGTGCTCAATGCGCTTTACAAGGGGTCCCTGGTCAACAGCAACATTTAACATGTAGGACGAGACGTGACGCCTGTTAGGCGATATTACAATTTTTCGGACAAAGACAACGCTGTTAATGGCCAGGTACTCGTTTTACACCTGAGTACGGTGAGAGAATGTGAGTAAAGAGTCTTTTCCAAGGACTCAACTATGCGCCGAGCGAGGCTCGAACCCAGGACCTTCCGATCCGAAAGCGAGTGTCATACCACTAGACCACATAGCCGCACAATGTGGGATGAGACATGATATCGCCTGTTAGACGATTTATATTTTCTCCTCCGACAGAGACTAGCTATGCTGTTAACTTCCGGGTACTCATTTCCAAGGACTCAACTGTGCCCCGCACAAAGCATGACGTAAACCCTGGACCTTCCAATCCGCAGGCGAGTGTCATACCACTAGACCACATAGCCGCATATTAATATGATGCCTATTGTTTACATCGCATAGCACGCGAAGTACTTTCCACAGATCCAACTACTGATTCCCTGCTCACTGGAACAATGGGACAGAGAAATCCTGACGTCACATGTTTTACTCTTCCATTCCAAATTGTCCGTCAACCAGGGGCATAAGAGACAAGCGACCTGTGGAGTTGGAATGTATCTCAGTGTCTTTATCGCTTAAGGGGATGGGCGGGTCCTCGATTGTCAAAAATCGAGTAAAATATCGATTTTGAGATTTTTTTATTTTTGAAAAGTTTGAAACCTTTGCTACATGAAAATGTGTTTGTTGACTCTAAGATGGGTCAGTTTATGTCCAAACTGACCTCTTGAAGTCCAAGGGGGTCAGTAAATATAATGTTACAGCCTGGCTTGACAGCGAAAACGCCATATAAACATTAGGCCAATATGAGCATAAAACATCGATAATAATAAGCAAGTTTGGTATCGATAGTTTCGTCTATTTTTGGTCTATATGAAATGCCCACTGTCAAGGTCTTCGGTCTATCTATATTTAGTCAAGAGCCTTTCCAAAAACCCCTTCTCTGACCCAATTGTGAGGGGTTGAATGATTGTAGTAAAATCGTGAGTAATTGTTGTGACCTTTGCCTTGCTAGCGCTGTTCTCATTGGCTGTTCAAAATAGTCGATGATAACATGACTTGATACTGCTTTCTGAGTGGTTAGCGGGCGAGTCAAAGTTCATGCTTTGACCTCATCTTCGCATGCGTCGCATGTAAACATTGTTATTCTGTGTGTGATTTTTCTTCTTCCCGGGGACATGAAAGTTTTGTTTTGTGAAAAGTACCGACACGTACGCAACAAGTATGCCTAGAAAGACTCGAATTGTACGACTTGCAAAATCAGCAGCTCGAACAAGATGGGAACAGTAATATTATTGTGAATTTTTATAGATAGAATTTGTCACTCCTTTGAAACATGATGCAATATGAAAAAGCGCTGAGGTCTCTAAATGAAATGAATGGAGTTACTGTCGAGCTAGACTGAGTATTGGTTGTAAACAAATGAGCGAGAGGTTTGTTATGCACTTGAGAACGAGAGAGAGAGAGAGAGAGAGAGAGAGAGAGAGAGAGAGAGAGAGAGAGAGAGAGAGAGAGAGAGAGAGAGAGAGCGCAAAATCCACTAACTGTGCTCAAAACGCTTTACAAAGGGTCCCTGACCGACAGCAACACGTAAAATGTAGAACAAGACATGACGCCTGTTAGGCGATATTACAATTTTTCCGACAGCGACAGCACTGTTGACGGCTAAGTACTCATTTTACACCCGAATACGGTGAGAGAACGGGAGTAAATAGTCTTTTCCAAGGACTCAACTATGCGCTGAACCAGGCTCGAAACCAGGACCTTCCGATCCGAAAGCGAGTGTCATACCACAAGACCATATAGCCGCTCATAGCTCAGATAGATAGATAGATAGATAGATAGATAGATATATATATATAGAGAGAGTGTGTGTGTGTACGTACGTGTGTGTGTGTACGTACGTGTGTGTGTGTGTGTGTGTGTGTGTGTGAAGCCGAGAAAAGGCAAGGCAGGAACAGGAGGCTGAAGAGGGAGGGCCTGCTCATCAAGCAGGGTCATTTTGACGCATGAATGCATGATCTTGTCTGAGTTTCCTGTGCTTGAAACTTTGAATGCGTTTTTCTCTGTTTGTGCTTTTTCTACCTTTATTTTGCTACTCTTCCTTTATTTGTAAACATTTTTGAATGATTTTTCGCATGTGCATACAGTATCACTAGCTTCATAAAACTGAGCATTTGTATTTCAGATTTATTTTATAAATTTTGCGTAAATGAGGGTCAAAAGTCCAAAAATGGGTCAATTTTTGATGTTTCAAAATTGATGAACTTTGAAAATCAATAAAAAAAATACTATTGTAGATATTAGAAAACCGATGCTTAGCCAAATGAATGGCTCAAATACTACTTGTGTACCTATTTTCATGTCAATAACTTGTCATTTGGCGAAGCCTTAGCATTTTGAAAACTACTTCATTATAGGGTATCACATTTCAAAATGGCGGCGTTACCATGGTAACGAAAAACTGAAATTTAGGTTTTCAATTTTTTATCCTCTAATTAGGATGTACATAACCTAAAATTACCACTAAAAGTCAGCTACTTATTACATTTTAGAATTTCGCCTTCAGGACCCGCCCATCCCCTTAACAACAAGACACTTCTAATTCCTATAATATCAGACGTCTCACATTCCACACTACAGCTTGAAAGAGCATAAAACACTTCTAAATGATGCCAGTTGTTTACATCGGATAGAACACTAAGAACGTTCCCCCAGATCCAAGCTATCGATTCCCTACCCACTGGATTTAGGAGTTCAAAAAAATATTGAGCTTTTTTATAGAGCAACACCCACTGAAAGTGCTCAAAGCGCTTTACAAGGGGTCCCTGGTCAACAGCAAAACTTAACATGACATGACGCCTGTTAGTAGTTAGGCGATATTACAATTTTTTTCTAACAGAGACAACGCGCTGTCAACGGCTAGGTACTCATTGTACACAAGAGTACGGTGAGAGAATGTGAGTAAAGAGCCTTTTCCAAGGACTCAACAAATAATGCGTCGATCGAGGCTCGAACCCAGGGGCTTCCGATCCGAAAGCTGGTGTCATACCACAAAACCACTTAGTGGCACAAACCGGTGAGAACTGAGAACCAGAGGTAGTGGTAAGAAAAATTGGGACAAAAGTGTGATGTAAAAAAACTGGTTCCAATTTGAATGGAAGTGTAAAGCCACTATCCCGAAGGACTGAATACACTGTTTATTTATTGAGCTTTTTTTATATAGCGCAATATCCACGAAATGCGCACAAAGCGCTTTACAAGGGGTCCTTGGTCAACAGCAACATTCAACATGTAGGACGGGACATGCCGCCTGTTAGGCGATATTACAATTTTTCGGACAAAGACAACGCTGTTAACGGCCATGTACTCATTTTACACCTGAGTACGGTGAGAGAATGTGAGTAAAGACTCTTTTCTAAGGACTCAACTATGCGCCGAGCGAGGCTCGAACCCAGGACCTTCCGATCCGAAAGCGAGTGTCATACCACTAGACCACATAGCCGCACATACCTTGTGTAATTCATCTTCTGGTTTCAGAGTGGTGGCATCTTATTTCCTAGTCTAAATATATGCTGGTCGTCAATGAATATCATCCATCCTCTCTCTTTTATGTCCTGTAATCCTAAGAATCTGCCTATACATCCTGATACTAAAATAATTATGCCACCTAATGATTCAATATTAAACCTCTTTATATTAGTCTTCAGAAGGATTGGTTTACATACACACTGCCAATGGGTTTGGAACCGGAAGAGTATGAGGTGTCTGCCCTCTTTTGAATTCAATTCCGGATTTGAATCATTCCCTTTACTTAGATGGCGAGTGCTCTACCATTTCATTCATCGGGGCACTGGTGGGAAGAAGCGAAACCTGGACAAGTCATAATGATGGAAGACAAATTTTGATAAATAAAATTCCCTTTATTCATCCCATGGGGGGAATTTGTCTCTAGGGTCTATTCCAAGGGAAGACTAGAATAACCCAGGCGTCAGTAGCAGTGCAGCGCCGCAAATTGAGTTAGGGCGAGGTGACTTGCTCAAGGCCACAAAGAGCAGCGACGGGTGATCGTACTCGGTACATTTCGTGAACGAAGCACAGACCGTACCGCTGAGCTACGCTGCCCCCGTTTAGTCCATATGAGAGGTAGTCTGTAAAAAAAAAATAAAAAATAAAAATAAGTATATAAATAAATAAATAAATAAATCAATTAAAAAATGTAATACATAAATAAAAAAAGAAAAAAAAGAAGAAGAAGAAGAAGAAGAAGAAGAAGAAGAAGAAGAAGAAGAAGAAGAAGAAGAAGAAGAAGAAGAAGAGGAAGAAGAAGAAGAAGGAGGAGGAGGAGGAGGAGGAAGAGGAGAAAAAGAAGAAGTAGTAGTAGTAGTAGTAGTAGTAGTAGAAGAAGAAGAAGAAGAAGAAGAAGGAGAAGAAGAAGAAGAAGAAGAAGAAGAAGAAGAAGAAGAAGAGGAGGAGAAGAAGAAGAAGAAGAAGAAGAAGAAGAAGAAGAAGAAGAAGAAGAAGAAGAAGAAGAAGAAGAAGAAGAAGCCACTATTCATTCAGCGTTGTAGCCTATACCCTATGGGCTTTAAACTAAGACCAATAATACAACTTTCTTCTAGCAATGACACTGAGAGTCATTTTGTGGCGCTATTTCAGTCTTTTTAAACGACCAAAATAGCCGAAGCCCCTCTGGCATGACCAAAAATATACAAACATGAAACAATAATTAATTCTTATTAATATCTTATAATATATTTCATGTCTTATCACAAATCAGATGTAGCAACGACTGTGAGCTAAGCTAATATTATATTATTATTATCATCCGAGTTGATCTCTCATTGAGAATTGCTTCTATAATTAGACCACAGCGGAGTGGAAATAGAACGGTCGGTTCTCTGTGAGTTCAAATCGAGGCAGCTGCAAACAAACAAACAAACAAACAAACATATTTTTTCTCCCGTTTTGGACAGAAAATTTCTAGACTATTTTAGGTATCGATCAATTGGTGACTACAATTTGTCAAAAAAAAGTCTTGTTTGAGACTTTTGTTGTTGTTCGTTGCTGTTGTTGTTGTTGTTGTTGTTGGTTGTTGGTTGTTGGTTGTTGTTGTTGTGTTGTTGGTTGTTGGTTGTTGTTGGTTGTTGTTGTTGGTTGTTGTTGTCGTTATTGTTGTTTGTTGGTTGTTGTTGGTTGTTGTTGTTGGTTGTTGTGTTGTTGGTTGTTGGTTGTTGTTGGTTGTTGTTGTTGGTTGTTGTTGTCGTTATTGTTGTTTGTTGGTTGTTGTTGGTTGTTGTTGTTGGTTGTTGGTTGTTGTTGGTTGTTGTTGTTGTTGTTGTTGGTTGTTGTTGGTTGTTGTTGTTGTTTGTGTGTTGTTGTGTTGTTGTTTGGTTGTTGTTGTTGTTGTTGTTGTGTTGGTTGTTGTTGTGTTGTTGTTGGTTGTGTTGTTGGTTGGTTGTTGTTGTTGTTTGTTGTTGGTTGTTGGTTGTTGTTGTTGTTGTTGTTGTTGTTGTTGTTGTTGTTGTTGTTGTTGTTGTTGGTTGTTGTTGTTGTGTTGTTGTTGTTGGTTGTTGGTTGTTGTTGGTTGTTGTTGGTTGTTGTTGTTGTTGTTGTTGTTGTTGTTGTTGTTGGTTGTTGTTGTTGTTGAAAATGAAGGTGTGTCTTGATTGATCAATATAAAAAATAAGAATTTTGACAATTTTTGACAAGTAATGAAATCATCGTGATTGATTGATATTCAATAAGTAGAGGTTTTCTAGCTAAAATAAAAAAAGCATTTTGCGAAAGTACTGCATAAATGTATTTAAAGCTACACATTGGATCGTTGGTACCCAAATGTAAACAGAGAGCTGAATTTAGTCTCTCAACTATTAATAGACAAAACAAGATGTGAAAATAAACATGTTATTATTTTTTACCAGTTCACTGCTGTACCCTGAAACACGTATGTACTTAAACACTTGGCCAGAAAATTCCTCCTTCAAATATCGATCGATTCAAATGACCCTCATCTTCGCAAAAACTCTCAAACCTGGGACTAAGGAAGACCTCGCGATGTCCCAGGTTTGAGAGTTTTTGCCAAGATGAGGGTCATTTAAAGCGGTCGATTTTGAAGGACGAGTTTTTATGGCCAAATTTTTAAATACGCGTTTTTCCAGGGCAAGAAATTTTACTGGTTAAATATGTGATTACAATTTAACGAATTTGTTTACGTTTATTTGTTTGTTTACAGTGATGGCATAAGAATGATCTTTGACACGAGGTTCAAAGCAATTGATCTCATTCTGTAAAATACGATAATATGACTTTTGTTCCTGGATGCACCACACACATACATACACAAGAACGATACAAGAAAGATCTCGGTGAATCTGTGTTGTTTATTGCTATTAATATTTATATTCAGAGTTTTTGATTGAGAGTGTCATTTAGAATTTCCTTTTGGATATCTTTGGATATATATTATAACTACCTACCTAAACTGATCTTCATTTTTTCATCTGGAAATAATTATTGTAAGAGATTTGGGATCGCATTAAAGGTAAGTCGAGCAAAATTGAAAAAAAAAATAAAAAAAATTCATGTGTCGAGTTTTCGGGTAGGCTGAAATTTCACATATACAGGCGCCACTCAAATGATAATATATACAGTAATTAAACCGACGCTCACCTTGAATTTCAAGTGATGGGAGGACTTCCGTAGTTTCACAGCAGTTTTATTATAATATTTTTAGCTACTTAATCTTTTAGTCCAAACATAGTTTTATCAGGTCATGGTATCTTTAGTTAGGGTTGAAGAGGGGTTCGGGGGGTTTCGCCACGATCATAAAGAGGAGGGGGAGGGAGGGGGGGGGGGGCTTCATGGGGTCTCCCTGCGATAATAATTTAAAAATCCCCTCTTTAGGCGTGCTGTGAAGCTACGGATGTGATGTTTATCCAAGGGAAAAGAAGCAACAAAGTTATCTATATTTTTAAAAAAATAATTAAAAAAAAAAATATGTATAGTAACATTTAATGTGCGGCTATGTGGTCTTGTGGTATGACACTCGCTTTCGGATCGCTCGGCGCATAGTTGAGTCCTTGGAAAAGACTCTTTACTCACATTCTCTCACCGTCCTTGGGTGTAAAATGAGTATCTGGCCATTAACAGCGTTGTCTCTGTCCGAAAAAATAATTTTAATATCGCCTGACGGGCGTCATGTCTCGTTCTACATGTTAAGTATTGCTGTTGGCTAGGGACCCTTTGTAAAGCGCTTTGAGCACTTTTAGTGGATACTGCGCTATATAAAAACGCTAAAAAAAAATTTATATATATATATATATATTATATTATAATATATATATATATATATATATATATATATATATATATATATATATATATATATATATATATATATTACCTATGACATTTGATGTGTAATCACGGGTCTGAGTGGCGCCTGAATATGGAAGTTCTTCAGTTTTTATCTCATTTCATTTACTTATTTCTCCTGGCAGTGAAGGGAGTTCCCTCACTTAACGCAATACGCTTCACCAGTCGTAACGTCACTTCCCTCGTAATGACGCATGGTAACTTAATAACTGGCTCTAAACTATCGGAACAATGGCAGACGCCCGTATGAAATATTTATCTGAAAAGCATAAAATTGTATCCAGAGGAGGAAAATACCCCATAAATCTGATCATGTTTTGACTTTTATACATTCTGATCACATGACATATGAAAATTTCTAGCTAGCATGAAGAATAAAAAGAACCGATTTTCTTTGTTTAGAACCACGATGGCTGCCGTCGCTGGGCGACGTGACATCAGACTATTGAGTCCAATTATTTACTTGTTTTAATATTGTTGTAATGGACAAGGTTTTGTGTTGGTTTGAAAGTTAATTTCCATTACAACAATGAGCCCAAAACAATTTTGGTTATGAGACCTGAAAACATAAACACGTCAGTTTATAGCTTTTCAGACGACGACAAAATCAATCGAAGTACATCTTAATAGGATTTGATTTAATTATCTTTATTTTTCGCTGAAGAAGAGTTTTGAGCATGAAACATTCAACGTTAAGTATTTGTTTCAGCAGATGGTCGTGAATAACAGCGTATAACTTTATAGATAGAATGCGCTGACTAAGAAGCTCACAACATTGCCATCCAGAAGTATAACGGACCAATACACGTGTAACTATGAACTTTTATAGTCTGGTTAATACAGTTTAGTGAGAATTACTCATAAACGCAGATGGCAAAAAAAACAAAACAAACAAAAACAATAACAAGGCCTGAGTGACGTCAACGTCGATCTATCTATAATTGTTGGTTACATTGGCATAATTCATGCGGCCATGTGGTCTAGTGGTACGACACTCGCTTTCGTATCGGAAGGTCCTGGGTTCGAGCCTCGCTCGGCGCATAGTTGAATCCTTGGAAAAGGCTCTTTACTCACAGTCTCTCACCGTACTCGGGTGTAAAATGAGTACCTGGCCGTTAACGGCGTTGTCCCTGTCCGGGAAAAAAAAATGAAATATCGTCTAACAGGCGTCATGTCCGTTTCTACGTGTTACGTGTTGCT
>NC_088365.1:25268349-25278349 GCF_034508935.2 Berghia stephanieae
CCCCCCCCCCCCCACGCCTTTCATCTCCCCCATCGTTGTCGACACGATCTATCTGACTCTTCATCATCACCGCCATCATCTCCATTATCAACTATCAACTCACACGATCAACACATCTGCGCCTCCCCCCCCCACCCACCACCCCGCCCCATTCCCATTTGATCACAATTCTCCCCCCCCCCCCCCCCCTTCAATCTCCCATGCCATATATTATTTATGGTATGCGCTTAATTACAAAAAACAACTCACAACATCCACCGGCCGGATACAACGTACCAAGACAAAACGATGTCTAGCCTTGAATGTCACTTTGGACTTTGTTTTTGCTTTTGCCATCCGCGTTTATGAATAGTTCTCACTAAACTGTATTTTTAATTCAGAAAAGTGAGTGGAGCAGGCACTTATGTTGGTAACAACAAGATATGAAGTGAGTAGAAAAGTGCCAGAAGACAATAGAGAATAAAAATTTTTTTCGCGGCGGTGGTGGGGTTTGAACCTGCGACCTTATTGGTACGACAACTCCGCCTGGCAGGTGAGAGCGTGGCTCTACCGTGTGAGCTATCCACGAACACAAAAATATTCGTTTCAAACCCAAAGTCATTTCTAGATCCCTCTCTCACCCACTTCTTGAGATCGCCGATTCGTTCACCACCATCGCGAAGTAATTTTGACCAGCAGTTAAGCCTAATAGCCAATATTCTCATCACAAACATATAACATAGAAACGATTGAGATATTGAGTATGCTCCGGTGTATGGGGTGAATTTTTAATTCAGAAAAGTGAGTGGAGCAGGCACTTATGTTGGTAACAACAAGATATGAAGTGAGTAGAAAAGTGCCAGAAGACAATAGAGAATAAAAATTTTTTTCGCGGCGGTGGTGGGGTTTGAACCTGCGACCTTATTGGTACGACAACTCCGCCTGGCAGGTGAGAGCGTGGCTCTACCGTGTGAGCTATCCACGAACACAAAATATTCGTTTCAAACCCAAAGTCATTTCTAGATCCCTCTCTCACCCACTTCTTGAGATCGCCGATTCGTTCACCACCATCGCGAAGTAATTTTGACCAGCAGTTAAGCCTAATAGCCAATATTCTCATCACAAACATATAACATAGAAACGATTGAGATATTGAGTATGCTCCGGTGTATGGGGTGAATTTTTAATCAGAAAGTGAGTGGAGCAGGCATTATGTTGGTAACAACAAGATATGAAGTGAGTAGAAAAGTGCCAGAAGACAATAGAGAATAAAAAATTTTTTCGCGGCGGTGGTGGGGTTTGAACCTGCGACCTTATTGTACGACAACTCCGCCTGGCAGGTGAGAGCGTGGCTCACCGTGTGAGCTATCCACGAACACAAAAATATTCGTTTCAAACCCAAGTCATTTCTAGATCCCTCTCTCACCCACTCTTGAGATCGCCGATTCGTTCACCACCATCGCGAAGTAATTTTGACCAGCAGTTAAGCCTAATAGCCAATATTCTCATCACAAACATATACATAGAAACGATTGAGATATTGAGTATGCTCCGGTGTATGGGTGAATTTTTAATTCAGAAAAGTGAGTGGAGCAGCACTTATGTTGGTAACAACAAGATATGAAGTGAGTAGAAAAGTGCCAGAAGACAATAGAGAATAAAAATTTTTTTCGCGGCGGTGGTGGGTTTGAACCTGCGACCTTATTGGTACGACAACTCCGCCTGGCAGGTGAGAGCGTGGCTCTACCGTGTGAGCTATCCACGAACACAAAAATATTCGTTTCAAACCCAAAGTCATTTCTAGATCCCTCTCTCACCACTTCTTGAGATCGCCGATTCGTTCACCACCATCGCGAAGTAATTTGACCAGCAGTTAAGCCTAATAGCCAATATTCTCATCACAAACATATAACATAGAAACGATTGAGATATTGAGTATGCTCCGGTGTATGGGGTGAATTTTTAATTCAGAAATGAGTGAGCAGCACTTTGTTGGTAACAACAAGATATGAAGTGAGTAGAAAAGTGCCAGAAACAATAGAGAATAAAATTTTTTTCGCGGCGGTGGTGGGGTTTGAACCTGCGACCTTATTGGTACGACAACTCCGCCTGGCAGGTGAGAGCGTGGCTCTACCGTGTGAGCTATCCACGAACACAAAAATATTCGTTTCAAACCCAAAGTCATTCTAGATCCCTCTCTCCCACTTCTTGAGATCGCCGATTCGTTCACCACATCGCGAAGTAATTTGACCAGCAGTTAAGCCTAATAGCCAATATTCTCATCACAAACATATACATAGAAACGATTGAGATATTGAGTATGCTCCGGTGTATGGGTGAATTTTTAATTCAGAAAAGTGAGTGGAGCAGGCACTTATGTTGGTAACAACAAATATGAAGTGAGTAGAAAAGTGCCAGAAGACAATAAGAATAAAAATTTTTTTCGCGCGGTGGTGGGGTTTGAACCTGCGACCTTATTGGTACGACAACTCCGCCTGGCAGGTGAGAGCGTGGCTCTACCGTGTGAGCTATCCACGAACACAAAAATATTCGTTTCAAACCAAAGTCATTCTAGATCCCTCTCTCACCCACTTCTTGAGATCGCCGATTCGTTCACCACCATCGCGAAGTAATTTTGACCAGCAGTTAAGCCTAATAGCCAATATTCTCATCACAAACATATAACATAGAAACGATTGAGATATTGAGTATGCTCCGGTGTATGGGGTGAATTTTTAATTCAGAAAAGTAGTGGAGCAGGCACTTATTTGGTAACAACAAGATATGAAGTGATAGAAAAGTGCAGAAGACAATAGGAATAAAAATTTTTTTTCGCGGCGGTGGTGGGTTTGAACCTGCGACCTTATGTACGACAACTCCGCCTGGCAGGTGAGAGCGTGGCTCACGTGTGAGCTATCACGAACCAAAAATTTCGTTTCAACCCAAAGTCATTTCTAGATCCTCTCTCACCCACTTCTTGAGATCGCCGATTCGTTCACCACCATCGCGAAGTAATTTTGACCAGCAGTTAAGCCTAATAGCCAATATTCTCATCACAAACATATAACATAGAAACGATGAGATATTGATAGCTCCGGTGTATGGGGTGAATTTTTAATTCAGAAAAGTGAGTGGAGCAGGCACTTATGTTGGTAACAACAAGATATGAAGTGAGTAGAAAAGTGCCAGAAGACAATAGAGAATAAAAATTTTTTTCGCGGCGGTGGTGGGGTTTGAACCTGCGACCTTATTGGTACGACAACTCCGCCTGGCAGGTGAGAGCGTGGCTCTACCGTGTGAGCTATCCACGAACACAAAAATATTCGTTTCAAACCCAAAGTCATTTCTAGATCCCTCTCTCACCCACTTCTTGAGATCGCCGATTCGTTCACCACCATCGCGAAGTAATTTTGACCACAGTTAAGCCTAATAGCCAATATTCTCATCACAAACATATAACATAGAAACGATTGAGATATTGAGTATGCTCCGGGGTATGGGGTGAATTTTTAATTCAGAAAAGTGAGTGGAGCAGGCACTTATGTTGGTAACAACAAGATATGAAGTGAGTAGAAAAGTGCCAGAAGACAATAGAGAATAAAAATTTTTTTCGCGGCGGTGGTGGGGTTTGAACCTGCGACCTTATTGGTACGACAACTCCGCCTGGCAGGTGAGAGCGTGGCTCTACCGTGTGAGCTATCCACGAACACAAAAATATTCGTTTCAAACCCAAAGTCATTTCTAGATCCCTCTCTCACCCACTTCTTGAGATCGCCGATTCGTTCACCACCATCGCGAAGTAATTTTGACCAGCAGTTAAGCCTAATAGCCAATATTCTCATCACAAACATATAACATAGAAACGATTGAGATATTGAGTATCTTGTTGTTACCAACATAAGTGCCTGCTCCACTCACTTTTCTGAATTAAAAATTCACCCCATACACCGGAGCATACTCAATATCTCAATCGTTTCTATGTTATATGTTTGTGATGAGAATATTGGCTATTAGGCTTAACTGCTGGTCAAAATTACTTCGCGATGGTGGTGAACGAATCGGCGATCTCAAGAAGTGGGTGAGAGAGGGATCTAGAAATGACTTTGGGTTTGAAACGAATATTTTTGTGTTCGTGGATAGCTCACACGGTAGAGCCACGCTCTCACCTGCCAGGCGGAGTTGTCGTACCAATAAGGTCGCAGGTTCAAACCCCACCACCGCCGCGAAAAAAATTTTTATTCTCTATTGTCTTCTGGCACTTTTCTACTCACTTCATATCTTGTTGTTACCAACATAAGTGCCTGCTCCACTCACTTTTCTGAATTAAAAATTCACCCCATACACCGGAGCATACTCAATATCTCAATCGTTTCTATGTTATATGTTTGTGATGAGAATATTGGCTATTAGGCTTAACTGCTGGTCAAAATTACTTCGCGATGGTGGTGAACGAATCGGCGATCTCAAGAAGTGGGTGAGAGAGGGATCTAGAAATGACTTTGGGTTTGAAACGAATATTTTTGTGTTCGTGGATAGCTCACACGGTAGAGCCACGCTCTCACCTGCCAGGCGGAGTTGTCGTACCAATAAGGTCGCAGGTTCAAACCCCACCACCGCCGCGAAAAAAATTTTTATTCTCTATTGTCTTCTGGCACTTTTCTACTCACTTCATATCTTGTTGTCACTAAACTGTATTAACCAGACTGTTAACGTTCAAGGTTACACAGAGTTTTGTGTTTTGGTCCATAAAACTTCCGGATGGCAATGTTGTGAGCTTATTAGCCAAGCGCATAACGGACCAACATGAAGTTTTAAAGTCTGGTTTATACAGTTGAGTGAGAATTACTCATAAACATGGATGGCAAAAAACATCAACAAAGACCTGAGTGACGTCAACTTCATTCTATCTATAGGAAACATAAGTGTGATGTCAAGAAACTGGTTTCAATCTCATTGGAAGTGTAAAACCAATCTTCCGGAGGACTGAATACATACCATGTGTAATTCATCTTCTGGTGTCACAGTGATGACATCTTATTTTCTAGTCTAAATATAAACTGGTCGTCGATGAAGATCATCCATCCTCGCACTTTTACGTCTCGTAATCTTAAAAATCTGCCTATGCTATCGATAGTATGCGCTTGCCATCCGGAAGTATAACGGACCAACACACAAAACCGTGTGTATCCATGAACGTATATAGTCGGGTTAATACAGTTCAGTGAGCATTACTCATAAACGCGGATGGCAAAAACAATAACAAAGGCCTGAGTGACGCCATCTGCATACTATCTTTAGATAGTATGACGTTGTCGCCACTCAGGTCTTTATTATTGCTGTTTGCAATCCGCGTTTATGAGAGTATGCGCTTGGCTAAGAAGCTCACAACATTTCCACCCGGAAGTATAACGGACCAATACACAAAACTATGTGTAACCATGAATGTTTATAGTCTGGTTAATACAGTTTATTGGGAATTACTCATAAACGCGGATAGCAAACACCTTAAAATCCTTAAAATTTTGGCATCAACTTCCGTTTTTATTCATTTTTAATTACTTAGAGATGTTTATGGATTTCTGAAATTGAAGCCAAATTTTCGTAATTCTGCGGATTTTTCGTAACCGTAGGCATTTCTGACTTCCGCACAAAGCAAGCTACAAAGACACTTTAAGGAGCTCTTCTAACTGCGTCATGGCTGTTACACCACTCACCCCGGACTTCGTACTTCGTACTTCCTACTCATTCATAGCCACGATAAAAACAACAGCAGGGCAGTGACGTCATGGTTATAGTAATAATAATAATAATAATAATAATAATAATAATAATAATAATAATAATAATAATAATAATAATATACGATTCTTTCATCTCTTTTTATTTATTTAACGAGTTATTTTTATCTTGCTCAATAACACAACGAGCTTGCAAGTATGTGTTATTGCACAATAAAAATATAACGAGCATAAAAGTGTATCCAGAGGAGAAAAACATTATAAATCAGATCATGTTTTGACTTTTTACACATTCTGATCACATGACATGTGAAAAAGTTCTAGCCAGCACGAAGAATAAAAAGTACCGACTTTCTTTGTTTAGAACCACTCTGCTGGTTGCGTTGCGGACGTGACATCAGACTATTGAATCATATATAATGGTCGAAGTGAATTTACACTGTCATAGTTTTGAGAAAATAAGATAATAGTACATGTGGGAGGCCTAATAAAATAAACACCTAATTCTACAGTCGTGGTAAACGTGTTTAATAGTCATAGTAATAAAAGTAATATACATCTTTATTGTCCACACAATGGAAAATCTATAGTGGTTTGCATTGCTCGAACAAATATAATGAACATGAATAGAAATGTGTGGATCTTATAATAATACGATGTGTCAGTCCATGACATAATCAGTCGGAAGGTGAAAATTAAATTTTCTATTTGTATTTTCTGAAAGCATATGCTCCCCCGAGCATTTCAATCTTTATTTGAAGTAAACCGGGTTATTTTTCATGAAGTTATGGTCATATGTATGGGAAAGGTATCTACCAACGTTCTCAAATTTCATACTATTTCAACTTGACTAGCTGTGAACAATATTTAGAAGTGAAATTAAGCTTTGATATTTCCCGAAGATGAACAGAAAGAGTTGCTTTAATCATTGATGACAAGAATTCATTTTTAATAAAAATTGACTTTCTAACTAAACTTGATAATATCTCAGTTCAAAACTTTTCATCATCCGACTGATTTTGTCATTCACTGTTACAAATTTTAATGATCTCATAGCAATTTTACTTTACAATACACATACAGACATCTTTACAGTTTAATACGACAGGGAACGTAATGTTTACATAAGGAACAAATTCCCTCGGGACCCTCGTATTATGAAAGAAAAAAACAAAAAACAACAACAATAAAAATAAAAAACAACAAAACAAAACAAAAAGCTTTTATATCGCGCAATATTAACCCAACGTGCTCAAAGCGCTTTAAAAAGGATCCCTAACCAACAACAATAATAACATATTACGGAACGAGACATGACACCTGTTAGGCGATATTACAATATTTTTTTTCGACAGAGACAACGCTATTAACGGCCGGATACTCATTTTGCACCCGAGTATGATGAGAGAATGTGAGTAAAGAGCCTTTTCCAAGGACTCAACTGTAAACCAGAACCTTCCGATCGGTAGACGAGTATCATAGACCACTAGACCACATAGCCACACAAGAAAACAAATGGTTTCAAAACTTTTGTCAGAAAACTCGTCCTTCAAATATCGATCGATTAAAATGAATGACCCTCACCTCTTAGATCATTTATTCTAAACTAAACTTGAAGGTGGCTATGAAACCGTCCTTTGGGCGGAGGAAGACTTTTCAAAGCTGGGTTGACGAAATGAATTTGGAGGTGTAGCCATATCCTACTACTACTACTACTACTACTACTACTACTACTACTACTACTACTACTACTACTACTACTACTACTACTTCTACTAATACTACTACTACACTAATACTACTACTACTACTACTACTACTACTACTACTACTACTACTACTACTACTACTACTACTACTACTACTACTACTACTACCCTCACCTTGTCACAAACTCTCAAACCCTGGTCAAAACTCCATTTCCAATAACTTTATTAAAATCCCAGTTTGTGTCAAGATGAAGGTCGTTCGTTTTAATCGACCGATATTTTAAGGATGACTTGTCTGGCCAAAATTTTAAGAAACGTTTTTCCTCCGCGTACGGCTCAGTAAAGTTATGCTTGTGATAATTGGATTCAATAGTATGATGTCACGTCGCCCAGCAACGACGAGCAGCTTGGTTCTAAACAAAGAAAATCGGTACTTTTTATTCTTCATGTCGGCTAGAAGTTTTTACATGTCATGTGATCAGAATGTATAAATGTCAAAACATGATCAGATTTATAATGTTTGTCTCCTCTGGATACACTTTTATGCTCGTCGAAGTAGTTCATATGGGCGTCCGCCATTGTTCCAATAGTTTATAACTGGTCACTAAGTTACTATGCATCACTACGAGGGAAGTGACGTCACGACTGTCGAAGCCTATTGTCTTAGGCCAAATTAGCACTTCTAAAATAACTTAATATAAATTTTGCTTTCATCTTTTGTTTAAAATGGGCAACCCCCCCCCCCCCCCCCCAACACACACACACACACTAAACATACACACACACACACACACACACACTAAACTTGCACCCACACACACACAGTCACACATACACACACACATACACCAACTTATAAACACAGACTTTCCCACACCACCCCGCAGGATACCTTAAGATTGAGACTACGTACACGTCGATAATGAGTGTGTTCATAACAAAGAGTTACGTGATGTTGTGTGTGTTTCTCTCTCACACGCTAGGACCGAGAGACGCCTATCTCGAGATCTTTATCTTGTTTTGTTCTTCTAATCAACACCACCGGGTCAATGGGCCATCTTGACCACTCTTATTCTCAGTCTCCAAAAACACTTCGTAAATTCATTATCATTTATTTATTGTATGGCGACCTTGTCAATGTGTGTGTGTGCGTGTGTGTGTATGTGTGTGTGTGTGTGTGTGTGTGTGTTGGAGGGGGGGGGGGGTGATGTTGATTACTTTTATGTGCAGGAAAAGGCTTAGCGATCTTGTCAGTGTGTGTGTTGGGGGGGGGGGGGGGGGGGGGGGGGGGGGGGGGGGGGAGGGGAGGGGAGGGTGTTGTTGATGATTTGAATGTGCAGGAATAGGCTTAGCTCAGCGTGTCCTTGGATTAGCTGCAGAGTTGTCTTGATACTTGATGAGGTGGAGAGATATTGATGTCGCACAGCTCTTTGTTATTGTTTTTAGACAGCTATTTTGATGTATAGCTAGTATGCGCTTGACTAAGCTGCTCATAACATTGCCATCCGGAAGTAGAAAGGACCAACACACAAAACTATGCGTCACTTTAAACGTTTATAGTCTGGTTAATACAGTTTAGTGAGAATTACTCATAAACGCGGATGGCAAAAAGCAATAACAAAGACACGAGTGACATCAACTTCATTCTATCTATAGTTCTCACTTGTCGTTGTTGCCCATTGCCGATTATGTCAATGTCTTCTAGTTCAAACAATTAATCTTTAGTTAATAATAATATGTGCGACTATGTAACACTCGCTTTCGGATCGGAAGGTCCTGGGTTCGAGCCTCGCTCGGTGCATAGTTGAGTCCTTGGAAAAGGCTCTTTTCTCACATTCTCTCACCGTACTCAGGTATAAAATGAGTATCAGTGTTGTCTCTGTCGGAAAAAAAATTGTAAAATCGTCTTTTCCCGTTCTACATGATACGAGTCGCTGTTGGAGAGGAAATCTTTGGAAAGCGCTTTGAGCACGTTTAGTGGATATTGCATTATATAAAAGCTCAAGTGTTTTTTTAAAATCCCCTCTGGTCAGTCTCGAAGTTTCCTGCCTCTGTGTTTTAGTTTCAGGGGTTATTATGTTGTGTAAATGTGTGTGTGTGTGTGTGTGTGTGTGTGAGTGTGTCTGTGGGTATGTGTTTTGGGAGAACTCTCAAATGTTTATTGAATAGATAGAACGAAGATGGCGTCACTCAGGTCTTTGTTATTGTTTTTTGCCATCCGCATTTATGAGTAATTCTCACAATACTGTCTTACCCAGACTATAAACGTTTAAGGTTACATATAGCTTTGTGTGTTGGTCCGTTATACTTCCGGATGGCAATGTTGTGAGCTTCTTAACCAAGCGCATACTATCTATATGCCTTGGCCCGTCTCAACATATGAAATCAAATCAAAAGATCAAAACATAAAGAAAAAAAATCCAAAAAATCAAAAAATGAATCAAGTTGTGTTCTGGGAGAGTTAAAGGGAGGAAGAGAGAGAGAGAGAGAGAGAGAGAGAGAGAGAGAGAGAGAGAGAGAGAGAGAGATAGATAGATAGATAGATAGATAGATAGATAGAAGAATAGATAGATA
>NC_088365.1:25283349-25310849 GCF_034508935.2 Berghia stephanieae
GGTCTAGTATTATGGCACTTGCCATCAGACCAGTAGGTCCAGGGTTCAAATCCCGCTCTGAGAGGCTCATAGTTGAGTCATTGGAAAATGCTCTTTACTCACATTCTCTCACATTACTCAGGTGTAGAAAGAGCTCATGGCCGTTAACAGCATTGCTTCTGTCGGAAAAAAGCAAATTATAAAATCGCCTAACAGTAGTATCTCCCTACATGTTAAATTATGTTATGTTGGTCGGGGACCATTTATAAAGCGATTTGAGCATGTTTACTGGGTATTGCGCTATATGAAAAAGCTCAAGCTCAAATGGTTAAATTCTGATAAAACCGAAGCCCGCCTGTAAAGGGAGTTCAGATCACAGCTACCTATAGGCTACAATGATAACTATCCCAATGTGTGTCCATCATTACATGATATACTAAGAGACCTATAGAAAAACTTATATTTAAAAATTTGGCCAGAAAACTCATCCTTCACATTTCGATCGATATAAATAACTCATCTTGGCAAAAACTCTCAAACCTGGGACTCAAGGAAGACTTCGCCAAGTGGCGTTTGATAAAGAAATTGGACCCAGATCGGAATTTCGCGAAGGCTGCACCGGAATGCGAGGCAGACACAATTGCCAAGAATATTAAGAACCGTAGCAAGCGGGTCCCTAATCAGGCTTTTGAGCGCGGTGTCCGCAAGGCGTACCGTACGATTTTGGACTCGCTACCTGCGGAGGAGTCGGACTGGACGGCCCCGTTCAGTCCCCGAGAAGTGGGTGCAGCCATTAGCGAAGTGAAGAACGGCAAAGCAGCTGGGATAGATGGTGTATATCCCGATATGGTGACGCATCTGGGCCCCAGGGCACGGGCCTGGCTAGCAGAGGCAATGTCTGACATCCTTGCAAACGGAAAGCTTCCACAAGTGTGGAAGCATGCGAAGATAGTTGCCATCCTGAAGCCAGGGAAGCCGGCGAAGGAGGCAGACAGTTACAGACCCATATCGCTGCTGAGCTGTCTTTACAAACTGTTGGAGCGTGTTCTATTAAACCGATGGGGGCCGGTCCTAGACGCTGCCCTGCCACCTGAGCAGGCAGGCTTCAGGGAAGGGAGGTGCACCACGGAGCAGGTCATTGCCCTTACAGAGCATATTGAGCACGGGTTCGAGAGAAAACAGCAAACAGGTGCTGTGTTTATAGACCTATCAGCGGCGTACGATACGGTCTGGTGCGATGGGTTAATGCTCAAACTTGCAAAATCATAAGGTGCAAAAAGACCTTGAAGTTGTTCTCTTCGATCTTAGGGGAAAGGCAATTCCACGTCGCGCTGGGAGACGCCACGAGCAAAGTTAGGAAATTGAAGAATGGGGTCCCTCAGGGGTCGGTACTTGCGCCAATGTTGTTTAACGTTTACATTAGCGATATGCCGAACACTTCCTCCCTGAGGCTGGGATACGCAGACGACTGGGCACTCGTTACTCAGAGTAAAGTGTGGACCCGTCTCGAGAGCGTACTCAGCGAGGACGTCACCAGACTCAAATCCTACTTTGACAAGTGGTACCTGAAGATGAACACTTCAAAAACCGTGGCCACTGCATTTCACTTATGCAGTGGTTGGCACACCCGTAAACTGAATGTCCTAGTCGGGGACCAGCCACTCCCATATGAGCCGCGTCCAAAATACCTAGGGGTGACGCTGGATCGCAGCCTTACCTATCGGGTTCATCTCGAAGGGGTTGCCCGGAAGATAGAGAAGCGGAATAGTCTTCTGAGGAAGCTGGCGGGATCGACTTGGGGCGCTAGCCAAGCGCTCCTGAGAACATCCGCCCTGGCACTATGCTATTCCACCGCGGAGTATTGCGCTCCAGTGTGGGGTAGAAGCAGAAACGTTGAGAAGGTGGATGTAAAACTTCGCAAGTCGATGCACATAGTGTCGGGAACGCTAGCAACAACCCCTAGAGAATGGGGCCCGGTGATGGCAGCGATCCAGCCCCCCGATGTCCGGAGGGAGACCATTACGGGAAACTGGCTGAGTAAGATCAAAGAGAGAGGGAATGGGGATACCCCTCTCATGCGCATAATGAACGGTGCCCCCGTTTCGAGCCGAAATAAGTCCCGGCAACCCTTGTACGCAGAATCCCTGACTACGGACAGAGCTGCACATACGAGATGGAAGTCGGTTTGGACGAATTCAATCCCTCGTGGGGGCGGGGACCTACACTCCTCTAAGCTTGGTGAGAAGTTGCCAGGCTTTGATACCAGTAAGAGGAGACACTGGGTAGCTGCGAATCGGCTTCGGTCGAGGAGCTGCCTAACGGCCGGTGCGTTACATCAGTGGGGTCTAACTTCCTGTCCTTTATGTCCACGCTGTGGGCAAGAACCCGAAACGGCAGAGCATCTAGTCGAAAGGTGTGTTGTGACGATGCTACCGGGCGGGTTCGCGACGGTGCACGAATGCGGACCGGACTTTGCTGATTGGGTCGATCGTCATAACATAATAGTGTGAACCATAAGAAGCAGCAGCAGCCAAGTCCCAAGTTTGAGAGTTTTTGTCAAGATGAGGGTCATTTAAATAGATCGATATTTGAAGGACGAGTTTTCTGGCCAAATTTTTAAATATGATTTTTTCCCAGAGTACGGTAGTATAGATGTCGCTAGTGTTCATACATATGGATAGGCTGTTTGTTGATTGAGAGCTATATAAGTAGGGGCTGGTTTGCCCACAGCCCAAAGCCCAATGCTCTCAAATCTCGCCCGAAGCCCCAACTGCGAACCACACGGAAGAAAAGGCAGGGACCAAGCGTGGCCATCGTTAAATTATAGCCTGACACTGACCAAAAAATGACGTCAAAAATGTCGGTCTTTGGCCACAAAATAAAACAAATCGTGAGTTGTATTCAATAGTTCAACCAATGAAATAACTTGTTTCCATGAGCACTACGAACGACAACTCACTAGGCGGTGCAAAAAAACAAATAATGACGTCAAAATGGCAGTCTTTTTGGGTTTCAATGTCAGGCTATAACTTTACCATGGCTACGGACCAAGGGACCATCTTAACCAGTTAAAATTCGTAATTTTTAGGAGACAAAAATAATAGTCACTATAGTTAACATTATAGATCAACAAAAATACCCTCACAATGATTAAATAACTCGTCAAAATCATTCAAAGTATACAGTCTGGCACCAATTTTTATTTTTAATAAGTTTTAATGACTTAGAGATGCTCATGAAGTTATGAAATTGGAGCCAAAATTTCGTAATTTTACGAAATGTTCGTAATAGTTGGCAGGTTTGCTGTCGTACTTTGGAAGAGGAAAACATGTATTTAAAAAATTTGGACAGAAAACTCGTCCTCCAAACATCGATCGATTTAAATGGTCCTCATCTTGACAAAACTTAAACTTGGGACTTCGTAGAGTCTTACTTAAGTCCCAGGTTTGAGAGTTTTCCGCCAAGATGTACGACAGTTACAGATTTCAACAACTTCAGTCACAATAGGGCTGTGTAGATTGATAGCTCCGAGCATCATTGTGACGTCATCTCTTGTCTTTTTGTTTTGTGTATGTGTGTGTGTGTGTGTGTGTGTGTGTGTGTGTGTGTGTGTGTTCTGTGCTCCTACTAGTGTGTTGGTTCGATGTCATCCTCCATCTTACTTGACTCCTATTGATGGTATTCGTTTAGGTGAAATACTCGCCGTATTAATCGTACAAATAATGATACTGTGTGATTATTGCTCAAAACTAGGTCGAGGTGGTGGTAGTGATGGTGATGATGATGATGATGATGATGATGATGATGATGAGGAGGAGGAGGAGGAGGAGGAGGAGGAGAAAGAGGAAAAGGACGATGATGATGGTGGTGATGATGATGATGATGATGATGATGAGGAGGAGGAGGAGGAGGAGGAGGAGGAGGAGGAGGAGGCGAAGACCCCAAGTAAAGCGCTTTGAGGACGTTAGGTGGATATGCGCTATATAAAAGCTCATTTTTTCTTTATTTATGGAGAAGAGCTCCACAAAAGCTCCACGTAATTTTACAAAGTCCTTCCAAGCTGTCCGAGCAACTCGCTACAACGAGGCTACCAGGCTACATCAATCTAAACACACACACACACACACACACACACACACACACACAAACAGACCCCTCAAAATAGTGGTCAACCACACCAACAAACATGCAATACACTTTACAAATCACATTCTCCACGTATAATAAACTAGAAACCGTCACAAACCTGTCAACAAAAGAAAACTCCCCCCCCCCCCCCCCCCCCCCGTCATCCCCACAAACACCACCATAAGCAATCTTTTACAAATCCTCCCCCACTCTCCACCCTCTTTCTTTCTTTATTCTCCAACAATTTCCCCCTTGGCCTTTGGACTGGACGACTGAACCATCGCGCAATGTAATCGTCAGACCTAACATGACGCAACGATAACGTCATACCACTCGGGCAATCTTCAACTTCAACTCTGCCTAACTGCCGTACTTTGGAAAAACGCGTAGTTTTAAAATTTGGCCAGAAAACTCGTCCTTCAAAATATCGATCGATGTAAATGACCCTCATCTTGACAAAAACCTCTCAAACCTGGGACACAAGGAAGACTTCGCGAGGTCCCAGGTTTGAGAGTTTTTGTTTTGTTTTGGCAAGATGAGGGTAATTTAAATCGATGAATATTTGAAGGACGTGTTTTCTGGCATTTTTTTTTGTAAATGCATGGTTTTCTAGATGTAATAGGATGTGGCTTGCAGTTTTGTAGTCATTGATGGTAGGCTAGGCTTGCCGTTCCTTCAATAAAAACCCAAGGGGCAGTACATACTGAAAATAATATTATGTGGAGGGTGCTCTGTTTTGAACTACAAACTATCGAGTGAACACGCATAAAGAAATTAAATGAGAAGCTATGTTTAATAACAACTGAAATGAGATATAACAAGAACATGGACATTTAGAGGAGGCATCAGATTTCATTGGTTTGGAAAACAAATCTAGACGAAACATTGATTCTAATTTGTCAATACTGCTTTCTTTTTTAGATCGGAGGTAACGCCAAAAGGGCCGTATGGTCTCTCAGACAATATGCAGTATTTTTGATGAGGAACCAATTCAATACACTGTTTTTCTTTTGAGATGGGATTGCAGCGTTCTAACACACAAACAGACGAGCACGCGCACAAACAGACACATGCACGCAATGTGAACTAACCTAAAGCGACCAATGAACGCGTCTGACCAGTAATCTGACCACTCAACGGTACTTTTACGAAAACACTCTTGACATCGAAAAAGTTTTACAAGTTTTGTTGAGAAATCATCTTGTCTTTACTTCGATCTATTGGATTTTTAATGTTTACTTTCTCCGCATCTCTGGAATATGTTCATTGGGATTATTATCATTCTTGCCATTTCTGTTGCTTGCATCCTGTGGTGAGTTTTGTGATGGATTTTAAGTTTTGCTGGGCGTTCGTTCCTCCTACCGCTATGTGGTTTCTAGGTCATGGCCATTCTCCATGTTTTCTCTAATTCTAATAAAACCGACTCACGTGGTCGGGGTCTACATACAGAAACTTTTTTTCACTGAACTTCTCTCTTTCTCTAGATTTGATATAAATATATTTATTATCTTTTAAATGTGTATATAGACTCTACTATTTTTTATTTTATTTATATGCAGAACTGCAGCCTTAGACTTAGAATAGTAATGATTTAATTAAGAGTTTAGGCAGATATATAATATTTATGATACTTTATCATCTTTATAATTTATACTCTGTTTTTCAAATTTTTGTCGTGTGGTGTATTTCAACATTTTAGAGTAAGTAAGAGTAGGGCTAAAAAAGTTGAGCTTTTATATCGTGCAATATCCACTAAACGTGCTCAAAGAGCTTTACTTACAATACAAGTCAAGGGGTCCCTGGCCAACATAAATACTTAACATGTAGGACGAGATATGACGCCTGTTACTGTTAGGACAGAGACAACGCTATTAACGGCCAGGTACTCATTTTACACCTGAGTATGGTGAGAGAATCTGAGAAAAGAGCCTTTTCCAAAGAGGCCCGACGAACCCAGGATCTTTCAATCCGAAAGCGAATGTCATACAATTACAAGACCACATAGCCGCACAAATACATACTGGTACGATACACGGCCTATGACATTGTACTTGTATTATAAGTTTGTAGTTGTAGTTGACCAGCTAGGTGTTCGAGTGGTATGGTTCTCGCCTTGCCTCCGGATCGGAAGATCCTTCAGTCCAGGGTTCAAGACTCGCTCTGACTCTTGGGTCTGAGTCTGAGTCTGAGCGGCGCATAGTTGAGTTTCGGGTAGAAATGACTCTTTACTCACATTCTCTCACCGTACGCAGGTGAATATAATATATAACATGAGTAATACCTGGCCGTTGCCAGTAACAGATTGTCTCTGTCCGCAATAAAAAGTGTTATATTTATATCGCATAAATATAACACTAACAGTAATGGCGTCATGTCTCGTCGTACATGTTCAGTGTTGCTGTTGGCCGGGGACCCTTTGTAAATTGTAAAGCTATTTGAGCCCGTTTAGTGTCTAGGGAAGTCCCGCTGAATGACACTAACACAAAATCGAGTCCTTAAAATGCTCATTACAATTACTCACATGCTTTCCATACTCAAACTCAATTGGATTTTATTTTTTGGCCGGCTCTATTTCTCCGAACGCTCAGGAAAATAAACTTGAACTCTATTTCTCCGAATGGTCGGCTGGCCTCCAATAGATGATGGGTTACGGACGCTAGGCCGATGCAAAAGTAAATGCTCAAACAGAGTGGACAGGGAATTCTCACGAACCATCAAGCTATCTAGCGTTTTTAGGCACATTGTTGACAAAGACAGATTTTATCAAAAAGTTGTGCCATCGCGAATACTCCATGGCGCTTTCACTTTTGCACTTCACGTCATTCGCGCTGCATTATCAAAGAGAGAACAGAAGTAAACCTAGATAACAAAGCCAAAGTCTCAAGACGGGAACAGAGGTTGAAAGACAGGATAGCACAAACTCAAGATAGAAGTCTAACAGAACGTTGGGAATAAAAGACAGAGCGTCCAGGCACTGGCAAAGGAAACCCCACAAAAAATGCATACTCATTCATCATTCACACAGACACTCGCAAATAACCCCCAAACATTTTTTTTTTAAATGTCGAGAACGGAAACCGTTCGGAGAAATAGAGATCAAGTTTATTTTCCTGAGCATTCGGAGAAATTGTCACTATCTAATTTTTATCCCTGTAACTTAAATAGTAACATAAATGGCTTCAAGTTCAAGAGAAATTGGTTGAAAATTAGAGATTTTCAGGTCCGTTGCCGTTACACAGGAATGGACCGGATTGGGATACATATCTTAAAAATACTCAGTACTCACATGCCCTCCCCATACTCAAACTCAAATGGGTTTTTAAAAAATCTTATTTAATTTTCGTATCCTTTGTTTTACAGCAAAGATACACCTATCCGACTATCCGATTCAGACAGACACACCTACTGTTGTAAGATTGCGTCCACGACCTCCACATACTCCATCTCTTCTTGTTGTGCTCATTTGAAGTGGTGGACAGACGCTGAAGGCTTGACTTGCTAGTCCTGTAGTAGCTTGGACTTTGTGATTTGGAATAAAACGGAAAATACGATCTCATTGACATTATTGGGCAACCAGGAGGGATTAAACTGAACTCAAAGACAGAATGCCGCTGTTCATGTAGGTCTTACATGCTAGAACTAAAAATGGGTGTCCCACAGGGTGTCCACGAAGTCTGGATAAATGTCCTACTTTACTATCTAGATTTACAAATCTAGATTTTCCTTTTCAACAAGATTTATTTAGTCAATGAGACCTTTGCAGCTCTGTAGCTGCTGGAGTCAAAAAATCGTATTTCTACGAATCTTTCGTTGTACTGGGCAGGCCTGGGACAACCTATAGAATGCCTGACCTTGACCTTTGGTAACTTATTATAGCCTGTTATAGTTTCAACTGTACAAGGGTGTATGAAAGGTGTCAGACAAAGCAAAAAAGAAAAATACGAGAAAAAACAAAAATCCCCAAAAAATCAGTCGACCACGACTGGGGACCGAACCCCAGACCTTCTGATTACCGTCTGAGGTCCGATTCCCCAATCGAGGTCGACTGATTTTTTGGGATGGTATTGTTTTTCTTGTATTTTTCTTTCTTGCTTTATCTCGTTCAGATCTTTATCTTACACCAGTGCCTGTTCCTTAATTTCTTAATTTCATACCTCCAGTTTCAGAACAACACGAGCATATCAAAGTCATTAAAACTTATTGAAAATGAAAGTCGATGCCAGATTACATCGTTTTTAAGGATTTTGAAAATTGTTGATTTTTAAAGTTAACTATATATAGGACTACAATTTTATCTCCTGTATATAGGAATTTTTAGATTTTCAAGTAGGAGGTCTGCATTGGGATTCGTATTTTAACGTAATTTTTAGGTTTGTGCACGCGGCCAAGTGAGTTATCATTAGTAGTCCTCAAGAGTACAAATGATCCCATTGGAAAACACAATAGGGAAAAAAAGTGTGATGTAAAAAAACTGATTCCAATCTCATTGGAAGTGTCAAACCATTTCTGGAGGTCTGGCTGGATACATTCCTTGTGTAATTGATCTTCTGGCTTCAGAGTGGTGGCATCTTATTTTCTAGTCTAAATATACGCTGGTTGTCAAAAAAGATCATCCATCTTCGCTCTTTTACTTTAATGCCCTGTTAATTCGGATTAATTCCCCGCGCTGCTTTTGATTAGTGATTAAAAAGTATCGTATTTTTTTCGTGGCTATAACGCATGTTATTGTAAAACTCAAGGTAGGGCGGGCTGGCATACCTGCCAAGTACCCCGATAAAATCGGAGCATTTGGGGACTGGCCCCTAGTCGCCATGTTCCACGGCTCTGTCAAATGGACATGTATATAACTGGGACTTGCATTTGAGCATTGGTGATAATAAAATAGAAACAAAGGGTCACTTTAAGAGGCCACAGTATTCATGGCTTTACTTCTCTTTTTATTTGTCTCTTTGATTATTTTATCACTTTTCAAATCTTTCCGCCCGATGTGCATACATTTACAGGTCTGGGGACTGGTCTTATTTACCACCAACTGGCCTCAGTCATCATATTCCACGGTTTTGTCAACACGACGTGTATAAAACTTGCATTTTGGGCATTGGGGATAATAGCAATGTCGAAAGTTTGTAGTTTCCAAAGGATATATATCGTCATGTTATGGGTTGCAATTTAATCATACACATTTTTGTCAAACCGTAAAATGGTTTAACGTGCAATTCAAGGGAGAAAACTTTGTTAGACTGATATGATAAGATGTATTAACGCGGTTATGTCCCTTAGTTCAAATAAAGAGGTGAATGTCATGCGGAGAAGTTATAATTCATATTAAACAAATATAAATGCAATGCTACTAAAAGAAGAAGAAAAAAAAAACAACAAACTATTAAGTAAGCTTTCCATTCGACGGAGATGAATTTTATTTTTTGCCTTAAATAGTTTTCAAAGGAACATTAGAAAATTAACTTTAAATAGCTATAGAAATACACAATTTGCTCTCAGCATTCCAAAAAACTGTTCAAAATCCTGAATAATATAGATTCTACCGAATTAAACTTTCCTTCTCAACAAGATTCGTGCGGCTATGTGGTCTAGTGGTATGACACTCGCTTTCGGATCGGAAGGTCCTGGGTTCGAGCCTCGCTCGACGCATAGTTGAGTCCTTGGAAAAGACTCTTTACTCACATTCTCTCACCGTACTCAGGTGTAAAATGAGTACCTGGCCGTTAACAGCGTTGTCTTTGTCCGAAAAATTGTAATATCGCCTAACAGGCGTCATGTCTCGTCCTACATGTTAAATGTTGCTGTTGACCAGGGACCCCTTGTCAAGCGCTTTGAGCACGTTAAGTGGATATTGCGCTATATAAAAGCTCAAAAAAAAAAAGATTTATTGAGTCAAAGAGGCGAATGTAGTTCTGTAGCTAGAGCTAAAAGTTCGTATTTCTACGATTTTTTTCGTAGTGCTAGGCAAGTCTGAAATAGAAACAAATGGTCACCTTAACAGCCCACATAATTTATGGTTTTAGTGCGGCTTTGTGGTCTAGTGGTTTGTCATTCGCTTTCGGATCCAAAAGTCCTGAGTTCGAGCCTTGCTCGGCAATTGTTGAGTCCTTGGAAATGGCGCTTTCGGATCGGAAAGTCCTGGGTTCGATCTTCGCACGGCGCATAGTTGATTGAAGGCTCTTTCAGTGATGCCAAAACTCCGGTTTCACCGGAAAAAACTCCGGTCTGGAGCAAAAAATTCCGGGCTCCGGGCAACTTCCGTCAAATTGCGGTGAGGTCAATTTGTTCCAAGGATCCCCCCCCCCTTTCCAACCACCACATCATCATCATTACCACTAGTATTTCAACCATCATCACCACCACTACTACTGCAACCACCACCACATCATCATCACTACCGCGACAACCACCAGCTTCACATCATCACTACCACGACTACTACAACCACCACTACCACATCATCATCACTACCACTACTACTACAACCACCACCACCACATCATCACTACCACTACAACTACAACCACCACCACCACATCATCATCACTACTACTACAACCACTACCACTACAACCACCACCACCACATCATCATTACCACTACTACTACAACCACCACCACATCATCACTACCACTACTACTACAACCACCACCACCACCACATCATCATTACCACTACTACTACAACCACCACAACCACATCATCATTACCGCTACTGCTACTACTACAACCACCACCACATCATCACTACCACTACTATTACAACCACCACCACCACATCAACATCACTACCACTACTTCTATAACCACCACCACCACATCAACATCACTACCACTACTACTACAACCACCACATCATCATTACCACTACTATAACCACCACCACCACATCATCACTACCACTACTACTACAACCACCACAACCACATCATCATTACCGCTACTACTACAACCACCACCACATCATCACTACCACTACTACTACAACCACCACTACCACATCATCATCACTACCACTACTACTACAACCACCACTACCACATCATCATCACTACCACTACTACTACAACCACCACCACCACATCATCACTACCACTACTACTACAACCACCACCACCACAACCACATCATCATTACCACTACTACTACAACCACCACCACCACAACCACATCATCATTACCACTACTACTACAACCACCACCACCACATCATCACTACCACTAATACTACTACAACCACCACCACAACATCATCATCACTACCACCACTACTACTACAACCACCACCACGTCATGATCACTACCACCACTACTACAACCACCATCACCACCACATCATCATCACTACCAATACTACTACAAGTACCACCATCACCACATCTTCATCACTACCACCACTACTACTACTACAACCACCACCACCACATCATCATCATCATCACTACCACTGCTACTACAACCACCACATCATCATCATCATCACTACCACTGCTACTTCAACCACCACATCATCATCACTACTACTACTACTACTACTACTACTACTACTACTACTACTAATACTACTACCACTACTGCTAATGCTACTACTACTACTACTACTACTACCACTACTACTACTACTACTACTACTACTACTACTACTACTACTACTACTACTACTACTACTACTACTACTACTATACTACAACAACAACCACTACAATATCATCATCACTACCACTACCACTACAACCACCAGCACCACATCATCATCACGACCACGACTACTACTACAACCACCACCACATCATCATTACCACTACTACTACAACCACCACTACCACATCATCATCACTACCATTTGTACTACAACCACCACCACCACCATATCAACATCACTACCACCACTACTACAATCACCACCACATCATTATCATCACGACCACAACTACTACAACCACTATACCACCACCACAACTACTACTTCAACCAGCACCACCACCACATCATCACTACCACTACTACTACAACCATCACCACCACAAGCACATCATTACCACTACTACTACAACCACCACCACCACATCATCACTACCACTACTACAACCACCACCACCACATCATCACTACCACCACTACTACAACCACCACATCATCATCACTACCACCGCTACTACAACCACCATCACCACCACATCATCATCACTACCAATACTACTACAAGTACCATCATCACCTCATCTTCATCACTACCACCACTACTACTACAACAACCACCACCACCACATCATCATCATCATCACTACCACTGCTACTACAACAACCACCACATCATCATCATCATCACTACTACTACTACTGCTACTACTACTACTACTACTACTACTACTACTACTACTACTAATACTACTACCACTACTGCTAATGCTACTACTACTACTACTACTACTACTACTACTACTACTACTACTACTACTACTACTACTACTATACTATAACAACAACCACTACAATATCATCATCACTACCACTACAACCACCACCACCACATTCTCATCACTACCACGACTACTACTACAACCACCACCACATCATCATTACCACTACTACTACAACCACCACTACCACATCATCATCACTACCATTTGTACTACAACCACCACCGCCACCACCACCACCACATCAACATCACTACCACCACTACTACAATCACCACCACATCATTATCATCACGACCACAACTACTACAACCACTATACCACCACCACATCATTACTACAACTACTACTTCAACCAGCACCACCACCATCACTACCCCTACTACTTCAACCACCAGCACCACCACCATATCACCATCACCACCACGACAACTACAACATCAACCACTATCATATCTTCATCATCTCTACCACTATTACTACAACCACCAACACCACATCATCCTCACTACCACCAGTACTACAAACCATTAGGTTTTGGCGCTTTACTTCATTTGAATTTAAGGAAACTTTGGGATTGTAATTTGCAATGTGTTTATGTATCATAATATACACTGTAATTCTAATGTTATCTATTTAGAACTATACAATATGTAAGCACAATGCCAAATATCGTTCCACTTCCTTTTTTTTTTTTTGTACGCGGAAATTCCTCTTTCGGCATTGAAATTCCTACGAGTGGTGGCTGAAACTCCTGTGAGCGAAATTTAAAGTTGGCGTCTCTGCTCTTTACTCACATTCTGTCTCCGTACTCAGGTTTAAATGAGTACCTGGCCGTTAACAGCGATGTCTCGGTCCGAAATAATAATGTAATATCATCCAACAGGCCTCTTCCTACATGTTAAGTGTTGCTGTTGGCCAGGGACCCCCTGTAAAGCGCTTTGCGCACGTTAAAAACATACCCTTTATTCGTCCCATAGGGGAATTTTTTCTTTAGGGTCTATTCCAAGGGAAGACTGAAATAACCCAGGCGTCAGCCGCAGTACAGCGTCGCAAATTGAGCTTGGGCGAGGTGACTTGCTCAAGGCCACACAGCGCAGCGGTGGGTGATCGAACTCGGTACGAAGCAAAGACCATACCACCGAGCCACGCTGTCCCCAAGTTAGCGGATATTGCGTTATATAAAAGCTCATGTTTTTTTTTGCATGTTTTGTTTTTGTTTCTACATTGAACCAAATTAGAATAATGGGGTGATTTTGGCTTCGGGCAGACCTGACTACATGAAAATTTTAAATTTTAATTCGTCGTTTTATGATGAGGATAAAAATAGCAGTTGCTATAGTAAACTTTAAAAATAAACAATTTACCCTCACAATAATTGTATAGGCTAGATGAGTCTTCAAAATCATTAAAATCATCCAATCTGGTATAAACTTCACGTTTGAATAAGTTTTAATAACAGAGATGGTCATGAGGTTCTTAAATTGGAGCCGAAATTTCGTAATTCTACGAATTGTTCGTAATACTCGGCAGGCCTTGGCTTCGGGATTGAAAAAAATCCTGATTTTTAGATGTTTAATCCAGCTTTTCCAGCTTTTTGAGGGTCTCGATAGCTCAGATGGCAGAGCACTCGCTTCACACGCAAAGGGATCAAGATCAATGTAAGGTGCAGTCGAGATATTCAAAATTCTCTGATCCCCCTGTCTACCCGGTAATAAATCGGTAGCTGGGTCTATTTGATCTGGCGGAAAGTACTTTTCAATAGACTAGCGTCCTATCCAAAGGATAGCAAGCAATTGCTATTGTCTGTCATAAACTCCGGATCCAATGGGGCCTAATGACTCTGAAGGACAACAACTGGCATTTTGCCTTGACGGTGTTCCCTGAGCTACAGATCTCATTGCTTCTCATAGTATTTAATTTCCATATTTTAATATTCATTATACTTTTAATAGCAATGATTCATGACCTTTTTTATTTTTACTTATTTTTTTATTTTTTTATTATTTTTGGTTCATCTAGCAAGCGCTGTCTCGGGATCTGTTCTGATATAGATATGGAGAAGCAGGACGAAACGACCAGTACTCAAACCCAAATGCCCCTAGAGAGAAACGGCAGCACTCAACCTACCTCCAGTGGAACCACGGGCCGCCGGGGCAATCGACCTCACGAGGAATTGCGTGCAGAGAAAAACACCGGGTCTCTCCAGGGCTCCGGTGAAACCCTCAAAGGCCGTGAGGATGTCCAAAGGAATTCAGAGGAATTCGATGGCGTTGAACGGTGTGCTGTCGCTGACGAGGAGGAGGAAGAAGAGGAAAGCAGTAGCAGCAGGAAAAGAAGGATTGAGTTTGAGGAACGGGAGCGTTGTGACGCCATTCGGCGACGTCTGCTTTTCGGATCTGATGACGACGACAATCAAGAGGAGGAGATGGCGGTTGATGACATGGATAATACCGATGATAACAATAAACACGCGGCTATGTTTTACCAAGAAGATGACGATAATGCTCCTTACAATCAGAATGATTTGTGTTATCTCCATCTAGAAAATGATGACAAAAACAATGATAATGGCTTTGACGATGAAGATGATGATGAGGATGCCGAGAATCAAAGAATGGCTGTATTTTTCAACGATGATGATAATGAAGATACCCCCAGTGAGATGTGTTATATGAACGATGAAAAGGACACCGACGGCCATTTTGGAGGGTATCATTTGAAAACGAGGAAAGGTGCTTCCGGCTTGTTTGAATATTTCCACGAAGCAAGAAGCTGCAGTGCAGTCGTCTCCATGGACGACAAAGAATCAGATGACGGCGATTCTGGGGCAACAGCTGGAGGAGCTACTGCTGCTGCAGCTTTCGTCGGCGATGACGTTCCCAAAAAGAATCACGAAAAGGACAGTGACGATGACTCCGATGACGAAGGGGGCATTGTTGTCAATGTGGAGTTCCGGAATAAAAGGAAAAATAAGAATGAGAATCTAAAAGGCAAAGGCAAAGGCGGAGATAAAGATGGGGATAAGAAAGAAAATAAAAATAAGAATCAAAATAGCAACGGAGAAGGTGGAAGTGGCAACAAAACAGCACGTGGTTATGGAATTGGAGCAAGACCCAAGATTACGTCTCATCGTCCAACACGATTTCGTTCCACAGGCCACAGAAGGAATGTCAACGCCAATGATGCTTCTACAACAACAACAACTACTACTACTTCTACTCGTCCAAAGAAAAGCAAACATGCCGGTGACAACAAAAACAATCATAAAGATGAGACAGACTCAGATGATGACGTTTTTCACCGCAACAATGATCGTCGCCGTACCCAAAGTCGCGGACGGCCCGTGGGCAGAGCAGCAACCAGCTCCAGCAGCAACGAAAACTCTGGTGTGTTCGCAACCGCAAGAAATCTGTTCGTACGGCGGCGAAAGTCATCAGCGCACTTGCGTGAATGTAGAGCTGATGCGAGAAAGGCCCTGGACAGGGCGGTCCAAAGGAACAGTGAATACTTTGATTTTCCTCTACTGCCTTCCCTAGAAAACGAGATGAGACTATATTTAGCCGGTGCCGACAGAGATACTGGTGAGTCAGACATTTAACATTACATCTTGTCATTAATCTTTCTGTCACTTTGTCGATGCTAATCTGCAAGAAACTGTGGACTTAAAAGTAGTAAACAAACAATGAATATAACATCTTCCAAAAAAAAAACAACAAAAAAAAAAAAAAAAGACGGAGCAAAATACCAAACACTAAACGTTTCGGGCTCAAAACCCTTCTTCAGCCAACAAAACTCCAATTAAACATAAATTCATTACTTTCAAAACCTATTAGACGGCATCAATGTAACCAAACACGGAACGTTTCGGGCTCAAAACCCTTCTTCAGCCAACAAAAACCCAAATAAAACATTAATACATTACTTTAAAAACCATTTAGACTTGTTATTATATTATGCTGTCTATCTGGGTTGTAAGTAATGTATTTGTTAAGATTGTAGTTGGGTGAAGAAGAGTTTCGAAACGTTTCGTTTTTAATATTTTGCTCTTTTTTTTTTAAAAGCTGTTCTATATTCATTTTAGTAAATGACTTCTTCCTGTCCAGTGGCGTGGCATGCTTCCAGTATCGCCTGGTGCCCGAATAGAAGAAAATGACTTAAAACATGCTCTACTTGTAAATACAAAAGAAAGATAAAAATTTAAAGAAAAGTCTTACTCAAATAAGATGGATGCGGTGCCAGGCACCAAATCATCCAATATAGCCACGCCCCTGACCTGTCCCTTTTCCCGTGATGTGGAATTCCTCCACGCACGGTTCTCATCTGATGCTACCGATTTCCATTTGGATTCATTGACTCAATATTATTAAAAACAAAAAAACCCCCAACAAAATGGACAATTTTCGACTTCAATTTTACCATGAAGGCCAATATTTAATTTTTATTTGAACCCATAAATAAGTCTATAAGGCCAATAGTTAATTTCTATTTGGACCCATAAAGCCAATAATTAATTTCTATTTTGACCCTTAAGTCCATAAGGCCAATATTTAAATTCTATTTCACTTCATTTCTTGTTATTATCAACATAAGTGCTTACTCCACTCACTTTTCTGAATAAAAATTCTTCTAAAAACTACTAATTTTTAATTTTTTAAAATCAAGGCAGGTCAGATTATTTCATTTTACATTTTTTAACAAAATAATTTATTTATTCATTTTTTTAAAGGGCTAGTCGTACTCTTCCATCTTCCATATTAAGGTTCAACCGGTTCCAAACGGTAAATTCTGAGAACCGGATGTAAATTCAGTCACGATTGGACTCCTGGGACGGCCAGGCCAGATTTCCGCAATTCAATATTTTTATTTCTGAAATTCTGTCCTGTCGTAAATCTCTATGGCTGAACATATGGCAGCTACGATCTGTGACGACATTCACGGATGTCCGTATCCTGTAATTCTGTATGTTTCCCATGCTAACGAATTCCTCCGACCTCAGAGTCAGAGATTACAATCCTAGTGCCAGAATTTTTTTGTAGAAAATGCCAACTGTTGTATTGAAGAAAAATAAAGCGAAATAATTGATCCAAGCTTTATCTTTATGCTTTAGAATGCGCCTGCAAAAGTAGATTATGCTTTAAAAAAAAACAAAAAACAATAAAAAGCAGAAAAATATAGCTTAACAACTAAGAAAAAAAGAATATCAAAGACGAAAATGTGTCTTTCATTTAAACAATTAAACAACAAAACAAAACAAACAAATAAAAACAAACAAAACTGAAACAAACACACACACACACACACACACACACAAACAAAAATCAAAGCCATTCTCCACACTCCCCCCCCCCCCAATCATATATTTAAAGTTTTATGTACCAAACTGGCAATCTTGACCGTCGCTCTATCAACGTCCGTAGAAGTAGATCTAGTATCATCTACCACAATGCAATAAGGAACATTCTAGATAAATAGATATATGTCATATAGTTTGAATTTGGATGTGTGAAGTTTATATTATATAAAATATGACTTGCTATTATCTTCCGCTCCGTTGGTTGGTTGGCCTCACGTGAGATTTCATGACGTCATTGTTGTTGCTAATCTTTGTAATTTGACACAGAATTATAGAGCCATAAAATAAAATGATATATTCAAGGGGGACAACCGAGTGCTTAGTGCATTGTAACTTGGTTCTCGGGTTTCTATCGCTATCAATCAATATGATCAATAACTGACACTCGGGTATTGTAACTTACAATGTAAGATATATATTATAATATAATGCGCAGGTTTGTCAAAGTCTTCCGTTGTTTTACAATACAATATAATATGTATGTAGACAAAGAAATAGAAGTAGATGTATTTATGATGCTTTGCGTGTAAATCTCCAGTTCGAATCTCACAATTGGGTGGCGCAATGATTTTTGTTGTTGTTTGATTTGTGCGGCTATGTGGTCTAGTGGTATGACACTTGCTTTCGGATCGGAAGGTCCAGGGTTCGAGCCTCGCTCGGCGCATAGTTGAGTCCTCGGAGAAGGCTCTTTATTCGCATTCTCTCATCGTGTAAAATGTTAAATGTAAACAGCGTTGTCTTTGTCCGAAAAAAATTGTAATATCGCCTAAAAGGCGTCCTGTCCCGTCCTTCATGCTGTTGGTCAGGGACCCCTTTGAGCACGTTTAGTGGATATTGCGCTATATAAAAAGCTCAATTTAATTTGCTTATTTGGTTTTAAAATAATAATAATAATATTATTATTATTATTAATAATAATAATAATAATAATAATAATAATAATAATAATAATAATAATAATAATAATAATAATAATAATATAATTATTATTATTATTATTATTATTATTATTATTATTATTATTATTATTATTATTATTATTATTATCATTATTATTATTATTACTTGAAAAGATTCTTTACTGGTTTGGTTTTTAAATTAAAAAAAAATTCCCTTATTTTTAAAATTTCATTTTACAATTTTTAACAAACATAATAATTTTATAAAGGTTTAGTCGTACTCTCCCATCTAATTCAGATGATGGAAAACAGAATTTTAAAATCCCATGTGACTTGAATGCGGAATTTTCAGTAGTGAACGCATAATTGCGGAATTAGCGGTTGTTTTTGAGGAATCATTCGCAAAATACGGAATTGTAAGAGGTGGCCGTGTCGTCTGAATGTTTTCAGGTTCCAAATTCCACGGAAGTTAAAGTTAAAGGAATGCGACCTCCTGCAGGACTCGATTAGTTTTCGAAGAGGTCATTGAGGAGACTTCGTACTCCACATCCTGATTTGTGGACCCTTGTCCACCTCCCGCTCAAGTGGGGCGACAATAAATCCACTTCACAACTTATCCCCACTCTATCTCCAAGGTTGAGTCTATTTTCTTCAAGGGGGGTGTGGAATGAGAAATGATTATCTACCTTTGATTGTTCAATCCAATGTCAGCGAGTACATTTTGAATTGAGGGACAGCAGAAGAGATGATTTACGGCTTATTATTATTACTACGACCAGTGTTTACAATCAAGGGAAGTAACTTGCACATACTTAAATATTATTCGGTTACTGCCCTTCGATGAGTTTGTCACACGGCGGTGAACTTTGTCAATATTATCGGTTGTTTCCCTTACATCATTGTGGTTGTGAATTTGTGTATTACTTGTATACTAATACTAACCATTTCTACCCGCCAGATCAAGCGTATCAACATGCACGTTTATGTTCTATTGAGTGTTGATGATAACCGCCCAACTGGCAGTCCAAAAACTAAAAAGTTGAGTGACGTCAACTTCATTCGATCTATAAATATATTACAAGGTTCTCCCCACTCTCCTTTGGGACAATTTACTTCCCTTCTCTTCGTTATCGCATGCAAGGAAACTCTAGGCTTTTCCCCGGAATTTTTCAAAATCCCGTTTTCCTTAGTTCGGGTCTTCTCTTTCTTCTTAGCTCAACCACTCAACCGTCGTAAATTGGTGATGTTAATATTTTCTTTTCTTTTTTTTTTTTTACAATCGGAAGTCCCCTGTGTTATGGCTCAATCTTTTTTTTGTTGTTGTTTTTGTTGTTTTTGTTTTTATATTATCATCATCATCATCATCATCGTCATCATCATCATCATCTACTTTCGTGGGCAGAAAGAGGAACAATCTTTCCACTGTCCATCTCGCTCTGTTGTTTATAATGCGTTGTTTATCGTGATTTACGTAGCTAATGTCTGTGAATAGGCTTCAACAGTCGTGACATCACTTTCCTCGTCATGATGTATAGTAACTTAGTAACTGGTTTTAAACTATCGGAACTTCTCCGACGAGCATAAAAGTGTATCCAGAGGAGAAAATCATTATAAATCTGATCATGCTTTGACTTATATATATATACATTCTGATCACATGACAAATGAAAAAGTTCTAGCCAGCATGAAAATTAAAAAAGTACCGATTTTCTTTGTTTAGAACCAAGCTGCTCGTTGCTGGGCGGACGTGACATCAGACTATTGAATCCTATTACGCATGAGCGGTCACTGGTTTCTCTGAATAACCAAAACACCCGATCACTTTATTATCAAAACTGTGGGAGTGGTGGGTGTTGCTATCAAATTACTTACACATTAAAATTACGTCTTCTTGTGGTCCCACCCAGCCTGTCGTGCGTAGTTCACGCATTACTCTCTCTCTCTCTCTCTCTCTCTCTCTCTCTCTCTCTCTCTCGCTCTCTCCCCTCTAGTTCTACCTCTTTTTGTAGTTGTAGTTGTTGTATTTGTAGTTGTTGTTATTGTTTTTGTTGTAGTTGTTGTTGGTCTTGTCGTTGTTCTTGGTGTTATCCTATTATTATTATTATTATTATTATTATTATTATTATTATTATTATTATTATTATTATTATTATTATTATTATTATTATTATTATTATTATTATTTTTACCAAATATCATATTTATATTTGTAACTTTTTTTTGACGTTTGTTTTTGTTTGTGGTCCAAGTAGGTATTCTTTATATGGCTTTTTAATTTTTTAAAAAATTTTTTTTATATATATATATTTTTTGTTTACATTTCTTATAAAACTACCCGACAACTCCGGCACGAATGCAGCCTACAATAATACGTTTAAAACAGAGCTGCCTACTTGAAAATTCAAAAATTCGTAGTTTCCAATGAAAAAAAAAAGAAGATAAATTCACTTTAAATAGCTTTAGAAATAAACAATTTGATTTCATTACGATCCAAAAATGCTCCAAAGTCCTAACTATAGTTTCTTAAGCATGAAACTTTCTTTTTCAACAAGATTTATTGAGTCAAAGAGGCGAATGCAGTCCTGTGGTTCGGGCCCCAAAAATTCGTATTTTTACGAATTTTTTGTAGTACTAGCAGGTCAGCTTTAATTCTTCGCTATCATTATCATCGCCCTCCAGCTATTTTGGATTCGCCGATTCGACAGGTGAGATGATCAAGGGCGTGGCTATATTGGTCGATTTGGTGCCTGGCACCACATCCATCTTTTAAACATGGATTATATCATTTTAAAAACTAATTAAAAAACTGAGAAATGGTATTACCGTCTCTTACTTATTTGAGTAATTCTTTTCTTTTATTTAAAATTTTTTAAAAATCTTTCTTTCGTATTTACAAATACAGCATGATTTTAAGTCACTTTCTTCTGATTCTGGCACCACGTTATACTGTAAGCATCCCACGCCACTGGAGATGATGGAAACGGCGCACTCAAAGTTACGATTATTACGATACACTAATAAACACGTTGGTTTGTCTCCCAGAAATAGACATCATGTGAGATGATGGAAATGGCGCACTTCAGTTTACGATACAGTAATAAATACGTTGGTCTGTCTCCCAGAAATAGACATCATGTGAGATGATGGAAATGGCGCACTTCAGATTACGATACATCAATAAATACGATGGATTTAGGTCATAACGCCATAAGTGTTACTATAATTAGTTCACGACATTGGCCGCCGCCCATTCACACATTGTGTAACTTTGTGTGTAGCACGGAGAAATGGTGTTATAGTAAAGGCCATATTACATATTAAAATACTAGCTAACGAATATGAAAATGGAGAGGCTACGTATAGGAACAATACAGACAATGGGCGTTTCGGGTAAAACCCTTCGTCAGCACAACAATACATAAAATTAACGTGGAAAACAAATAAAATAAAGTGCAAAATAACTAGTATCGTCTGTACTCAATGGTGGTTGGAGTGTGAATGATTCACAATGATTTATATAGCGCAATATCCACTGAAAAGTGCTCAAAGCGCTATACAAGGGGTCCCTGACCAATAGCAACTCGTAACATGTACAACAAGACATGGCATGGCGCCTGTTAGGCGAGATTGCAATTTTTTTCAATATCCACTGAAAAGTGCTCAAAGCGCTATACAAGGGGTCCCTGACCAATAGCAACTCGTAACATGTACAACAAGACATGGCATGGCGCCTGTTAGGCGAGATTGCAATTTTTTTCTGACAGAGACAACGCTGTTAACGGCCATGTACTCATTTTACACCTGAGTACGATGAGAGAATGTGAGTAAAGAACGAACCTTTTCCAAGGTCTCAACTATGCGCCGAGCGAGGCTCGAACCCAGGACCTTTCGATCCGAAAGTGAGTGTCATACCACTAGACCACATAGCCGTAAAACTGGACACGCATCTCTAATGGGCTATTATGGTCAAAGAGATAATATGTTATAGTGCATGACATAATCAGTCGGATGGTGAAAAGGTTTGAACTGAGATATTGCCAAGCTAAGTTAGAAGGTCAATTTTTATTATCAAAAATGAATTCTTGTCATAAATGATTAAATCAACTCAACCCTTTATGTACATCTTAGGGAAATGTCAAAGTTTAATTTCACGTCTAAATATATTCTACAGCTAGTCGAGTTGAAAAAGTATGACATTTGAGAAACGATGCTAGATACCTTTCCCACACATCTTACCATAACTTCATGGATAATCACCCGATTTACTTCAAATAACGATTAAAATGCTCTGGTGAGCGTATTCTTTCAGAAAATGAAAAAAAAAAAAAAAAAAAAAAAAAAAAAAGAGGCAAATCCAAAATGTTCACCTTCCGACCGACACCTATTATTAGATATACATCACGTGACACGGTATTGATATACTCATTATTACGCTGATTTATTCTGCTAGTTTGTCACAAAACGAATTTCTTTCATTTTTTCCGGAAAACATGTGCGACTATGTCGTGGTCTAGTGGTATGACTCTCGCTTTTGGATCGAACGGTCTTGATTGGGTTCGAGCCTCGCTCGGCGCATAGTTGAGTCCTTGGAAAAGGCTCTTTAGGTACTCACATTCTCTCATCGTACTCAGGTGTAAAATGAATACATAGCGGTTTACAGCGTTGTCTTTGTCGGAAAAAAATTGTAATATCGCCAAATAGGCGTCATGTCTCGTCCTACATGTTAAGAGTTGCTGTTCACCAGGGACTCCTTGTAAAGCGCTTTGAGCACGTTTAGTGGATATTTTGACTTAAGGAGCATTGGAAAACCAGTCTTCAATTATTTTAATAAGTCGGTGTTTTAGTTTTAAAGCCAATTGATTTCGGACCAAAATGCAGATTTAAAAGTAACGTTTTTTTTGTCATAATGCGGCGGTACGTAATAATATTGACCAACTCGTCATAACTGGACAAGTATCGGTGACGTCCAGCTGAGTGTTAGTGTTAGGCGATACCAGATACCTCGTCATGGGCTGTATTCTGATTGAACCCTTGTGATGTCACTGTGGGTCAGGTGGCTTATCTATATGCGACTAGCCAATCACATGACATCTGTCTGCCACTTATGAATATTGATACCATCAGAATATTTACGTTTCATTTTCACCAACTAATTCCTTTTTATTAAAAAAAAAACAACAAAACGGTTGGCATTTGTTTCGTAACATCGATACCATCTGCCACACACATCGATACCAATCTGAATATGTACATTTTATTTTAATTATGTTGTTAAAAAAACCCAACAGAAATTGACCCTTGGTCAGTGGGTTTTTCATTGGACCACAGCCCTGCACCTGCTATGAGGTCCAGTGGTATGGCACTCGACTTAAGACCGGAAGGTACAGGCTTTGAGCCTCGCATAGTTGAGTCCCTGGAAAAGGCTCTTTACTCGCATTCTCTCACCGTCCTTAGGTGTAAAATGAGCACCGGGCCGTATTCAGCATTTCTCTGTCCGAAGAAAAAGTAACATCGGGTCACTTTGGTCGTAAATTGAAATTTACACGCTATTTTTATTTTAGTCTTTGATATATTTTGTTTATTTCTTATAGTCTCAATCCTATGATTGCTGTTTTCATTGATGTCTAAAAATAGATTTTATCCTTTTATAACTTTAATGACAAAAACGATTTCGTAAGATAAGAAGTCGGAAATTTACTATGGCTTTGAATCAGCAAGGTGAAGGTCATGTGGTGTGTATCTTGTGGAATAACTTACCACCTATTGTTGTAAATTCAATTACCACGGAACAGTTTAGAGCAACGTATACATATATGCAGGTCTGACATCCTAACCCATTTATGGGCCTAGTTTACCATTGTTGTAATGGACAATATTTTGGGTCATTTTTTTTTGTTTGTTGAGATTTTCATTACAACAACGAGCCCATAATGAATTGGGTTATCAGGCCTTCAAATAAATGAACTTCGCGATTACCCCTTACTTTGGAAAAACAATGAAATATTTGGCCGGAGAACTCGTCCTTCAAATATCGATCGATTTAAATGACCCCCATCTTGGCAAAAACCCCTCTCAAACCTGGGACCTTGAGAGTTTTTGCCGAGATGGGGGCCATGCCACATCAACACACAGCCACATATTATATTAAAGTCCCAGACTTATCCAGGGGTATGCAGTGTGTAGTGCAAATCTGCCTGGTACTACGAAAAATTCGTAAAAATACGAATTTTCGGCTCCAACTACAGAACTGCTTTTTAAAATTCGCCTCTTTGACTCAATAAATCATGTTGAGAAGGAACGTTTGATGATTTGAATATTACTTTTAGGAATATGTAGCATTTTTTGATCTGACTGAAGGCAAAATATTTATTTCTAAAGCTATTTAAAGTGACTTTTCAAGTTGACCTCTCTGGTAGTGTAGGGGTGGGAATTAGTTTAGTTTAAGCGTCACGATCTGGCACCAGATGGAAACTATCCCATGAGCCAAGCCTAACATATATATATATATATATATATATATATATATATATATATATATATATATATATATATAAACATAATAACGTTATATATTGTCATGACACCCAGAAGGTCATCATTCTGGATGGGCTTCCTGACCTCCCATAGTGGGCAGGGAGACACTTACTGTGTCTTCTATCCCCCTGCCCTATATCTGTTTTCCAACATGCTTTCCGTCTTTGTCTTAGGATGAGATTGCTTGGTTTTGTCCTGGCCCTGGCCGGATACCCAGGCTGGGAGGGAAACGGTCGAATGTATAGTTAGAGTTTTGGGAGATTGTATTATTTTTTGTTTTGTAAATCATCTCTCTGTTATGCACTGTATTATGTTTTGTTTACATATTACAATATGATTTGTAAATATTCGAGTGTATTCCTCTTAGTAGGGACCTGTGCTTGTGTCAGGATGATACTTTTCGGTGATCTCAAACTAAGTACTTATATGATGTTCTCTTGGAATCTACATCTGTACCCTATTTGAACCAATTCTGCTTTGACTTACCTTTTCTTGGGTGTTTTAATTGTAATTATTCTATAACTTTCTAGTATCCATTTTTTCCCCTTTTTACTGGCGCTGATATGACCTTAACTCACTCAACCCTAACACCGACTATCTCCGTATTGTACCCCGGGTTACTTTTACCCCATGCCTATTTATTACATTTTTCTACGATAAATTATAGGCGTAGTATCAAAGCTAATGTTCTTAACTTTTACATGTTAATGGTGGTTGAATAAAAAAATATCTATGCGCATGTTCATTTTTAATACATTTTTTCCAATTTTTAAAAGTAGCAAAGATCTCTAGGATTGAGTGAGTCACTGCGTTGCAAGAATCGTAAGACCCTTAAAAACAAAAATAAACACAAGGTCATTGTTTTCTTCCCCATCTGTCTGACAATAAGTTAGAATGACTTGCTTCCGAAGCAGGCGATTCTAGTTCTAGTTCTAGCTTATCATTATATAGATAGAATGAAGTTGACATCACTCTGGACTTTGTTGTTGTTGTTTTTTTTTTGCCATCCACGTTTATGACTTATTCTCACTTAACTGTATTAACTAGACTATAAACGTTCAAGGTTACACATAGTTTTGTGTGTTGTCCGTTATACTTCCGGGTGGCAATGTTGGGAGCTTCTTAGCCTAGCGCATGGTATATAGATTTCAAAATCATTGAGTTTCTTTTCTTCTCCTTATTTTTTTTTTAAAACTGAGCTTTTATATAGCGGAATATCCACTAAACGTGCTCGAGGCGCTTTACAATGGGTCCCTAGCCAACAGCAACGCTTAACATGTAGAACGAGGCATAACGCCTGGTAGGCGATATTACACTTTTTTTCGGACAGAGACAACGCTGTTAACGGCCAGGTACTCATTTTACACCTGAGTACGGTGAAAGAATGTGAGTAAAGAGCCTTCTCCAAGGACTCAACTATGCGCCGAGCGAGTGTCAGACCACAAGACCACAGAGGCGCACAAGAAGAATGTCGTAAATGTACACCGACTCATTTGGCACTTTTATTTGGATCTCCTTAGGGCAATACTTTGCCCTACTATATGAACCCCACGTCGATGTAATAGAGTAAATAAGAATCAAGGTGTATGTAACAAAATGTCACCCCCCCCCCTTTCCCACCCCCACCCCCTACAACACAGCGGTCGACCGCCCCGAGAAAATCGGGCAATCGGGATAAAAAAGCGACCTCCTCCTGAGTGCTAGCGTAACCACTCCTGTTCGAATCCCCGTTGAATTTTAAAATGAATATGTTGAATTTTAAAATAAATATGTGTATGATACCAGTCTCAAAATCAGACAAAACACTGGAAAAAAAAACCACATTTTTTTGTTGTTAAAATTTTGGCCAGAAAACTCGTCCTCCAAGTAGCCATCTTGGACTTTTTTTTGGGAGCCTTGTTGGTTGTAATAACTCCATTGGCAGAATACTCGACGCTTTAGTGCTGGCGAAAACATTCTTGTTCAAATCCCCGTTTAGTTTTAAGATGAATAATATGATTTGCAATGTTTTTAATACCAAACCCACAATCAGACAAACCTGAAAAACAACGAAACTTTGTTTTGAAATTTTGGCCTCAAAGCTCGTCCTTCAAATATTATCGATCTGGAACTTCGAGAATACGTTTTTTTTCTTCTCCAGAGTACGGCAGAAAGTAGATGGTCATGTGACTACTACCCTGAAT
>NC_088365.1:25315849-25328349 GCF_034508935.2 Berghia stephanieae
ATGGAACCGGACTTTATTACGGTTTCCATAGCGTTAAAGGGATAATAAATAGCATTTGGATTCAATAGTCTGATGTCACGTCGCCCAGCAACGGCGAGCAGCTTGGTTCTAAACAAAGAAAATCGGTACTTTTTATTCTTCATGCTGGCTAGAACTTTTCATGTCAGGTGACCAGAATGTATGATAGTCAAAACATGATCATATTTATAATATTTTTCTCCTCTGGATACACTTTTATCCTCGTCGGAGAAATATTTCATAAGGGCGTCCGCCATTGTTCCGATAGTTAGAGCCAGTTACTAAGTTACTATGCGTCATTACGAGGGAAGTGACGTCATGACTGTTTAAGCCTATTGCGTGCTGCGCTGCTGCCAGATTACTCGACCCCCCCCCCCCCTCCCTTCCACCCCCAACTCTTTGAAGATGATTATCCCCTCGGGATTAATAAATTTTATAAAGAGAGTATTTAACCATTTAACTGGCGTACACTGGAAAAACACATCTTTTAAAATTTGGCCAGAAAACTCATCCTTCAAATATCGCTCGATTTAAATGACCCTCATTATGGCAGAAACTCTCAAACCTGGAAGTAAGGAAGCCCTTTCGAGGTCCCAGGTTTGAGAGTTTTTGTCAAGACGAGGGTCATTTAAATTGGTCGATATTTGATAGTTGAGCTTTCTGCCAAAATTTTTAATGTTTTTTTAAAGAGTACGATAACAACAGTAACTGGTTCAAAGCGTTCGTCCATAATGAGTCTTTAGCTGCAATTTTATTCACTGTAATTCTAATTTTAAATGTGTTTGGGAATGCAGCCAAAGTACGGGTGTCTCGAAGATTCCGATCTAATTACATATAGATCTAGTGTCGTTATGTCGCTCCCATTCGTCTTTCAATTTAGTGTTTCATTTCCGAAATGTCATAATATTTACCTACCAGTATATATTATATATACAGTGAACCATTTCTAAATGACGTAAGCAAAACAGTTGATAAATGGAACGGAACGCACACTTCTTCTTCTACTTCATCTTCTTCTGCTACTACTACTACTACTACTACTACTACTACTACTACTATCTTACTTCTCTCTTACTATCTCTACTACTTCTACTACTACTACTACTACTACTACTACTACTACTACTATACTACTACTACTATACTACTACTACTACTACTACTACTACTACTACTACTACTACTACTACTATACTACTACTACTACAACTACTACTACTACTACTATACTACTACTACTACTAACTACTACTACTTAACACTACTACTACTACTACTACTAAAATCATACTATACTATACTACACAACAACAACATACATCAAAAACAACTACTAGTAGAGAGCAGCACAACACATCAAAAACACTAGAGCAGTAGAGCAGCAGTAGTAGTAGTAGTAGTAGTAGTAGTAGTAGTAGTAGTAGCAACAGTAGTAGAAGTAGTAGTAGGAGCAGTAGCAGCAGCAGTAGTAGCAGTGGTAAGAGTAGAGGACGAAAAAGAAGAAGACTCAGGTGTGAATGAGTATCTACGTACTATTCTTAAAGTGCCACAACTACCCAAAGACACAACGCTAGGAGCCAGAGTTTAGCGATCATCATAAATGTCACTCGTCCTCTCACTGCCCACGCCCAATACTTCTTGATCCTTGGATCTGTTGTTGTGGAGACGGGTCATCTCCTAACTGGGCTACTACGGGCCCCACACCCGATGGTGCAATCGTCCTTTCTTTGTCTATCAATGTCATGAATGACGAGATAAAACTGGATTGGAATCGTCCAGGGAATGAAGAAGGCTGCCAGATGGACAATCGCCTGGCCAAAATTGGACACGCAGCGAATGGCGTTACCATTATTAATTTATTTTTCTTTTAAAAAAAAGAACTCCAACAGAATACTCTATCACAAAAATAACATCAACAAAAAACAAAAACAAACCCCAAACCTCCCCCCCCCCTCCCCCCCCCCCACCCTAAAAAAAAAAAAACAAAAAAAAAACAAAACAAAACAAAAAAAAAAACAAACAAAAACAAACAAGAAACAAAAAACAAAAAACAAAAAAAAAAAAAAAACAAAAAAAAAAATAACAAACAACAAAACAGACCAACATTTTTTTTTAAAAACTTAAAAAGAACAAACAAAACCAACAAAAAAAAAAAAACCAACAAAAAACAAACCCCTGAAACAAACACTTTTTTTTTCCTTAGTCTAGTCGATCTTTTTTTCTTTCTTTTTTTTTTCTTTCTTTCTTCTCTGTTTATCAAAACTAATGATCCGAGTTTTTCCAAAAGGGTGTGTGATAGACTTTATTCATTTGTAGATAGTGTTTGGCCAAGCCAGATTCTATTTGATCACTTTTTTTTTTTTTTTAAAGCCTAAATTGGCCACTTGGAACCCGGTCCATCTGGCATCCATGCTGGGAATGAATTGGTTCTTGTGTAAGATTTTCCCATGACTATGACAACGAGCCCGTGACAAATCGTTGTTTTTGTTTTGTTTTGTTTAAAAAAAAAGTTTTTCTTTTGTTTTAAAATTGCTTATCAGTTAACCAAACCACTTTTATGTCACGTCGCACGTAGTCTTATTCTGTATTTAAATTAGTCACGTGTCACACTTGGATTATTGGTGGATAATTCATAGCGCCATAATTGACGTAATTTGGGTCAAGATATATATACCTGGACGGATGCAGTTCAAATTTATTAATTTTGACCTCTCTACCTTGTGTTGTAATCTCTCTCCGTCTCTCTCTCTCTCTCTCTCTCTCTCTCTCTCTCCGTCTCTCTCTCTCTCTGACTCTCTCTCTCTCTGTCTGTCTGTCTGTCTGTCTCTCTCTCTCTCTCTGTCTCTCTGTCTGTCTCTCTCTCCGTCTCTCTCTCTCTCCGTCTCTCTCTGTCTCTCTCTCTCTGTCTGTCTGTCTCTCTCTCTCTCCGTCTCTCTCTCTCTGTCTGTCTCTCTCTGTCTCTCTCTCTCTCTTTGTCTCTCTATGTCTCTCCCTCTCTTCCTCGCCCTCTCTTCCTCGCCCTCTCTCCCTCTCTCTGTCTCGCTCTCTGTCTCTCTCTCTGTGTCTCTCTGTCTCAGTCTCTCTCTCTCTCTCCCTCGCACTCTCTCCCCCCTCTATCTATCTATCTATCTATCTATCTATCTATCTATCTATCTATCTATCTATCTATCTATCTATCTATCTATCTATCTGTCTCTGTGTGTATCTGATTGTTATATGGTCTCTCTCTCTCTCTCTCTCTCTCTCTCTCTCTCCCCCCCCCCTCTCTCTCTCTCTCTCTCTCTCTCTGTGTGTGTGTGTGTGTGTGTGTGTGTGTGTGTGTGTAACCGTACATTTTCGAGGCTTTGTATAAAAGCGAGTTGAATCTTTCTCCAACTTGCTCCATCATAAATTCTTTCTTGTCCTCCCTGGCCATCTTCCTCCTTGGGTATTCCATTTGAGAGCAAGTATGTATTCTGCCGTACTCTGGAAAAACCCATATTTAAACATTTGGCCAGAAAACTCGTCTTTCAAATATCGATCGATTTAAATGACCCTCATCTTGGCAAAAACTCTCAAACCTGGGACTGGACTTTGCGAAGTCTTCCCTAGTCCCAGGTTTGATAGGTTTTGCCAAGACGAACGTCATTTAAATTGATCGATATATTAATTTGAAGGATGAGTTTTCTGTCCAAATTTTAAATGTTTTCCAGAGTACGGCAATTAATTACGTAACACCGACGTTTACTTATTTTTAGGTCTGATTACACACATGTTGCAATGGAAATACTCTCAAACCAAAAACGAAATATTGTTCATCACACCAATGTCAAAACAAGCCCATAATTGCGTTTGGTTATCAGACCTGCATATAGTTGTACGTAGTGTAATATGGTTTTAAAACACCCAGGAATGTTGTCAAAACAAGCCCATAATTGCGTTTGGTTATCAGACCTGCATATAGTTGTACGTAGTGTAATATGGTTTTAAAACACCTAGCAAGGTTGTCAATGATCCGAATGTTTACGGTGCTCAGTATGTCATAAACTCACTCACTCACTCACTCAACCCTCTCCGGGTCTGCAGGCACTTGAGACAATGTAAGGGATCTCCACCTGATCCTGCCTGTCAGCAACTATTCTATTCTTGTGGCCACCTCTAGGGACAGACCTCTCTGCTTTAGGCCCCTCTCTGCAGTACGCCTCCATCTTTCCTTGGGGCGACTTCACTTCCTCTTACAGTGCTGATGGTTTTACTCAGATCCGCGGACGTCCGCGATTTTGGAGTCAGAGGAGGAATTTCCTCCCTTTTAAAAAAAAATTACATTTCCCTCAATCAAATGTACTGGCAGTGAGGAGCTTGATGTGTGGTTGAACAAATAAGTGCAGTTTCCCACTCTCCAGAAGTTAGCTAGACTATCAATTACAGTTTATCATCTCAGTTACTTTAAAAGTTGGGGTTAGAACAGTAAAATTGGGGCTTTAAGGCAATTTTTCAAAAATTTGCTCCTTTTTCACTATTTGTCACCATCAGCACTGCTCTTACCTTGGGGGTGGTGTCCATCCATATAAACCCTCAGTATATTTTCCAATCCCCTCCTGCTAAACGGAAAAAAGTAAGTACAAAATGTCTTTTTACTGGAGTTCAGGACTCAAAAAGGGGTCAATTTTTGCCTTCTGACTTGGCATCCCTGAATTACTCACCTTTATTGTGCGGCTTGTGGTATGACACTCGCTTTCGGATCGGAAGGTCCTGGGTTCGAGCCTCGCTCGGCACATATTTGAGTCAATGGAAAAAGGCTCTTTACTCACATTCTCTCACCGTACTCAGGTCTAAAATGAGTACCTGGCCGTTAATAACGTTGTCTCTGTCGGAAATTTTTTTTTAATATCGCCTAACAGGCGACATGTCTCGTTCTACGTGTTGCTGTTAGGGACCCTTTGTAAAGTGCTTTGGGTACGTTTAGTGGATGTTGCGCTATAGATAGTATGCAGATGACGTCACTCAGGCCTTTGTTATGGTTTTTGCCATCCGCGTTTGTAAGTTGTTCTCATTAAACTGTATTAACCAGACTATAAAAGTTCATGGTTACACAGAGTTTGTGTGTTGGTCCGTTATACTTCCGGGTGGCAATGTTGTGAACTCCTTGGCCAAGCGCATTCTATCTATATAAAATCTCAAGTATAAGGTCAAATATTCTTATGCTAATGTCGTAACCTTTATTTCTGTCTTCAGACTTCAGGCACGATGACAATGTACCTTGTTATTTATTTTAAAAAAAATCCTTTTACCTTTGTTTTTTATTTTTTATTTTTTGTTTTTCCTCTTATCGCTCCAAAAGTGTAGTTAGTAATAATAATAATAATAATTTGTCACGGGGGTATTGCTGTATAATTGATTTGGCACACGTGATAATATGTGGCGCCTTCTTATCTATGACTTGGCATTTTGTTGTGGAAAAACAAACAAAACAAAAAACAAAACAAAAAACAAAACAAAAAACAAAACAAAAACTAACAAAACATTTAGAAAATCGGCGAGATCCGACTTGCCATACAAAGATGAAACATTTCAAATACCTTATTTTTGTTTGTTTGTTATTTGTTTGTTTAACTTTTTTTTTGTTTTGTTTTTCTTTCTTATATTTTTTTTTTTAACTTTTTTTTTCTCTTTCTTTTGTTTTTTTTTTATTTTAACTTTTTCTTTCTTTCTTTCTTTCTTTCTTTCTTTCTTTCTTTCTTTCTTTCTTTCTTTATTTCTTTCTTTTTTGATTTCTTTCTTTCTTTATTTTGTATTTATTCATTCATTCATTTATTGATTGATTGATTTATTTATATATATATATTTTGTATTTATTTATTTATATCATCACGTTTATGGAGTTGGGGGGGGGGGGGGGGTGGTGTAGTGGTTATTAGTTATATTAATTTGCCTTCAACATAAAGTGTACCTACTCGATCAATTATTTAATTGTTAAAAATATGTTGTACTCTATATAAAGACCACAGCTTGGTTCTTTCTAAGGAGTGTGGAACCAAAAGGGTTGTTGCTAGGCATGTGTGATGTCACATCTTTTGTCCCTATTACTATTATGTAGTGTAGGTCATTCTATGCACATTTTGAATTTTGCAATGTGAAGATCAACGACTCGAGCATTAAAAAAAATTATATAGATTTATAGATTGTCCCCCTTTGACCAAAAACTCTCAAACCTGGGACTTTTCGAAGTCCCAGTTTTGAAAGTTTTTGCCAAGATGATGGTCATTTAAATCAATCGATATTTGAAGGACGAGTTTTCTGGCCAATTTTTAAATATAGGTTATTCAAGAATACGGCAGTTAGGAGGTTGGTGTGTTATATAATAATATGTTATTGTTGTTACACAATCGTCTGCAGACGTGTTCTCATGCTCTGTTCTCTTTACACATACAATGCAGATAATATGTTGCACAACCTTCTCCAGACATGCTCTCTTTGCACACACACGCACACACACACACACAGAGAGAGAGAGAGAGAGAGAGAGAGAGAGAGAGAGAGAGAGAGAGAGAGAGAGAGAGAGAGAGAGAGAAATCCGTAATCACATAATGATATCCAAGACTGAAATGATAATAACGTGACAAGAAACTCAGGAGCTCCCTGTTTAGGCAATGTCAAGTCGGTAAACATAGCATAATTTGAGGGGTCCTACAAATTGCTGTCTGGAGCCGTCCTGAGGCCTAGGAAAGCCGTCCGGAAGTCATCTAAAGCATTCTCAGGCCATCCAAAGACCCCCCAGAGTTGTACGAAGCTTTCCGGAAGTCGTTCGAAAGGGAGGCCTCCTGAAAGCTCCTCGTGCTGGCTTTTCTTCCAATCGGTTGAAAGAAATGTCAGCATGAGGAGCTTTCGGAAGACCTCTCTTTCGGACGACTTCGGGAAAGCTTCGTACAGCTCTGGGGGGCTTGGGCTTGAGAATGCTTTAGATGATCTCCGGACGGCTTCCATAGGCCTCCGGACGGCATTTAGTAGGACCGAATTTGAGTATTGATGGTATGTTTAAGCTTCAAAGTTTATAGTCTGTTAGAGAGAATTTAACGAGACGTAATCACCAATTGAAGTTAGAAGCTGCAAAATAAGTTATATTACAAATAAACATATGATCGAGAACCGGAACCGACTTGACATGACCTGATGATCTAGTTAGATACGCATTTTTTTGTATTAAAAACCTTTTCGCCACGCTCGAAGTTTCCAGTCTTTCTCTGCGTTTCTGTCTTGGATGATAGAGTGAGATGCTTCGCGCGCCGAGATATCCGGGCATTCACCGTGTCCTTGTTGGAACGGAAGTTTTTGGGTCACAGGTATAGATAGGGTTATGCATGCATACCTGTCAACCAATCAGTTTTTGGCGGAATCATTCCTATTTCCACGCTTCCTTTTCCTACTACTCCGCCATCGTCTCTAAAATTCTGTTTTTAAAAAATGATGATAATGGTAAGAAGAAAATAAAAGTGGGGAGGGGTATAAAATTGATTTTTAAAAAATAAATGCCAAAAGGGAGCTAAGTAGGAAAATTAATTGCACTCCTTCCCTCTTCCCCATTCTATTACCTAACACATCAGATGTGGTTTTGCCAGCTGACCAGAAGACTGTCTTTATGTGTTAGTGACAAAGCTGGTGGTCATTTTGATACAGAATTATCCATTGGTAAGAGATTCCATCTTTTTTTTTTGGTCTCAAATTCCTATTTTCTGACGCTCTGATTCCACTTTTGGAATGTGAAGTGTTGACAGCTCTGTGTATGTTGAAATGTTGTAATCTGCTGCTGTCTGCGATGATTTTGGAGGGCTGTTTGTATAATGTGCTTCAGTTGGTTGTTGACTATTGGCCAAAAGTCGTAGGTCACGATAATATTTCCATTCGTACTGTTATTTATAAGTGTGGTCCTGCCCCAATTTAAATGCAGGTCAAACAAACCAGGCGTCTGTATTTGGGGTTACAAAATGCCATCCTTACCTCATGATAGCTTATACAAGTAGAACGTTCCTGTGTGTGTTTTGTCTTTGCCCTGAAGAAGGCCACTAGCCCTTAGGCGAAATGAAAAGTCTTTTGATTTTTTGGGTGTTTTCCCAAAATTTGATGTTTCATATTATGACACTCGCCCATTTAATTTACTCGTAAGACATGTTTAGTTTGATGACACATTGCCACTTCACAACAATGGTTTTTTGTTGTTTTGTTGGTATATTTTGCCTGTCTCCTGAAGAGGGCCAACATTCGCCATCTATGACGTTTGTGTACTTGGCCAGCAACAGTGTTGTCAGGATTGTAATATCGCCTTACGGGTGTGTCATGTCTTGTCCTTCATATTAACTGCTGCTGTTGGCTCGGGACCCCTTGTAAAGCGCTTTTAGCACGATTAGTGTATATTTCGCTATGTAAAAGCTAAGTTTAAAAAAAAAAAGAGGAATTGCTCCATCCAATATTTGTTGTTCCACATGACAGTTATTTACTCGTTAAATTCTCGATATCACCATCGCTTTGATGACAAATAATTGCGATGTCATCCTTGCGTCATCGACAAATAAATAATCTTGTGATAACACAGACCAATACAACTTTTGTCATCTAATTTATCCATGGTGGAATGGGGGAATCGTCTAATTTATCCATTGTGGAATGAGAATGAGACAGGAACATCCTGGTACGGCTGCACGGAACGAATGACAAGACGTGCTAATGGCGAGTCATGGTCTTTTCATGACGTACGCATGTTGACGAGCGATTTGCAATGCGTATTTCATTACAATTTTTATGTGTTCTTCTTCTCCTTCTTCTTCTTTTTCCTTCTTCTGTTTTCTTATTTTTTCTTTCTTCTTCTTCTTCTTCTTCTTCTTCTTCTTCTTCTTCTTCTTCTTCTTCTTCTTCTTCTTCTTCTTCTTCTTCTTCTTCTTCTTCTTCTTCTTATTCTTCTTCTTCTTCTTCTTCTTCTTCTTCTCCTTCTCCTTCTTCTCCTCCTTATCATCATCATCATCATCATCATCATCATCATCATCATCATCTTTATTATTGTTATTATTAATATAATTGTTATGAATATTATTATTATTATTATTATTATTATTATTATTATTATTATTATTATTATTATTATTATTATTATTATTATTATAATTATTATTATTGTTTTTATTATTATTATTGTTGTTGTTGTTGTTGTTGTTGTTACATATTTATTATACAAAAGCCACACAACTCAATGTATTCTAAAATTGCAAAGATCAAAGACGGGTCGGGTATGGCCGTCTTGTTCACGTAATCCATTCGCACTCGATCACTCGCCAAGTGTGGGGTAGAAGCAGAAACGTTGAGAAGGTGGATGTAAAACTTCGCAAGTCGATGCACATAGTGTCGGGAACGCTAGCAACAACCCCTAGAGAATGGGGCCCGGTGATGGCAGCGATCCAGCCCCCCGATGTCCGGAGGGAGACCATTACGGGAAACTGGCTGAGTAAGATCAAAGAGAGAGGGAATGGGGATACCCCTCTCATGCGCATAATGAACGGTGCCCCCGTTTCGAGCCGAAATAAGTCCCGGCAACCCTTGTACGCAGAATCCCTGACTACGGACAGAGCTGCACATACGAGATGGAAGTCGGTTTGGACGAATTCAATCCCTCGTGGGGGCGGGGACCTACACTCCTCTAAGCTTGGTGAGAAGTTGCCAGGCTTTGATACCAGTAAGAGGAGACACTGGGTAGCTGCGAATCGGCTTCGGTCGAGGAGCTGCATAACGGCCGGTGCGTTACATCAGTGGGGTCTAACTTCCTGTCCTTTATGTCCACGCTGTGGGCAAGAACCCGAAACGGCAGAGCATCTAGTCGAAAGGTGTGTTGTGACGATGCTACCGGGCGGGTTCGCGACGGTGCACGAATGCGGACCGGACTTTGCTGATTGGGTCGATCGTCATAACATAATAGTGTGAACCATAAGAAGCTGCTGCCAAGTCCTGCATCGTCATTGTTAGATATCTTTAGGCCCAAAGTGACCAATGGTCAACTCAGTCAACAGCTGATAAGAAAATAATATTTTCCGCAGCAAGAAATTTCCAAATGCCATTCAAGTTGTGCATGTTATGGCGGTTACGTCAAACTATTCAGAATATGGTGTCTATTCGAAATATTTAGATGTTTCTTCTTCTTCTTCTTCTTCTTCTTCTTCTTCTTCTTCTTCTTCTTCTTCTTCTTCTTCTTCTTCTTCTTCTTCTTCTTCTTCTTCTTTCTTCTTTCAGCTTATCCCGCATTTTGCAGGGTTGCCATTGTGAATGCTACATCTCCATGCATTTCAGTTCAGAGCATCATCTTCTTCCAGGCCCAGTTCTTTCATATATCATCCATTACCCTATCCAACCATCTAGTCTTTGGGCGTCTCTTTTTCCTTGTTCCCGCTATTTGTAAGTCCAATACTTTCCTTCCCACGAGCTCCCACTCTCGTCTCTTTACATGTCCGAACCATTTCAATCCATTTTCTCTCATCTTTATATAATATATTTAGATACATATAAAAAAAGAAAGAAAAATAGAAGAAAAAAAGCGGACAATAGCCCGGCGCAGACGAAATATGTGACGGGATTCGAAGGCGAGTGTCCATACCACAAGACCACAAAGTCACACAGATTAATACAAAGAGATGGTCAATGAGTGCTACACTGAATATCATCATAGATTCTTCTGTTTTTCAAAGTTATACTGAGCTGCCAGAGGCTGTGGAATGTAAAAAGAAATAAACAGAAAAGAAATAACAGCTTCAAAAAATAAAAAAAGAACAAAATACCAAACACGGAACGTTTCCGGCTCAAAACCCTTATTCAGCCAACAAGAAAAAAATAAAACCAAATAGAAGGCAGGGAACCATTTGGCATCTCCGTTCTATTCCAAGATCATATTACTGACAGAAAGGACTCAATAATTGTATTAATCAGACTATAGGGAATGATTTTAGCGGAAGAGTAGCGTCCCTTGATTGGACGTCACCCATAGTCTGTGACGTCACCGGCGGAAAAGTTATTAGAGAGAGAACGTCATGTTGTTGTGCGCATGCGTCTCTCGTCCTCGCTTCCGGTGAAAGCGGCTTGAGACACTTCAAAACACAATTGACGTTCTCTCTGTAAGGTGACGTCCAATCAAGGGACGCTACTCTTCCGCTAATCTCATTCCCTATAAACGTTTAAGGATACGTCTTATTATGTCTTGGTACGTTATATCCGGCTGACGGATATTGTGTACGTGTTTACCTAAACACATAGCATTTGCATGTAATAATATTACGAGTTCCATTGTTTTTGAACGGTTTAATTAAATTTTTTTTTTTTTTTCAGAAGCGCCAACCCTACTCAAAATTTTTGATTTTAAAACAGATATCTAAAAAACTCACCATTTTTCTTGCTCAAAAATGGACAAATGCACTTTTATTTAAAAAAAAAAATCGATAAAAGCACCTGTCGACCTTCTCACGATACAGACATGTTATATAAATAGTTCGGTACCGAAGGTTGCAGACTTGGTAGTAGGTACTAGGTACGTTTCAGGCGACCTTTTCCGTCTGCTAACCCCCTCCCCCCTCCTCCTCCTTTCCCCCCCCCCCTCCCCCCCCCAATAGCCCGTTCAAACGACCTTCTCCGCCCCTCCCATCACATCCCAAGATTACTCGAGAGCTATGCATACCCCCCCCCCCCCACCAAGACGGTTCATTTTAGAACACCTAAAATGGGGGCCACGGTATTTAGATCATGGTCACAATAATAATATGCAGACCTGATTATTACGACGAAAATTTCGTAAAAATACGAATTTTTGGGTTCAACAGCAGAAATGAATACATAAATAGACATTTTTGATTCAATAGATAGAATGCGCTTGGCCAAGGAGTTCACAACATTGCCATCCGGAAGTATAACGGACCAACACACAAACTCTGTGTAACCATGAACTTTTATAGGCTGGTTAATACAGTTTAGTGAGAACAACTCACAAACGCGGATGGCAAAAACAATAACAAAGGCCTGAGTGACGTCATCTTCGAACTATCTATACAGTGTGTTACAAGAAAACGTTGGTGCTATAAAGCATCTATTCATGGTTTTGAAGGCATATTTAATGTCTGCTAAGGGTAAAAATGCGGCTATGTGGTCTTGTGGTATGGCGCTCGCTTTCGGATCGGAAGGTCCTGGATTCGAGCCTCGCGCTTGGCGCATAGTTGAGTCCTTGGAAAAGGCTCTTTACCTGGCCGTTAACAGCGTTGGCCGAAAAATTGTAATATCGCATAACAGGCGCCATGTTCCGTCCTACATGTTAAATGTTGCTGTTAACCAGGGACCCCTTGTAAAGCACTTTGAGCACATTTAGTGGATATTGCGCTATACAAAGCTCAATTAAAAAAAATAATTTAAATCTTAATTTGCAAATTTAATGACAGTTCATGCTAGCGAATGTTATACAGTCTTCATCCACATCAATGGAAATATTG
>NC_088365.1:25333349-25338349 GCF_034508935.2 Berghia stephanieae
ATCCGAACCCACTTATGAACCGTCACGAAGATAGTGCAGTTAAAAATGGAGCTTAAACTTAAAAGCAATCGTGAAAACGTTTCCTCCCTTTCCCCCCCCCCCCCTTTTTGTCACCATCATCACTGATATAGATAGTATGCGCTTAGCCACGAAGCTCACAACATTGCCATCCAGAAGTATAACGGATCAACACACAAAACTCTGTGTAACTATGAACTTTTATCGTCTGAATAATTCAGTTAAGGGAGAATTGCTCATAAACGTGGATGGCAAAGAACAATAACAAAGACCCGATTGGCGTCAACTTCGTTCTCTCTATAATACGCTGTCAAAAATATGTTGATAGAGAACCCCAGACCTTGAAGTGCGTAAAGATAGTGTGCGCTTGGCTAAGAAGCTCATAACATTGCCACCCGGAAGTATAACGGACCAACACACAAAACTGTGTGTATCCATGAACGTTTATAGTCGGGTTAATACAGTTCAGTGAGCATTACTCATAAACGCGGATGGCAAAAAACAATAACAAAGACCTGAGTGACGTCATCTTCGAACTATCTATAGATAGTATGCAGATGACGTCACTCAGGCCTTTGTTATTGTTTTTGCCATCCGCGTTCTCACTAAACTCTATTAACCAGACTATAAACGTTCATGGTTACACAGAGTTTGTGTGTTGGTCCATTATACTTCCGGATGACAATGTTGTGAACTCCTTGGCCAAGCGCATTCTATCTATAGATGAACGAAGTTGACGTAACTCAGGGCTTTTTTTTTTTTTTTTTTTTTTTTTTTTGCCATCCATCCATGTTTATAAGTAATTCTCACTAAACTGCATGAACCAGACTATAGATAGTATGCAGATGACGTCACTCAGGCCTTTGTTATTGTTTTTGCCATCCGCGTTTCTGAGTTGTTCTCACTAAACGGTATTAACCAGACTATAAAACTTCATGGTTACACAGAGTTTGTGTGTTGGTCCGTTATACTTCCGGATGGCAATGTTGTGAACTCCTTGGCCAAGCGCATTCTATCTATAGATGGTATGAAGATGACGTCATTATGGTCTTTGTTATTGTTTTTTTTTTTCCATCCGCGTTTATGAGTAATTCTCACTAAACTGTATTAATCAGACTATAAACGTTTAAGGATAAACATAGTTTTGTGTCTTTGTCCGTCATACTTCGGGATGACAATGTCGTGAGCTTCTTAGCCAACCGCATACTATCAATAAACCTCTCAAGCCTGGGACGTCGCGAGGCCTTTCAACGAGTCCCAGATTTGAGAAATTTTGTCAAGATGAGATCGTTATAGATAGTATGCGCTTGGCTAAGAAGCTCATAACATTGTCATCCGGAAGTATAACGGACCAACACACATAACTGTGTGTATCCATGAACGTTTATAGTCAGGTTAATACAGTTCAGTGAGCATTACTCATAAACGCGGATGGCAAAAAACAATAACAGAGACATGAGTGACGTCATCTTCGAACTATCTATAAATTTGAAGAACGATTTTTCAAAAAAAAATTTCATGCATGTCTTTCCAGAATACGACGGGTGAATAAGGTTATTCAACATAATGTGATTATTATAACATTAGGGGGTTGGGGGGGGGGGTGATTGAATTCCATTTCCTCGTTGAAAAGAAATAAAAAAATACCAGATGCCGCTGCGTCCAGTAGAACCTTGGCTAATCAACCGTGGGTTTCCGTGTAATATTAGATTTATCGTGACAGGTCATTTATACACGCCTGGCTTGTCACGTGATGTTTTGATTGGTTACGACTTGCCACCCGCCGATATCCACGATGATGTTGTAATCTGGTAAAAAAAAAAAACAACAAAAAAAAAAACAACAAATAAAAACAAAACAAAACAAACAAAAAATTTTTTAAAACCCCAACAAAACGTGGTGTATAGATAGAACGAAGTTGACACAACTCAGGTCTTTGTTTTTGTATTTTGCCATCCGCGTTGATGAGTAATTCTCACTAAACTGCATTAACCAAACTATAATAAACGATCGTGGATACACCTAGTTTTGTGTGTTGTCCGTGTTTCCGAAATAACAAAAAAAACAAAACAAAAAAAACAAACAAACAAACAAACAAACAAAACAAACAAAAAGAACTCGTATTAAAAATTTTGGCCAAAAAAAAAAACAAAACAAACTTGCTCTTCAAATTTTATCGATCGATTAAAATGACCTTCACCTTCTCAATAACTTTCAAACATGGCGGTTGTTTTATGAAGTCCCAGGTTTAAGAGTTTTTAACAGAACGAAACGAGGGCTATTTTAATTGTAAATCGATCGATATAATTTGAAATTGAAAGGCGAGTTTTCTGGCCAAATTTTTAATTATCAAAGTGTTTTTCTTTCCCTTCAGAGAACAGCAGCAGCTGAGTCCAAGTAGTTCAATGTTATTATATACATCATATTACGCCACATTTCATTTGACGTGTTTTTTCCCACTTATTGGGCTCCAATTACGATCACACTTGGGACTCCCTACGGCTCAACTATTGTTATTGTTAATTGATATTTTTAATAACCTTTCAGTACTGTTTGTTCACTCATGCATTTATATATATATATATATATATATATATATATATATATATATATATATATATATATATATATATAATATTATAATATGAAAAATAATAATAAAATAATACAAAGTATAAATATATAAAAAACAAAACAAATTCCCTTTATTCATCCCATAGGGGAAATTTGTCTCACTCTAGGATCTATTCCAGGGGAAGACTGGAATAATCCAGGCGTCAGCCGCAGTGCAGTGCCGCAAATTGAGATAGGGCGAAGTGACTTGCTCCAGGCCACAATGCGCAGCTAGCGGCGGGTGTTCGAACTCGGAATCTTTCGGGTACGAAGCAAAGACCGTACCGCTGAGCCACGCTGTCCCCATCACGCTCCCCTAACTCACTCAACCCTGACACCGACTATATCCGTAGTATACCCGGGATTACTTTTACCCCATGCCTATTTGTTACATTTTTCTGAGACAAATTATAGGCGTAGTATCAAAGTTAATGTTTTTAGTTTTTACATGTTAATGATAGTTGAATAAAACTCATTTTAAATACATTTTTTCCAATTTTGAAAAGTAGCAAAAACCTCTAGTATTGAGTGAGTTAATGGTTTTATTGTTTTAATTCTGCGTATTCCCAAAAAAAAAAAAAATAAAACAAAAAAAAAAAAAAAATTAAAAATATTTCTTCTTATTTATTGTCTGGTTCAAAATGAATTAAATCAAATACTTTTTATCAATACAGTAGTAGCAAGGGCGAAAGCACATTCTATTTTTAGAAACCCGTGTCACATCGCTAATACTGACTCTGTCGTACTCTGGGAAAAAAAAACAAAAACATATTTGAAAATTTGGCCAGAAAACTCGTCCTTCAAATATCGATCGATTTAAATGACCCTCATCTTGGACTTCGCGAAGTCTTCCTTAAGTCCCAGGTTTGATAGTTAATAATTTTTTTCCAATGTATAAAAAAATAAATAAAAAGAACTAAAGTGACTGAAGCGGACCTCGAACCCAGGACCTTCTGGGTCACATTGCAATGCTTTAACAACTCGACCACTTAGCGCCTCTTGTTTAGTGGATATTGCGCTTATACAAAAGCTCAAGTTAAAAAAAAACGAAAAAAAAAAAACCCAAAAAAACCAGCCTGTGTTGGTGAGTTAACTTTGGGCGGCGGATGTTGATAGTATTTTATCAAAACGCATAGCATTAATAGATTGTTTATCATTTTGTTCATGTCAGCTGTTTCCGTAGTTTACCATGTAATCAATCGCCCTCCTGTGAGCAGAACTCGAGTAATATTAAACTACACTTAATGATAATAATCATTCATTAGTTATTATTATTATTATTGTTATTATTATTATTATTATTATTATTATTATTATTATTATTATTATTATTATTATTCCCTCAGTCATTTGGTAAACAAACGGCAGCTATAATGGGGTCTATTAGTAGTATGACACTCGCTTTCGGATCGGAAGGTCCTGAGTTCGAGCCTCGCTCGGCGCATAGTTGAGTCCTTGGAAAAGGCTCTTTTCTCATATTCTCTCATCGTACTCAGCAGGCTGCCAAATGAGTGCCTGGTCGTTAACAGCGTTGTCTCTGTCCAAAAAACATTGTAATATCGCCTAACAGGTGCCATGTCTCGTCCTACATGTTGAATGGTGTTGTTGGCCAGGGACCCCTTGTAAAACGTTTTGAGCACGTTTAGTGGATATTGCTTTATATAAAAGCTCAATTTTTTAATTTAAAAAAAAAAACAAAAAACCATGATCTTGTTATTATCCGAGACTTAAATATAGACAGGTTTGCCAACAGGATTCCATAGTCTGATGTCACATCCGCCCAGCAATGAGCAGCTTGGTTCTAAACAAATACTTATTATTCTTCATGCTGGCCAGAACTTTTTCACATGTCATGTGATCAGAATATATAAAAGTCAAAACATAATCAGATTGATAATATATTGTTTTTCTCCTCTGGATACACTTATATGCTCGTCGGAGAAGTATGGTGGTGTTGCTCTGTCAGCAGTATGATAATATTATTATGATTAGGTCATTATTCATTTTTTTAAATATTCAAAACACATTATTATACATATTGTGTGGACGTCTATGCTAATATTGTCATGTTATCTGACTGGTCGTTGTTTGATTGTTTTATTGACATTTGCTGAATCATAGCAAATATACCTGGCATCTGAATTGTGACCTTTCGCCTCTGAGCAGTAAAAGTAGTAGTGGTAGTAGTGGTAGTAGTAGTAGTAGTAGTAGTAGTAGTAGTAGTAGTAGTAGTAGTAGTAGTAGTAGTAGTAGTAGTTGAGTAGTAGTAGTAGTAGTTGAGTAGTAGTAGTTGTAGTAGTTGTAGTAGTTGTAGTAGTTGTAGCAGTAGTAGTAGTAGTAGTAGTAGTAGTAGTAGTAGTAGTAGTAGT
>NC_088365.1:25353349-25380849 GCF_034508935.2 Berghia stephanieae
TCCATTCATCCATTATCTATCTATCTATCTATCTATCTATCTATCTATATATCTATCTATCTATCTATCTATCTATCTATCTATCTATCTATCTATCTATCTATCTATCTATCTATCTATCTATCTATCTATCTATCTATCTTCCTCCCTCTCTCTCTCTCTCTCTCTCTCTCTCTCTCTCTCTCTCTCCCCTTCTCTCCTCTTTTGCGAATGAGTTGAAGTTAGTTGGACAGGCAATTCGGCAAATTTTGTCAATTTTTATCAATAAAAAGTGGTAGTGGGGAGTAGAAGGCTTGACGTCACACCTCCCTCTTTTCTGGTGTTCCGGAGGACAGCTTTCACACTTCCAATGAGATTGGAACCATTTTTGTTTGTTGATATCACACGACTTGTTGTGTCCCCGACTCCACCCACCGTCGTCATGCACCAATGAGTGCATCTAAAACAAAACGTGTTACTATAAATAACAGCCAATGAATGAAGAGTGTCGTGAAGGAATGTCCCCATTAATAGAGAGTAATGGATACTGTTTTATTATTATTATTATTATATTTATTATTATTTATTATTATTATTATTATTATTATTATTATTATTATTATTATTATTATTATTATTATTATTTTATACAGTTGGGCTCGAATAATCTTACCTTTCTGCTTAAGAAGATCCGTGTCTGTTTCTCATCTCATGTAGTTCCATATCTGAAGCAGACGTCGGAGGTCATCTTCCGCCAAGCTGATCTATCTCTTGCCAATTCTATTAAAGCAGCTCCACCTTTCTCAGCTTCATCTGTCCAAGTTCTTATCCCTTTCAAATACGTTATTCTTTGTCTTCCTCTTATTCTTTTTCCATTCATCTTTCCAGTCAAGGCGAGTATTTCCAAACCAGGGTGGCGGATAATGTGTCCTAAAAATTCCATTTGGCGTTTGATGATTTTTGTTATCAGTGATCTTTTTCTGTTTGCCATTTCTAAAATTTCTTCATTTCTTTTCCTTTCCATCCATGACACCCTCATCATTCTTCTGTAAAACCACATTTCCACTGCCTCCAGTCTTTTAACCATGGTCTTGTTTATGGTCCAGCTCTCACAACCATATAGCAGCACAGACAGTACATAGCAATCCAGGACTTTGATTTTTGTTTTCATGCTAATATTCCTGTTTTTCATAATTGTATGCAGCTGGTTGAATGCATTCTTCGCCATACCTATTCTTTTCTTTATTTCACAATCTGATTTTCCATTGGATGTTACATTGAAGCCTAAATATTTGAAACATTCAACTTGTTGTATTGTTTGTCCTCTGCTTGTTATTACACAGGCTGGTGGGTTATTATTTTTAGATACCGTCATACATTCTGTTTTAGATATATTCAGTTCCAGTCCCATATTTTCACTACTCCTGACTACAACATCCAGTAATTCTTGTAGTTCATGTTCAGATTCTGCCAGTAGAACCGTATCATCTGCATACCTCAGATTTGTTACATTCTTTCCTCCAATACACACCCCCTTCTTATGTTCGATATCTCTTAATATCATTTCACTATAGAGGTTGAATAAATCTGGAGACAAAACACACCCCTGCCTAACTCCTCTTCTAATAGGTGTAAAACTGCTTAGTTCGTTGTCAACACGCATTGCTGCTTCTTGTTCCCAGTACAAATTCCGTAATATTCTTAAATCTTTACCATCAATGTCCAAGGATGATAGAATTTTGAATAGTTTTTCGTGTTGTACTTTATCAAAGGCTTTTGAATAGTCGATGAAACACATATACAGATCTTTATTTACTTCAATACATCTTTCCATCAGCATTGATAATGTGAATATTCCATTTCTGGTACCCTTGTCCTCAACAAAACCAAATTGCATCTCCCCAATTTCAGGTCGTATTTTATTTCTTATTCTTAGTAAAATTATCTTCAAAAGAATTTTTGTGAGGTGGCTCATTAGGCTAATAGTTCTGTGTTGTTCACAATCAACTGCCCCTGGCTTTTTTGGTAGTGCTATAAAAATGGATCGTTTCATATCAGTTGGCATTTTTCCTGTGTCATACACTTGATTTAGAAGGTTTGTGATGAATTCAATCCCCCATTCACCCAGGCCAGTCAAGGCTTCAATTGTTATGGCATCAGGTCCTGCAGCTTTTCCATTTTTCATGCTTTTCATGACGTTCCTAACTTCATCTTTCATTATAGAAGGCCCTTCCAGTTCTTTTATCATAGGCATTTCTCCTCGATTATCAAAAAAAAGTTCTTCAATATATTCTGACCATCTGTTTAGAATGCAGTCTTTGTCCATGATGGTGTTTCCACGCTTGTCTTTGATGCATCCACTTTTAGCACCTGATTTAGTTTTGTTTGTCACTTCTTTGATTTTCTGATGGAAGAATTTGCCATTTTTTTTCTTTGCAGGACATTATATAGTGACATTGTTCATTTATCCAGTCTTCTTTAGCTTCGTTGCATTTTCTTTTTATCTGCCTGTTCAGAGTCTTGTATTTTTCTTCCTGATTTTTGGCCTTTCTTCTCTCATTCATTAATTCTAATATTTCTGGAGTAATCCATTTCTTCTTCTGCAACTTAAGTGTGGTTGGAACATTTTCTTCTAATGATGCAGCAACACTGTCTTTAAACTGCTCATATTTCTCTTCTATATCTGTTAGTTCTCCAAGCACTTCAAACTTGTTTCTTACTGATAGTTCAAATTTTTCTTGTATCTTCTGTTCCTCCGGAGAATGTCTAGTTGGTATTTAGGTTTAGCCTTTGCTCTTTTGCAGATTTTCAATTTAACTCGTATGGGGCATAGCACAGGTATATGATCGCTGTTACAGTCAGCCCCCGGCATAGATTTGGCATACAAAACTGAGTTTCGGAAACGTTTGCTGATGAGTATGTAATCTATTTGGTTTCTCACTCCATCTCCAGGACTTTTCCATGTCCACTTCCTTCTATTGTGGTTTGTTGACCAAGTATTTGTGATTGTCAGATCATGTTGACGGCACCATTGAATAAGACGATCACCTCTGTCATTTTTGTCTCCCAGACCATGTGGGCCCACAATATCTTCTATTCTTTCTCGGCCCACCTTGGCATTAAAATCGCCCATGATGAGTTTTATGTCTGAAGACTTAAACTGATGCATTGCTTTATCTATTTGTTGATAGAAATTTTCCACTTCTTCATCATCGTGACTGGTGGTTGGGGCGTATATTTGTAAAATATCAAAATCAAAAGGTTTTGCTTGTAGTTTGATTGCCATTACTCTGTCTGATATGGGCCAGAATCCTTTGACTGCTCGCGCCGTTTTATTATCTAGTATAATTCCAACTCCCCTTTGGTGTTCTCCTCCTCCTGAGTATATAATTTTACAGTCATCATAATTAAGTTCTCCTGCTCCTTTCCATCTAACTTCTGATAATCCTAAAACATTGATATTCAATCTCTTCATTTCCATAACTACATTTGCTAATTTTCCTTTCTGGTACAGACTTCTTACATTCCATGTTGCTGTTCGTAATGTTTGGTGGTGCACAGTAGCTGGATGACGGTCGAGAGTCACCTGTTCACCTGCATGACTATCTCTACCGGACGAGGCTGTAATCGAGTTGCTCGAAAAACATCCATTGACGTCGTTGACTAGATTCGCTTGGACGGACATCATGACGATCTTGGGATGATACGTCAGTGGTTTCCCGTTGCCTTCTGACGGATTTTTATCTGGTTTACTCCATAGCCTTTTGACCTCCCGGTCATAACCCACAAGGCAGTGGGAGCATTTGGCAGGTTTTAAGGCGCCTCCCATTCACCTTGATAGTCCCTTCATAGAGTATATGAGGCATTTTGTATGTGTAGCTGTGCTGCCAGACTACCCAACCTCACTCTCCACGACTATCGCCAGTTGGTCCGCGGCTTTACAGCTAACCTATAGATCAGGATCTGTAGGCCGTTCCACGATCCGCCACCTGTGGACGCGCTGGGTTGGTGTCTGTTTACCCCACCCAAATACAGCCTGAAGCAAAGTTGCCAGATAAAATATTATAAAAAAGCCAAATTTATCTTTTTAAAAAAGCCAAAAAATCCCACAACCCCTAATGATGTCTATCTAGCACTTGCAGCCCCACCACCACTTTCCCTTTTCATTGAATTTTAATCATGGATTGTATACCAACCCACCCCCCCCCCCTTCCCCGGTTTTAATAAATTCCAGAAAGCTGGTTGATTTTTCATTTTATTTATGAAGACGACTGGCTTCAAGTTTTTCCCATTTTAACTTTTTTTTCCTTTTCTTTCTTTTTAAATTTTTTTGTTGTTGTTGTTGCTTTTTATAAGGCCAAATCGGCAACCCTGGGCCTGAAGAGGGGAAGAAAAAAAAGACAATTTCCCTCCCCACAATCCTTCTTCACATTCTTGTCTATACTATATATACATTCGCCCCCCCCCCCCCCCCCCCGTTACTCCCCGTCGTGCGTCATTCAAGTCCCGTAGATCAAACAAACGTCAGTGACGTCTAAAGCTTATCTCGTACCTAGCACGGTATCACATGACATGCATTGTTTACATACACCTCCCATAATACCTTTGGTATGCACGGAAGAGGCCTTGTTAGATAGACGTAGCCGTAACTGTGGACGTGTAGTACCTTTATTATTATTATTATTATTATTATTATTATTATTATTATTATTATTATTATTATTATTATTATTATTATTATTATTATTATTATTATTATTATTATCATTATTATCATATATTATTATTATTATTATTATTATTATTATTATTATTATTATTATTATTATTATTATTATTATTATTATTATTATTATTATCATTATTATCATATTATTATCATTATTATCATATTATTATTATTATTATTATTATTATTATTATTATTATTATTATTATTATTATTATTATTATTATTATTATGATTATTATTAGGTACTGAAAATTACGAAATTATAATTGTAAGTTTCCCTTTCAATAACGTTCACACACACACACACAAACACACACACGCACACACACGCACACACACACACACACACACACACACACACACGTACATACACTAACAAACAACCAGACAATTTGTGTAATATTATTATTTTGGTTTACATAATATATATTATTTTTTAAAAAGGACACAAACAGAAACATCAAAGCAACCCGCCCCGTATTTATTTTGCTTCGCAATTCATTGATAAAAAATCATTAGCCTCGCCTGGGTAGCGCGTTTCCATTTCACAACAACCAACGAACCAACGACATTCTCTTATCATCAGTGCACAAAACGTCTCAAAGGTCAGATACGTGAGTTTTGCAATGCGTAAGCATTCGGGAAAAACCCAGGTTTCTGTGTCTGCCATTCATTGTGTGTGCGGTAAGATATAAAATGTCGTGCCAAGTTCCCCTTTCGACAACTTTCAACACGCTCCGCCGCGCCCACTATCTACCTATCCCATAAGGCCCCCGCAAGAACTTTTTTTTTTTTTTCTTTACTGAATGGGTGAGAAGGAACCAATGGGAACGAGGCATTGGCCAATCAACGCCTTTGTTATGACGACGACAAACGTCTCTGTTTACTATGTTGGAATGTCGAGAGGCGAGTTGTAATAATATTATAAAAGGCTCCATACACGCCCGGATATGATCCTGGTCCAGACCCCGATCAGGCAAACCGGGGTGAAAACGCAATGTGTGTGGCCAAATACCTGGCCGATAAACCTAGGTACGGTCCATCGCTCGCAAAGCCCGCTTTGCTTAATATTTTTCGAGGTGATCGGCGATCGGGGGCGTGGCAGTATAAAAAATTGGACAATTTTTTTCGGATTTTCGTTGTTTTGACGTCAGATTCGTGATCAGCGTCGAATTTACAATAGGTTTGATACCAAGAACTATGTTTTTACTCCAAAAATTGATGAAATTAGAAATAAAATTTAATTAATATTGAGGTTATGTGGCCGACAGAACAGTGCTCCTCCCTGTTTTGTGGTATGACTCTCGCTTCCAGATCGGAGGGTTCAGGTTTCGAGACCCGCTCTGCGTTGCGCAGAGTTGAGTCCTTGGAAAATGCTCTTTACTCACATTTTCTCACCGTACTCAGGTGTAAAATGAGTACATGGCCGTTCGTTGAATTTGTTAGGAAAAAATGTCACATCGCCTGACAGGCGTCATGTCTCGTCTTTCAAGTTTAGTATTGCTGTTGCCTTGGGACCCCTTGTAAAGCGCTTTGAGCACGTGGATATTGCGCCAAATAAATGCTGTGTTATTATTGTAAGGAAATGCCTTTGCGTTTTATGGCGTTTTATGCTGTAGGGAAGTACCTGTGGTATGCACGACTCAGGACATCCAACCTTATCTTGATTTATTTCTTTTGTCACTCTAAAACGTGAGGGTGTAGCATTTCCGTCGTGTCTTAGAGTCTGATCTTCGACATCCCCAATTTAATCCCTGACGTTATCGGAGCTGCGAATGGCCATTGTCTCCATAGACCATGGTTGACTTCGTGACGATCCATCCATCGTACGCGCTTTGTATTCATTTAGGGGTAAACATGTTTAGGGGGAGAAGAACATTAAATTACAACACCCACCCCCATTTCGCCTCGAGTTTTTTCCATGATGCATGCGAATAGGGATGGTAAAGATAGTGACTTTTAATTTCATCTTCAGTTCTGCTGTAAGTCCGTGGTGGAGAAGGACGTTTTGTATTTTCTGTTGTGAAAGTCCATAGTAACGTTCTATCACGGCTTCTAACTCCTGTCTCTGTTGTGAGACAGTATTACCAAACAGAAATTAATGTTGTTTGATTTCTTTTTGAGTAGTGCTCTGTTGAGATCTGGCCTTTCTTTAACCTTTTTGTGACTTTACCTGACCATCAAGTCACCTTTATGTGACTCATTGTAACATCAATGAACATCGACTATAACGTATAACCTTTAGTAACAAGAACTGAAACCTATTACTTAATGAACAAAAAAACAAGAACTGAAACCTGTTACAAAATAGACATAATTACATACTGTGACCTATACAGGATTTGAAAAACAATCCATTGTTTGATAACAGACATTGTCTGGAACCTAATACATTGGTACTGTGTGTCATTCATCTGGACATTTAGCTCATCAATAACCCACACTTGGAATAACACACAGGCAACTACAGCACGTAGAATATCATCTTCACACAGACGGAGATAAGTTGGGGACCCTGAGGTCATACAAACTAAATAATCATGTTTTTATATCATTATTCATATATCATTTAGCTTTATATTCACATCATTCACTTCTATCACCAACTCATCATATCTGTCAATCATTAGTTTCATCAATATTATTTTGACATTTATCCTTTTATCACTGACTATATTATCAATATCATAATTCTACTTAGAAGCGTCATCTTGATAACATTCATTACATCAACATCATCATCATTATCATCATCCACCATACCATCTTGATTCATCTGCTATATTCAATCATATACATTTCATTTATATCCAGCTCATTACATTAATTAATAAACACTTCATATCATATACACTTAAATCTCGGACTTGTTGTGTTCATAATTTGTGAATCTTTGGCAGTCAGCCTCACCCCCCCTTTTTATTTTATTTTTTTCTTATATAAGTGTCGCCGTCTGGGTCCGAACCGTGCACACTCGTGCCCTGACCGTGTGACAATTATATTTTTTTAAAATAATATTTTTTATAAATGTTGCGCCAGGAAGAGGTAGATGGCAAAAGTTTCGTTCTTGATCATCGTAAAATTTATAAAGGATTTCATACAAAATAAAAAATAGTTTTCATAATTTTCAATGTAATGATATAATAATATGCCAGTTCTTTTTTTTTTTTTTTCCTCCTCACCCGTTGACGCGACATGACGGTCGACCTTGACACAGACATTTGGGATTGGCAGATGCCAAAAAGCCTTGACTACGTGATGACAGGGTGGGCATTGTAACCCTGAATTATACTCTACAAACAACGCCCCCCCCCCCCCAAAAAAAAGAGCTGTGTGCGTGTGCGTGGTGGCGGTGGTGGTTGGGGGGGGGGGGGGTGCGAATGCGAGTAGTCCCGAGGAGTACCCGTTTCACCTGCCACGGGAACACTGTCGATTTGTTTTATAAATAATAATAATAATAATAATAATAATAATAATAATAATAATAATAATAATAATAATAATAATAATAATAATAATAATAATATAATGACGATAAATAACAAATCTTTATTGTCCACAAAATTGAAAAATTTCCGTGGTCTACGTTGCTTTTAAACTTAAATCGGATTGCAAATGTATGGATGTTATGCGTATTGGAAAAATACTCACGACATCTCCATCGGGGTATAACATATTAACACACAAAACTGCAAACGCGAACGTTCATTGTCTGATTGATATAACTTAGTGATAAGTTAATTATAAAATGCTGTCTAAAAGCAATAACAACGGGTTGACTAACGTCCAATTCATTCCTTCTATTGATGCTGTGTGTTAAATTAAAATACTCACAAAGTCCGCCAGCCAGAAATATCACTCCAGCCCAAAGATCTACATGGAATCTTGAACGTTATAGTCTGATATATTTTAATGAGAACTAATCATAAAAATGGGTGTCTAAAAACAATAACAATGAGATGAGTGACGTCAATTTGGTTCCTTCTATAAATATCCAAGAACTTTACTCACTCCATCCGCTCTCTCCTCCTTCAATACATATGAATCTATTCTCTCATCACTTTTTTGTGCGGCTATGCATGTGATCTTGTAAAATGACACTCGCCTTTGGATCGGACGGTACTGGATTCGAGTCCCGCTCTGAGTGGCGCATAATTGAGTCCTTGGAAAAGGCTCTTTACTCGCATTCTCTCACCTTGTTCACTGTTAAAATGAGTACCTCGCTGTTTACAGCGTCGTCTCTGTCGGGAAACAATTGCAATATCGCTTAACAGTCATGTCTCGTCTAACATGTTTTTATGTTGGCCAAAGACCCTTGTAAAGTGATTTGAGCACCTTTATTGAATATAGCGGTATATATAGCGCAAGTAAATTTTTCTCTCTTTCTCTTTCTCTCTCTCTCTCTCTCTCTCTCTCTCTCTCTCTCTCTCTCTCTCTCTCTTATAGCTATTGCTACATATGATGGGAATATCTTGGACGGTTATTGATGCTATGAGTTTAGGTAAAATGCTCACAACATCCACCAGTCGGAAATAACGTACCGTCACACAAAACTACAAGTAACCTTGAACGTTAAAAGTCTGATTGATATAATTTAGTGAGAACTAATTACCAAAATGACTGCCTTAATACAATAACAAAGAGTGGAATGATGTCAATTTCATTCCTTCAACAGTCTAATTGATATAATTTAGTGAGAAGTAATCACTATTGTGCGCAAGACGAAAGATAGAATAACAGACAGTAACTGGGATCGTAGCCTATTAATTAAAATTTATTTCTAATTTCACCAATTTTTGGAGTAAACACACAGTTCTTAGTATCAAACCTATTGTAAATTTGACGCTGATCACGAATCCGACGTGAAAACAGCGAAAATCCGAAAAAAAATTGTCCACTTTTTTATACTGCCACGCCCCCGATCGCCGATCGCCTAAAAAAATACCTCCCCGTATGTGGGCAAAAATCATCTGCGATAAACGCAGGGATCGGGTCACAGCGATAGGTCATCCGTCCCGCTACCAGCGGATGTCGGCGTCTATGGGGGGCTTAAGAAAGAGGGGGCGGGGGCGAGGAATGAGGAGTCCCGCCAACAACAAGCATTGATTGTGCGTCTACTATCTAGTGCAGTGGTATATGGCACTCGCTTTCGAATCGGAAACTCCTGGGTTCGAGCGTGGCCTTCGTTATACTAGAGGCCCAAGACTGGATACAGTGACGTCACTCTCTAAATCATAACAAGTGAGAGAGAGGAGACAGCGAGCCGAGCGGGCGGCTGTGTGTGTTACCAGTGAAGCGAGGCAGGAAAAACATAGATTTTCCAGATTGGAACTTTTGTGGCCAACTTTTAGGAAACCCAGATTTAAAAAATTCGATATGCATTATTTAACGACTTTCCTTAGAAAATAGATGTTTATTAATTATTGATTTCGTTGATTAGCATTTATTTTTCATTCAAACTCATTTTGCCGATGCAAATGATCCTATATCAACCCGACTTCCATTTTTCTTGGACTTCGACGATAACGATTGCGAAGATTTATAATAAGATCATTTACTTTTGTCATTGAAATTTATAGCAAACCACTTTTTTACACTTCATTTTCACATTATTATATTATGCTTACTTTTAACAGTTTATAAATAACACGACAAAAAAATTACCTCCCCCCCCCCCCCAACCATGCTAGCTATATTTGGCATGGTTAAGAAGAAATAATTGGCATGAATTATTTTTTTCCACTCGCATACAACACACACCAATTCATTACTATTTCGCTGTACTACACACTGGATCTCAAGTCCTAGCAAAAAATACAAGTCGATTTTATTTCTCATAAAAAAAGAATTGTACAAGAATAATAAGGGGGCTAAATGCTCTTTTAAAATCTTTATTTCATTCAAAATTTTAATTGTAATATGGGCAATAGTAGGCTAATACTAATATAAAAAATAAAATAAACAAAACATTACCTTGCTCCGTCAATGATAATTATTGGGCACGAAACGCAAGAAGTTCAATCTGCAGACACTATATATAAACTATAGATTGACTATAAAAATATAGTGTTTCGCTGTTCAACAGCTCATCAGTGCAGCTTGGAACTCAAAAAAATCAGTTGGATACCTACAGGTTCCACAGAGTTCAATCTGCAGACACTATATATCTATTATAATTTCTGTAAATGTATACATAATGTTGATATGTACATACTGGTCAATTGTTAATCCTAAAAAGAATATGCAACAGTGATGACAATAAACAAAGAGATGTGATTTTATGGTAATAAGAAGGAAAAGGAATGAGAAAACATAGAGTTGGACTTGACATGGAGACACATGTGGCATGGAACTGGCGATTGATATATAAAATGGGCAGCCCTTACATCCCCCACATACGTCGTGAGCTCTGCAGGAATCTAAACCCGATTGTCACAAAGTGCGCACGTAAACCGTATGCTTATGTAGCGCAGTTTACAACCTTGTTTATGTGTGCTATATTCAAGCTACGACATCGATCAATAACCAAACACAATACGTTGATAAAGGTTTTGAAGCTAAATGAAGATATATTTTATTACAATATAACAAAGATATTATGAGATATAAAGATGAAATGATAGATGTAATAAGTATGAAATCAAATGGATGGATGACAAATTGATGGAGATGGTGTGATGATGAATATGATATGAAAGCGATATGAAAATATATAATTAAATCAATTAATTATCAATACTTTACCAAACCGCTACCACATCAGACAATCTCACAGATAGGTTGCAACCATCACAGTCATACAGGCAACTAATAATTAACTAACTAACTAAACACAATCCAGACGTGTAGAAGAAAGCCAAAAGAGTGTCCTTGATATTCAACAAAAACTGTAAGGTTGTTCTAATATTGTTAATTTGTCTCTTCTTGAAATTGTTCTGATTTCACAGTATTCATAAACAGATCAATTGTTTCTCAATGTTCTGATATTAAAATAAGCAAATGGTTCTTCACAGGTAACTTATAAAACAGGCAAATGTTCAGTTTCTATTAGGGTCAAGCTATGAGTGTATAGCCTAAAGTTGGCTTGTTAAAGCCCAGCCTCCAACGGCTCATTCACTTTAAAGAAAGAAAATGATTTTGTTATAATATGATAATTATACGAATATAACTCTATCTATATTCGAACTCACTCAATATGTTTACTTTAAATGAGTAAATATTATTTTACTTTAACCAATCAATTTATTATATTGATTAATATTGCTTTACTTGTAGATATGAAATAATATTGCTCCATAGCAAGAAACGCTTATTTTCTTTACAACAAGAATTATATTACACAATTAATTGAATTATCTGATTAATTAATTGAGACTCAAAATTTAAAGTCATATTATGATATTAATATCAAAACACAATCATAATTGTAATCACAACATATTATTCAAAAATCTCACCAGAGCCGAACAGATTATAGAAATCACAAATTAAGTCTACACAAGACTTTAATCAAACTCTACACAAGAGTTATAACACAACTTGATTCAGCTCAAACTTTGAGCACCACAAAGTCTACACAAGACTTAAATCACACTCTACACAAGAGTTAACACAAAACGTGTTTCAGCTCGAACTTTGAGCACTACAAAGTCTACACAAGACTTTAATCTAACTCTACACAAGAGTTAAACAAATGAGCCTAAAAGACTCCGCTGTGGTTATCGCTTAGAGACTATGAGCCTAAAAGACTCCGCTGTCTGGTCTCTTTTGAGACAATGAGCCTAAAAGACTCCGCTGAGTGGTCTGAAGAAACTGCTCAAAACTCTGGCATTTATAGGCAAAAATCAAGCAAACGAAGCAAAATTCTACCCACACAACCGGATGTTAGTCATATCCGTAAACATCTGAAATTCCTTAAAACTCCCCCAGATTCCATAATCATGGACAACAACAACCCATCCTGATACCGGACATCCTCATATCAAGGATAAATAAATTCGTCAGCCCCATAGTTACGAGATATCAATCAAGCCATACCATAACAAAGTCACTCCCGTAGAATACAGGGATCCTACTTTGCTTATAAGTTTACGGAGAAAACAAGATTGATGCCTTTCTCACAATAACACCCACACTACGTAGTTTAATTGAAACTTCCGGGCCATAGGTGCATGATCTGATACGACCTGTATCAACAAAAGAAGGGTTGTTCCGGAGGGATTACAATAACAACAACAACTAATACTACGACGACGTACATCCTGTCGTAAACTGACGCCTACACGGAAGCATTTCGTTACATATCTCCCCCCTAAGACTAAATTTGGTACAACATTTAGTTAGATCAACGAAATGCCTCAAGATCACATCGATCTCGACAATTATTCGGGCTCATTGTTGTCCCTTCCTTCGACAGACAACATCGGCATCACACATCCACACTTCAACTCCACCTTGCCGTGTGTCATGCATTTCGGTGGTTCATGATCCTTGTTTTCGTCAAAACATGGAAGTCGAGGACTCTTAACAGTGGGAGCACGAGTAAATGATCGAATGTCACTTGTCATACTGTCGTTGTTGGAGGAAGCCTGACACTCCGACTTTAACCTAAGCAGTTCAAGCTCTTTCTCCATCAGAGCTTCTTGCCTTTGAGCTCGTGCTCTGCTTATCTCCTCCTCTTCTTTGGCACGTTCTCTCTCCTTCTCTTTTCTCTCTTCATCTTCTTGTAACTGGGCTGTCACCCAAGCACGGAGATCTTCACCCCTTAACTCCAATTTTTCTCCAGGTTTAATTAATCTTTCCACATCCATCTCTAGGACAATTAATCAAACCAATTCAAATTCAAATAAACAAACTTCAATATGTTTATCGACACTGTTGCCGTAAATGTTACTTTCACGTAGAATAAAGTGGTATTACAAGTAACCTTATTAACGATATGCGGTCAATATAGATCCCAAAACAGATTCAAAACAGGCAATTAATACCGATTCCTACACGGAATTCAACATTGATCTATATATAGACTCAAATATAGAATCAAAACAAATTTACTACAGGTCCTAACACAGAACCAACGCTTCACCCAGATTCCTACACAGAATCAAAACATTGACTTAATATAGACGTATATTAGAGTCAAAACAACTGATTTAATACAGGTCCTCACACGGAACCAACGCTTCACCCAGATTCCCCACACGGAATCAACACAATAGCTTCACCCAGATTCCTCACACGGAATCAACAAAATAGCTTCACCCAGATTCCCCACACGGAATCATAAAACTATCTTCACCCAGATTCTTTCTCAGAATCAACAAAATAACTTCACCCAGATTCTTTCTCAGAATCAACAAAATATCTTCACCCAGATTCTTTCTTAGAATCAACAAAATATCTTCACCCAGATTCTCTCTTAGAATCAACAAAATATCTTCACCCAGATTCTCTCTTAGAATCAACAAAATATCTTCACTCAGATTCTTTCTTAGAATCAACAAAATGTCTTCACCCAGATTCTCTCTCAGAATCAACAAAATATCTTCACCCAGATTCTTTCTTAGAATCAACAAAATGTCTTCACCCAGATTCTCTCTCAGAATCAACAAAATATCTTCACCCAGATTCTCTCTCAGAATCAACAAAATATCTTCACCCAGATTCTTTCTTAGAATCAACAAAATGTCTTCACCCAGATTCTTCCTTAGAATCAACAAAATATCTTCACCCAGATTCTCTCTTAGAATCAACAAAACATCCTCACCCAGATTCTTTCTTAGAATCAACAAAATATCTTCACCCAGATTCTTTCTTAGAATCAACAAAATATCTTCACCCAGATTCTCTCTCAGAATCAACAAAATATCTTCACCCAGATTCTTACACAGAATCAATACCTTGACTTACTATATGTGCATAGAAAGTCAGAACAAATGATTTAATACAGATCCTCACACGGGACCAACACAATATTCTCCCAGATTCCTACCCGGAATCAAATTACCCCAACAACCACCTTCGTTCCATACAACAGGGAGAGGGGGGACAATGGAGGCTTTACAGCGCGAGTACCGCGTACGCGCTAAGTCAGTGATCCGTATCACTATGTCAGATGACTGACAACTTAGAACCGAACAAATGAAAATTACCAGAATAACTTGTATTACACCTTGCGTATAATGACAGTCTTATAACCATTAAATGGATACCAATTTGCTTTAAGCTCAAAGATATTATCTATCTCAAGTTTGAAACAACTCCCTAACCTGTCTCAACAATTGTTTGGTCGCGATGTCTCTTGAATGCACAACAATAAGAATCCCACTTCTGACACCAAATTATGTCACAAAGTGCGCACGTAAACCGTATGCTTATGTAGCGCAGTTTGCAACCTTGTTTATGTGTGCTATATTCAAGCTACGACATCGATCAATAACCAAACACAATACGTTGATAAAGGTTTTGAAGCTAAATGAAGATATATTTTATTACAATATAACAAAGATATTATGAGATATAAAGATGAAATGATAGATGTAATAAGTATGAAATCAAATGGATGGATGACAAATTGATGGAGATGGTGTGATGATGAATATGATATGAAAGCGATATGAAAATATATAATTAAATCAATTAATTATCAATACTTTACCAAACCGCTACCACATCAGACAATCTCACAGATAGGTTGCAACCATCACAGTCATACAGGCAACTAATAATTAACTAACTAACTAAACACAATCCAGACGTGTAGAAGAAAGCCAAAAGAGTGTCCTTGATATTCAACAAAAACTGTAAGGTTGTTCTAATATTGTTAATTTGTCTCTTCTTGAAATTGTTCTGATTTCACAGTATTCATAAACAGATCAATTGTTTCTCAATGTTCTGATATTAAAATAAGCAAATGGTTCTTCACAGGTAACTTATAAAACAGGCAAATGTTCAGTTTCTATTAGGGTCAAGCTATGAGTGTATAGCCTAAAGTTGGCTTGTTAAAGCCCAGCCTCCAACGGCTCATTCACTTTAAAGAAAGAAAATGATTTTGTTATAATATGATAATTATACGAATATAACTCTATCTATATTCGAACTCACTCAATATGTTTACTTTAAATGAGTAAATATTATTTTACTTTAACCAATCAATTTATTATATTGATTAATATTGCTTTACTTGTAGATATGAAATAATATTGCTCCATAGCAAGAAACGCTTATTTTCTTTACAACAAGAATTATATTACACAATTAATTGAATTATCTGATTAATTAATTGAGACTCAAAATTTAAAGTCATATTATGATATTAATATCAAAACACAATCATAATTGTAATCACAACATATTATTCAAAAATCTCACCAGAGCCGAACAGATTATAGAAATCACAAATTAAGTCTACACAAGACTTTAATCAAACTCTACACAAGAGTTATAACACAACTTGATTCAGCTCAAACTTTGAGCACCACAAAGTCTACACAAGACTTAAATCACACTCTACACAAGAGTTAACACAAAACGTGTTTCAGCTCGAACTTTGAGCACTACAAAGTCTACACAAGACTTTAATCTAACTCTACACAAGAGTTAAACAAATGAGCCTAAAAGACTCCGCTGTGGTTATCGCTTAGAGACTATGAGCCTAAAAGACTCCGCTGTCTGGTCTCTTTTGAGACAATGAGCCTAAAAGACTCCGCTGAGTGGTCTGAAGAAACTGCTCAAAACTCTGGCATTTATAGGCAAAAATCAAGCAAACGAAGCAAAATTCTACCCACACAACCGGATGTTAGTCATATCCGTAAACATCTGAAATTCCTTAAAACTCCCCCAGATTCCATAATCATGGACAACAACAACCCATCCTGATACCGGACATCCTCATATCAAGGATAAATAAATTCGTCAGCCCCATAGTTACGAGATATCAATCAAGCCATACCATAACAAAGTCACTCCCGTAGAATACAGGGATCCTACTTTGCTTATAAGTTTACGGAGAAAACAAGATTGATGCCTTTCTCACAATAACACCCACACTACGTAGTTTAATTGAAACTTCCGGCCATAGGTGCATGATCTGATACGACCTGTATCAACAAAAGAAGGGTTGTTCCGGAGGGATTACAATAACAACAACAACTAATACTACGACGACGTACATCCTGTCGTAAACTGACGCCTACACGGAAGCATTTCGTTACACCGATGGTTGTCTGAAACATGTGCCTCCAGTCTTATCCAATAATGAGAAGGAAAAGAAGATGACCTATGCTCTTTTCGTAAGAGTTTGAAGCTTCCTTTTGTTCTTTGATGTTGTTGCCTTATCTGTGAACATCTTGGAGTAATTGTTGAGGAAAATGTTGACAGCTGGTTTGCAGAATCTGTGAACAATGTCGAGCAGATCTGTGTTACAAATATCACAATTTTTCCCCAATAATTCTAAATCAGAAAGCCTTTGCAGAGTGAGTTTCATTAAAAGAAATCTCTGATTGGTGTTTGAAAGCAGACGCTGTTCATGATCATGATTGCCAATCAAGAACTGAAAAATTTTAAAAATGTGTGTCATGATTTCAACAGCATAATCAGTTGGCCACGTCAAACCGCCTCGGTCGAGAACAGAAATGTAAGCTAATGATTCTGCTGTTGATTCCACTTGAAGAACCCGTTCTTGTCGAAACTCACTCTTGCAGCCATCACAAGTCACATTAAGCAATGCTTTTCGAGCACAGTATCCAGAGACAAAGACAAGAGCTTTCAATTGCTCTGAAACAAGTTCAATATCATCACAATCATAAAGTAAAGGAGTAAAATATTGGATGTCATCATGACAAGAGGAATCATTTAATCTTATTTCTTCCAATGGTTCAGTGATATCTTTTAATTTCAAAGAACCACTTGAAGCAGAAATAAACTTAAGAACGCTAAGAAGCTTCAACTTTTTCTCGCCCTCAAGAAGTTGTTGAACGGAGACATGATAATTACCTCCGCTCAACTGTCTGTACTGGCTGAAACGAAACTCCAGATCATCAGTCTGAAACTTTCCCAACAAGACATATTTATATTTCTTATGAGATAAGAGATAAGGAACAAATTCAAGAAAAGTAGAAATAGTGTGAACAAGAGCATCCATGGTTTCTCTCGACAATACTCCTTCTCGTGGTTTCATCCCTAACCTGCTCCAGTCCTTGAACCAAGTCAAAGCATCTTGAAGAAATGAGAAATTGGAATCAGAGATGGAATTAATTGGCTTGCATCTCTCATCCCTCAATCTCCTGCCTTTCAGCGGATGCTTGACATTTAGAACATTCCATAGCTGTACAATGAACAATATAAATGATACTGTCCCACTGACATTGACATTCCATTTGGATCCAAAGTGCTCCAAGGCAGCAGCATTCCGTCTGTCAAAAATTCTCAACATCAGTGGAACACTCTGTTTCTCAGTAGGCGATGGATTCAAACATTTTCGATTCAAAGATGGAGCAAGTTTCACGACTGATGACTTCTCTTCCTCGTATACTTTTGTAATGTGACACATGGATGCTCTCATAACTGAAGATGAAGGATTTTCATTGTTGGTCAGTACAGGTGGTAAAATAAAAGTCTTCTCCAAGTCTTTTTGAGACGTCCAGTTATTTCTAATACATTTGAAAAGGTGGACAGTATCAAAAAGAAAAAAAAGTTTCTCTGAAGGAATGACAGGATTTGGAATAGATGGACAAAGACTTCCCCCAGACATTATAGCAAAGGCATTGCGGTTAATTCTGTTGTTGTCAGAAATAACACACAAAACATGAAAACCAACATCATGAAGAACTTGCAATGTTTTAAGAAGCAAACATTGCAAATAACGAGCATCAATATTTTTTACAGGTAAAATGGCAACAACATCTTTCTGTTTACAAAGAACTGAGGAAATCATGAAGACCTGGGCAGTGCTTGCCTCAGAAACCTGACAATTATATGCAGAGCCCTCAAGTTTCCCCCCTTTATACGACAACTGGTGAGAAATATGAATTTCGTCCATCATGAGAACGACATCACGCTCATGCTCTTGCATTTTAAGACATCGCTGTCTTAAATATGCTTCATGATCTTTAGAATTAGGAAAACCAGTCTTCATTTCAAAGACAGAGGAAAGTTTTCTAAGATAGGACTGATGAGGCAAAGTAAGAAAGGAATTCCTTAGAAGAGAATAGGCACGAGGAGCAGATGCAAACAACTGGAATGCCCAGATAAGGGTAGAGCAACTGTAACGTTTTACAGACAAGTTAACTAACTTAAGCTGCTCAACCAAAAACCTAACTTTTGGCATGAACAAAGACTTGGACTCATCATCTTCATCATTGTCAATACTGTTGCATAGACTATCAATAGCTGAAACATAAAGTTGCAGCTGGTCCTCCAAGTTACTTCTATCAAATCCATTCCCATGACAAAAATGGGAAAGGACAGTGTCAAATTGAGACCAGCATGTAAGAGTTGGGGGAGAAGTTTTCCCAAAAATCCATGCAATGGCGCTATCAGGAACCCTTTCTGAAAAACAAAGAAAAAAATAATGGTCAAGTCATCACACTAACATATATTATAATTTCCATGCTTCAATGAAAAATAAGTTGTATCTTTTTTATTGTCTTCTTTCATCATTTAAACAAGATCCTTATAAAATGGTTGATAGTGAGATAATAATATATCTTTTAATTGTATATAATAACATCACAGCATTAAGATAGACTTTAATAAAAATTATACTTACTATATTTATTACTACTTCTACTACCATTAGTGTTACTACTACCACTACTACTAATAATATTTCAAACTACTACTCAACCAAGAATATTATTACTGCAATTACTATTATACGACTACAACCACTACTAGAACTACTGTTAGTGGTAGACTACCATTGCCATTATTGGTGTCACTACTACTGATATTGCCATTGCTACTAGTACTACTATATTGGCGTTCCTACTACTACTGCTACTATTACCACCACCACTGCTACTACTACTTCTAACACCAGCACTACTCTTATATACTAGAAGTTCTATCTAGCACTATTACTATTACTATTTTAGAAATCATTTATTCTAATTCTAAACATGTCAATTTTCAAGGTAAATACTTACGATTATCAGAAAATATTTCCACATGCATGTCAGAGAAAACTTTGATTGAAGACAGCAACTTTGGAGCACTGTCAACAGTATCAATAATCCTGTAAAGGGTGCAGTGGTCAGGCATTGGTGGATCATCAGGTGAAGACGATGAGGCAAGAAAAAAACGATAAATCCATAATTTCGCATCAACTCTGGTATTGAAAATGCCACAGAATTCTGTATAATTCTTAATCCGATCATTTTCAACCCATCGTTTAAAAGACTCATCGTCTCTCTTTAAAACTGCATCTCGCCTTTCGTCGGGGGCTTTCCGTTTCAGGGATATTTTCGTAGATAAATAGGAGGGACAGTTGGGAAAGATGGAAGGATAGGCATCTTTTGTCAATTTTGGTATGCTTCTCTCTACACTGAGAATGGAACCGTCAGGTCTTGTGACAGAATCTACTCTGACAATAAATCTGTCACAAAAATGACGCTCACATACCACAGCTGTAGAAGAAGGTTGGAAATCTTGTCTTGGTATCTTCCTCAACCAAAGGTTTTTCCTATCCAAATCCGAGGGAAATTCAAAGGCAGACACTTTCTCAGAAGGATAATAATTTCCTTTACAATTTGGCACACAGCACTTACGAGGCATGATGAAAATGCAAAACAATGGATGGTATTTATCAAAATATGAATGACTATTTAACAAATTATCTATAGAAAACAAGAGGGTACAATAATCCGATAAGAATGAATTGAAAATGAATGACAACACAGTCAACCATTAACCGGTTTTCAAAACGAAAGCGGATGGACCGGGAGTGTGACGTCACATCGCCAGTCGAGACGATGTCTCAGGCCATAAGAGTTCACGAAGGCCACGGTTCGAGCCTCGCTCGCTCGGTCCATAGTTGAGTCCTTGGAAAAGGCTCTTTATTCACATTCTTTCACCGTACCTACTCAGGTGTAAAATGAGTACCTGGCCGTTAACAGCGTTCTCTCTGTCCAAAAACATTGTAATATCGCCTAAAAGGGGCCATGTCACTTCCTACATGTTAAGTGTTGCTGTAGGCCATGGACTCCTTGTAAAGCGCTTTGAGCAAGTTTAGTGGATATTGCGCTATATAAAAGACCAAAAGCTTCGTTGTTCAAAGAAAAAAAGAGATTTCCATTACAAAAATGAGCCCATAATGAATTGGGTTATCAGACCTGACAATAAGTGCACATCGGGGAAAAAGTGGTCGAAGTTTAGGCTAGACAACAGACACGACTTTTATGTCTGACCCACCCTATCGAAACGGTACTATGTCAGTTTGAATTAATTAGACGCTGGACAAAAAGAATGAATATTGATGCGATGCGTTTAGGTAAAATACTCACCAAATCCACCAGCCTGATATGAAGTACCAACACACAAACTGTGTAACATTGACCCTGATTGTTATAATTAATTTCGTTATAAATATTCAGCCAAATGAGTGCTAAAAATAATAACGAAAGGCTGAGCGACGTTAATATCGTTCCTTCTATATGAAATAAAAGCATCAAGTCGAAATATTATACGAGTAGATCAGTAGTAAAAAAACAAAACAAAAAAAAAAATAAACAAAAAAACAAACAAACAAAAAAAACAACAAAAAACAAAAAGAAAAACAAACAAAAATAAAAGCAACAAAAAACAAATTTGTGCAATAGTGACATTTTACCAGAATTGAACTGAATTCATTATTATTATTATTATTAATATGCGGCTATGTATGACACTCGCCTTAGGATCGGAAGGTTCTGGGTTTGAGTCCCGCTCTGAGAGGCGCATAGCTGAGTCCTGGGAAACTTTTCCGAAAAGGCTCTTTACTAACCGTACTCAGGTGTAAAATGAGTACCTGGTCGTTAACAGCATTGTATCTGTCGGGGGAAAATGTAATATCGCCTAACAGGCATCATGTCTCATTCTACTTGTTAAATGTTGGCCATGGACCCGGTAAATGGATACTGCGCTACATAAAAAGCTCAAGTTTTGGGGTTTAAAAAAAATTGGTTTTATATTTTTTTTATATTTGCCTGTAATTTTAACATGGAACAATTTAGACCCCCAACTCTGTTGTTGTTGTTTTTTTTTTTTTAAACCCAACCAAAATTACCATTACCATGTTCGTCTCCTAAAGCCTGGGAGTGTGGGTGGGTGAAGGTGGGGGGGGGGGGGGGGGGGGGGTGAAGGGAAGCGTACCCTCACCTTCCCCCCCCCCCCCCCCCCTCCTCCCCCACACACCCTCAATGCTGTCCCTGCTGGTGCCAGAAATATTCCTAACTGGCGACTTGTACATTATGAAATGGGATTTTAATTTAATTCGGCCTGCTGGAGAAATAAATGAAGTATCGTTGATCTCAGTATGATCGTCAAGTATTATTAGTATGTCATATGATATATATTATTATGTATATTATCGAAGTATAATTATGTGTAAATGGTATTATTATTATTGTATGTGTCGTATTATGTATGTATTTATTTTATGTATTATGTATGTATGTATGTATGTATGTATGTAGTAATGTATGTATGTATGTATGTATGTATGTATGTATGTATGTATGTATGTATGTATGTATGTATGTATGATGTATGTATGTATGTATGTATGTATGTATGTATGTATGTATGTATGTATGTATGTATGTGTATGTATGTATGTATGTATGTATGTATGTATGTAGTATGTATGTATGAGTATGTAGTATGTATGTATGTATGTATGTATGTATGTATGAATGTATGTATGTATGATGTATGTATGTATGTATGTATGTATGTATGTAATGTATGTATGAGATGTATGTATGTATGTATGTATGTATGTATGTATGTATGTATGTAATGTATGTATGTATTATGTATGTATGTATGTGTATGTATGTATGTATGTATGTATGTATGTATGTATGTATGTATGATGTATGTATGTATGTATGTATGTATGTATGTATGTATGTATGTATGTATGAGTATGTATGTATGTATGTATGTATGTATGTATGTATGTATGTATGATGTATGTGTATGTATGTATGTATGTATGTATGTATGTAGTTGTATGTATGTTGTATGTATGTATTGTGTCTGTATGTCTGTCTGTCTGTCTGTCTGTCTGTCTGTCTGTCTGTCTGTCTGTCTGTCTGTCTGTCTGTCTGTCTGTCTGTCTGTCTGTCTGTCTGTCTGTCTGTCTGTCTGTCTGTCTGTCTGTCTGTCTGTCTGTCTGTCTGTCTGTCTGTCTGTCTGTCTGTTCTGTCTGTCTGTCTGTCTGTCTGTCTGTCTGTCTGTCTGTCTGTCTGTCTGTCTGTTCTGTCTGTCTGTCTGTCTGTTCTGTCTGTCTGTCTGTCTGTCTGTCTGTCTGTCTGTCTGTCTGTCTGTCTGTCTGTCTGTCTGTCTGTCTGTCTGTCTGTCTGTCTGTCTGTCTGTCGTCTGTCTGTCTGTCTGTCTGTCTGTCTGTCTCTGTCTGTCTGTCTGCTGTCTGTCTGTCTGTCTGTCTGTCTGTCTGTCTGTCTGTCTGTCTGTCTGTCTGTCTGTCTGTCTGTCTGTCTGTCTGTCTATTTATTTATTTATTTATATATTTATATATTTATATATTTATATATTTATGTATGTATTTATTTATTTATTTATTTATCTTTTATTTATTTATTTATTTATTTATTTATTTATTTATTTATTTATTTATTTATCTTAGTTTTAAAAGAAACGAAGCCATTTATAATGGGAGACAAATCTTTTGATTTGTCATTAATTGACATTTTATAGAGAGTTGACCCAAGGGTTAATGTACATCATGTGTCTGTGTGTGTATGTGTGTCTGTGTGTGTGTGTGTGTGTACATGTGTGAGTGACTTGTGTGTCTATAGAAGTCACCAGTGAAATGGAGGGTACAGTGGAGTAGGTAGACATGTACCTATGTGATTTAATGCCATTGGAATGCATGGGAATGACGCTGGCCCGGTGTTCCCTGGAATATCGCTATTTTATTCCTGCTATGAGATTATTATCCCGGCAAACTGGCCAAAAATGATTTTCAATTTTGGCCAGAAAAAAATAAAATATATTAAAATTGAAATTGTCCTCCTTTTCTATAGGATGAAACAGACATTAGAAATTGCTAGCCAACTTTTGGATAAGACACTAGTCTAACGCAATGCAGTTATATTTCATCATCATCATCATCATTGGCTTTTTCACTCTGGGTCAGGGTTGACCACAGACAAAACAGATATATTTAGAAATTGATAAAAAGTGCAGCACAAATATATCAACATCTCACTAAAGTCATCAGCTGTTTGTCATGCATATAACATGTGTAAGTAAATAAAATAAAATAAAATTCCCTTTATTCATCCCACAGGCGAAATTTGTCTCTAGGGTCTATTCCGAGGGAAGACTGGAATAACCCAGGTGTCAGCAGCAGTGCAGCGCCGCAAATTGAGCTAGGGCGAGGAGGTGACTTACTCAAGGTCATGCAGCGCAGCAGTGGGTGATCGAAGGAACTCGGTACCTTTCGGGTACGAAGCAAAGACCGTACCGCTGAGCCACGCTGTTCCCCCGCCTCCCAACCCCTATATATCGACTTAAAATTTCCATTGATTTTAAAATACTGTCAAACCTGAAACTCACTTCATAAATTTCAGAATTGACATTTTTTTGACAAGTCATCTTAATTGATTTATATTTGACTCGAAAGATACCGAGTTCGAACACCCGCCGCTGCGCTGTGTGGACTTGAGCAAGTCAGTCACCTCCTCGCCCTAGCTTAATTTGTGGCGCTGCACTGCGGCTGACGCCTAGGTTATTCCAGTCTTCCCTTGGAATAGACCCTAGAGACAAATTTCCCCTATGAGATGAATAAAGAGAATTTTATTTATTTTTATATATTTGATGATACCAAACAAGGAACGTTTCGGGCTCAAATTCCTTCTTTAGCCAATAACAAAAAATAACAAAAAAAAAAAAAAAACAAAAAAAACAAACAAACAAAAACAACAAACAAACAAACAAACAAAGAAACAAACAAACCCCAACAAACAACATATCACTTTGATTTGTAAATTTGACGATGAAGATTTTCTGGCCAAAATATTCTTCAAAAAATATTTTATGTCAATGAATTTAGGACGTGGTTGATATTATGAATGTTCATGGTGCTGGCCGGCTGGCATATTCGCCATGTCACCGACGGGCGGTCTGCTGCTGGTCTGGTCTGGTCTAGTCTAGTCTGTCGCCTCTGCTGCTGGCCTCTCTTGACTCATGTCTGCTATTGTCGTCTGGTGCTGGTGCTGGTGGTGTTGGGATGCTGGTTGGACTCGTAATGGGGGGATATCATTATTAATGGGGATAATAATGAAAATAATGACGATAGGCCTAATGCTGATAATGATGATAATGAGTATTATGGTTTGTCTCCTAAGCCGACGGCTACTGACACTTTTCAGCCAACCAAATTCTGACAAAACAAATTTCATCCTTTATTTATTTATTTATTTATTTATTTATTTATTTATTTATTTATTTATTAATTTTTTGATTGATTGATTTATTTATTTTTTGTTCCCTGGCCAACAGCAACACTTGAACACTTCGCCTAGAAGGGGAAAAAAAAAAGATAATTTAAAAGGGCTAATTGAAATTTAAGATCCTATTTTCAGACTTTTATAATATTATTATCACGAATCTTAATAATCAGCATGATTCAGATAATCAAGATGTACAAACGACCCGCATGCTCCTTTTGATGAACGAATTAACCCCCTCCCTCCCTCCCTCCCCTCATCCACCTTCACACACATACACACACGCACATATATACATACACACACACGCACACACACACACACACACACACACAGACACACATCAAACCATTATCATCAAAACTCAACATGCGCTATTCACTAAACCTTCATCACCATGACGACGAAAAATTATCTTAAGAACTTTAATTTGCTTTCCTTACAATTAATTATCGGTTTTCCTGTGTCATTATTACATTCGTCTTCCCGCCTTATCGTGCGTCACTTCCACTCCCACTTTTCACGTCATCCCAAATCCCCTTTTTTCTCTACATAATGCGCATGCGTCACCTTGTTGACCAGTTTACAGTCGTACTCGGGAAAAACGCGTATTTAAAAATTTGGCCAGAAAACTCCGTCCTTCAAATAGCCTATATATTATCAATCGATTTAAATAAGTCTCGTTTTACCAAAAACTCTCAAGCTTGGGACTAAGGAAGACGCCGCGAGGTCCCAGGTTTGAGAGGGTTTTTTTGTTTGTTGCCAAGATGAGAGTCATTTAATCGATCGATGTTTGAAGGACTAGTTTTCTGGCCAAATTTATTTTTAAATACGTGTCTTTCCAGAGTACAGCATGACACAACAGCAAAATCAACAAACTGCACTGATGGACTTGTTTGTTTATCAGTCTCCACAGCAACGTTGAAACCGGAAGTATGTGGGTAGAAAGTAGTGCGGGGTAGTGCGGGGCGGTCCTTGGCAAGCTTAAGGACCACGGTCCTACGGTCCTTGGGAAATGAAGACCGCAAGGACCAGTCCTAGGACCGGTCCTTTTCGACATTGAACATTCCTGAGAGACTGTTGGAAATTCGAACCAGTTTGACCTTTGAGACCATGGGATCGTTCATTCTTGAACCGTTAAAGACCGCTACACGATGAAAACCGTGGTCTACAGGAGTAAAACACACGGAGTAGTCACACTCATTTCAAATTGTAACCTAATTAGAGAAGAGGGGTGATGCCTTCTTTATTTGCTCACCGTACTTCATTGTTACTTCGATAATTTAATAAAATTTGAAATTTATCCCCATTAACGGAGATAATGGCATCGCCCAAGGCGTTGATCGAGTTGTTCGTGGCGTTGATACACACACGCAACTCCTACCCCCCCCCCCCCCCCACACACACACACATTAGAGGGCAGCGAGCATTGAAGAGTAAGAGAGAGACGTGAAGTTATAATAAGAGGGGGTGGATGAGGTAATAAGAGGGGTCGATGGTGACTTTTCGCCAGATCTAACAAACTCAGCTACCCATTCATTGCTGAGTAGACAGGGATTCAGAAAAAAATCGACTGCACCCGGGATCGATCTCTGGCCCTTTGCGTATAAAGAGAGTGCTCTATCAACTGAGCTATCGGGGTCCCCAAATATTCTATTGGACTTTTTTAAAATTCAGACGTTTTAACTGGGTTTTTTGGAAGGAAGAAACTAATGAAACTCATATTATTTGATTAGTAAAAACACCAACGAAATTTTAATATTATTGTATTATTTTAAATGACAACACTGCGATAGAAAGGAGTGGTGACAAGTGACAAGAGATGGACAAAAGAAAACAAAAAATCGGATTTGCTACTTGCTAGGTTCGACACACACACACACACACAAACACACACATCTTTAGTAGTCACATACATTTCAAACAATAACCCATTAGAGAAGAGGGGTCATGCCTTCACCATAGATCATTGTCATTGCGATCATTATGGTGTAGTAAATTTTGAAATTTACCCCGTATAATGGAATCGTCCAAGGCGTGCGCCTCCTGTTCCCCCCATCTCACACACGAAAGGGCGGTTTGCGGAGTGGAGGTTGGTGGTCGTCTGCCTGTAT
>NC_088365.1:25390849-25453349 GCF_034508935.2 Berghia stephanieae
ACTTCTTTTCAAATTTGGAAAAAGAAATTGTATTAAAAATGAGCACGTGCATAGATAGTTTTATTCAACTGCCATTAACATGTGTAAAAATTAAGAACAGTCGCTTTGATACTACGCCTATAATTTGCCTCAGAAAAATGTAATAAATAGGCCTGGGGTAAAAGTAACCCCGGGTATACTAAGGATATAATCGATGTTAGGGTTGAGTGAGTTAACTCACTCAATCCTAGAGATTTTTGCTACTTTTAAACATTGGAAAAAAATGTATTAAAAATGAGCATTTGCATAGATATTTTTATTCAACTATCGTTAACATGTAAAAACTAAATAACATTAGCTTCGATACCACGCCTAAAATTTGTCTCAGTAAAAATGTAATAAATAGGCATGGGGGAAAGTAACCCGGGGTACAATACGGATATAGTCGGAGTGAGCTAATGCATTTTTTTCTAAAATCTTTCAATTCTTTAAAAATTACGTGAGCTTCCGGCAACGCTTAACTTTTTTTTCGCCAGTATTGAAGATATTATCAGGGATTTCAGGAAATCTTGTGATGGAAAAAAACAAAAGTAAAAATGCCGGAAGGTGGACTTGAAAACTAGTTCACCTACTTTACGGTTCAATGACTTTCTTTGCTGTCGTTCAACTTTAAAATTGAGCTTTTATATAGCGCAACATCCACTAAACCTGCTCAAAGCGCTTTACAAGGGGTCCATGACCAACAGCAGCATGTAACATTTAGAACAAGACATTGCCGCTTGATAGGCGATATTACAATTTTTCCGGGCAGAGACGACGCTGTTAACGGCCAGGTACTTATTTTACACCCGAGTACGGTGAGAGAATGTGAATAAAGAGCCTTTTCCATGGACTCAACTATGCCCCGAACGAGGCTCGAACTCAAGACCTTCCGATCCGAAAGCGAGTGTCATACCACTTGACCACATAGGCCCATTATTACGGTTCAATGACTTTTCTTTGCAGTCATTCATCCGTATCCTAACTGCCCAGACAAATGTGCTAACTTTTCTCGAGAATTAATTTTTTTTTTAATAATGCCGAGTATGCAAAAGTGATTTTGTTTTATTGTTATTCACATCCATAATTTGAATTAAATCGATTATATGATATTCATTTCATATCGCGTGATAATCGAATCGATTTATCGATCCAGTAATCTCTGAAACCTCTCCGTGTAATCCCATAATACCCCTTAAAAATGGCGTCATTTTATCGTTATATCGATATTTTCCAAGTGCTTAAATAACAAAAATGCAGTAAATAATATCCGAAACAAAAGATTTTAATGAAATGTAAACAAAATATCTGAACAAAATCGCCTTGAGAAAATGTCAGAAAATGTGCGAGAAGCACGTGGTATGTTAAACCTTACTTACTTACTTACTTACTTACTTACTTACTTACTTACTTACTTACTTACTTACTTACTTACTTACTTACATACATACTTACTTACTTACTTACTTACTTACTTACTTACTTACTTACTTACTTACTTACTTACTTACTTACTTACTTACTTACTCACTCACTTACTTACTTACTTACTTACTTACTTACTCACTCACTTACTTACCTACTTACTTACTTACCTATTTACTTACTTACTTACAAAGTTTTAATGTCGAAGACTTACTCATGAAGTTTGAAATTGTATACACTAGTCTGATGTCACGTCCGCCTAGCAACCAAAGCTTGGTTCTAAACAAAGAAAATCGGTACTTTGTATTCTTCATGCTGGCTAGAACTTTTCCACATGTCATGTGATCAGAATGTATAAAAGTCAAACCATGATCAGATTTATAATGTTATTCTCCTCTGGATACACTTTTATGCTTGTCGGATAAGTATTTCACAAGGATGTCCGCCATTGTTCCGATAGTTTAGAACCAGTTACTAAGTTACTATGCGACACTATGCGTCATTACGAGGGAAGCGGCGTCACGACTATTGAAGCCAAAAGTTCATCAAAGTTCATGGGGTCAGCGTGGTTCAGCGGTACGGTCTTTGCATCCTTCGTACCTGAAAGGTACCGAGTTCGATCACCCGCCGCAGCGCTGTGTGACCTTGAGCAAGTCACCTCGCCCTAGCTGAATTTGCGGCGCCGCACTGCGGCTAACCCCTGGGTTATTCCAGTCTTCCCTTGGAATAGACCCTAGAGAATAATTTCCCTTCTGGGATGATGAATAAAGGGAATTTTATTTTATTATTTATTGTAATTATTTGTGCGGCTATGTGGTCTAGTGGTATGACACTCGCTTTCGAATCGAAAGGTCCTGGGTTCGAGCCTCGCGCTCGACGGATAGTTGAGTCCTTGGAAAAGACTCTTCACTCACATTCTCTCACCGTACTCAGGTGTAAAATGAGTACCTGGCCGTTAACAGCGTTGTCTTTGTCCGAAAAATTGTAATATCGCCTAACAGGCGTCATGTCTCGTCCTAAATGTTAAATGTTGCTGTTGACCAGGGACCCCTTGTAAAGCGCTTTGAGCACGTTAAGTGGATATTGCGCTATATAAAAGCTCAATTTTTTTTTTTTGGTAATACTACGAATTTTTCGTAATATTGACAGGTCGTGTGCATAATATTTCCCGCAATCATTGACACGGAGAGCTTATCGTTTTTTTGTTTTTTTTTTTTAAGTTTGATCAGCTGGCCATACGTAAATCGTAAATCGCAGTTCGATTTTTTTATGCTATGCGTTTAGGTAAAATACTCACATCATCTGTCCGCCTGATGAACAGTTTGTACAGTAGTATTAACCTACTAAGCCCTCAAGTCTCCATCCAGGTTGCTTTGGGATTAACCGTCGTGGACATAATATATATATATGTATATAAAATAATATATATAATATCTATTACACATACTAGTGGCAAATTATGTAAAAACTAGACTCCATCAATTCTATTCATCTAGGGAACAAATTAGTACATACGTTCTATAGAATTATAATATTAAAGTACCAACTACAACAAAAAAAAAGCCTTCCAACCCCCCCCCCCCCCCCCCCTAATTACAAAACAAAACAAAACAACAACAAAATAAATTAATTAAAAAACGAGCTAAAACAAACAAAAATAAATAAATAAATAAAATAAATAAACGGCAACCAAAGCTTAAGCATTTACTATATTCACTAACCCTGCTCAAAGCGCTTTACAAGAGGTCTTTAGCTAACAGTAACACTTAACATGTAGGACGAGACAATGATTTTTACCCCCGACAGATACAACCTTGTCCCTTGCCAGGTACTCATTATACACCAGAGACAATGCGAGTAAAGAACCTTTTCCAAGAACTCAACTATGTGCCGCTTAGAGCAGGACTCGAACCCAGGATCTACAGATCCGAACGCGAGTGTCATCCCACTAGACCAAATTATAGATGCTGTGCCCTTGTCTAAGAAACTCACAACATTGCCATCCGGAAATATAAGGGACCACACACAAAAGTATGCGTAACATGAATGACGTCAACTGCGTTCCATCTGTAGCCGCACCACTTTGGCGTCAGCCGCAGAGCAGCTCCCCAAGACAAAGTGAGTAGGGCGTGTCAACTTACTCGAGGTCACACATCGCACTGTGATTCGAACTCGCTGCTGCTTGGCATAGCATACATGCCCCATACACAATGACTCCGTTAGTTCCAGACCTTTCTTAGAATTAAGGAGGATCTTTTCTTTGATCCTCGTTGATTTTTACGACAGTTCCACCATCCCCCCCCCCCTTCTCGCCTCTTTCAACCCCCCCCCCCCTCCCACACACAAACACAAACACATTAGACAATAACTTCCTGGTTCACAGGTTTAAATTATTGCTTTATGTCTTAGCGACGTGTGTGTGTGTGTGTGTGTGTGTGCGTGTGTGTGTGTGTCAGTGTGTTTGACTGTCTCGATGATTAATCCAGGTAACAATGTGAAATTCGATATTTTATCGATCATTATTTTTATCGACTTGATTGATCGTGCATTTTAAAATATATTTTTTTTTGGATGAGTCAATGTCTGTGAATTTAGAATTTAGAATTAATACAAGATACGATAGATTAAATGACAAATTATGATGATGATGATAATAGTAATAGTAATAATAATATAGAACTGTAAATTCTCAGTCAATTAACTGAAATCAGTCAATTCGTCAAATTCAAATATTTTAAAAAAGGAAAGAAAGAATTCGTGAATCGTAGTCGAATGACCGTAAAGTAATTAGGAATGTTCCACAGCTCTACGATTAGCTCATAGATATATTGCCAAGGCTAAGTGACGCTTTTTAGAATTGCTGTGTCTGAACACATCCCAGTGTATTTTCACACAGCCTTCGTGAAATTATTTTTTCACTTTCCAAATCTGTCGTGATCACAATGGTAGCCAATTTTAACTGGTTCGTCTCAGCCAAAATTGACCACATTTACCAAAATTGACCACATTTACCTGGTGAAGAGTAAAAGTCTGAAAAAGTAAAATGCGAACGCCGGAAGTGCGTTATGTAGACATCTTCAAATCGAAAGTTATATGATTGCTACAAAGCACATCTCGATTGCCTCACATTGTAAGCAAACTGATTGACTGTTTGTAGTTTCTTCACTGACTGGGTACCTAATTATAAGGAACAATGGTAAGTAGCCTGATTAATTCCGGCGAAAATTAGTTTTCTGCCATTGTTTTGCTCAAGCGAGCTTACTGTTTATTATTCATTTCGATTCTTTGGAATTTTCCGCTACGAATTACGAAGAGTTTCAGTCAATTTTTATAGAGCTGATTTACAGGTCTAAATAATAATGATGATGATGATGATGATGATGATGATGATGATGATGATGATGATGATGATGATGATGATGATGATGATGATAATAATAAAAACACAAGAACCGCCATCTGACGTATTCAATGGAGCGTTTCTAGACATAGATGACATAAGATCGACATGGTAATTTATTATGGACGAACACCAAACAAATCTCACCTTTCTGCACTTCCTGACTGGTTGGTTCCAAACGACTTATAGATAGTTTGAAGTTGACGTCACTGAAGTCTTTGTTATTGTTTTTTGACATCCGCGTTTATGAGTAATTCTCACTAAATTGACTAAACCATACTATAAACGATCATGGTTACACAGAGTTTTGTGTGTTGGTCCGTTATACTTTCGGATGGCAATGTTATGAGCTTCGTAGCCAAGAGCATACTATCTATACATATAATAATAAGTGCACATCTGACATCCTAACCCACTTATGGGCCTATTTTAACATTGTTGTCATGGACAATATTTTGCGTCATTTTTTGAGATGTCCATTACAACCATGAGCCCATAATGAATTCACAGTGTTGAACAGGCGGTCTTTTAGGTCTTTAGCGCAGCGCTTTACCTGCGCCGTGGTCAAGAGGCCATTCACTCGATCGAATTCCCGGATTATCAGACCTGTAAATAAGTGAACGTCGGATTAAAACAAAAAACAAAACAAAAAACAAACAAAAAGCATTCTCTCTCTCTCTCTCTCTCTCTCTCTCTCTCTCTCTCTCTTTCTCTCTCTCTCTTTCTCTCTTTCTCTCTCTCTTTATCTATCTATCTATCTATCTACCTATCTATCTATCTATCTCTCTTTACGTAGAAACACGTTGAGACCGCGCTCTTGGTGTGGGTAACCATCATCATCATCATCATCATCATCATCATCATCATCATCATCATCATCATCATCATCAACATCATCATCATCATCATCATCATCATCATCATCATCATCATCATCGTCATCATCATCATCATCATCCAGATCGTGATCCATCACTAACAACTAAAATAACAGCAACAACAAGATCAACAACACAAACAACAACATCACCACCACCACCAGTAACAACTGCAACAACAACAACACCAAAACAACACAACGAACAACAACAACGCCAACAACAACGCCAACAACAACAACAACAACAACAACAACAACAGCAACAACAACAACAACAGCAACAACAACAACAACAAAAACAATTTCAAATACAGCATCATCATCATTTTCACGGGCATTGTTGATTGAAGTGTTCAAATTCGATTCAATTTCGGTCATAACACAACAGGTAGGTAATATTGCTGATTCGACAACCCCCCCCTTCCCCCCCCCCCCCCCCCTTCACCCTCTTTACAAACATATACACAATTCACAAAGACAAATAAGAGACACACATAAACACAGAAACTACACCCACGCATTCAGTGTGATTACAGAAGCCTTGACATTGCATATCTGATTTTGAATTGCATTGCAAATTATGTAATGTGTGTTATAGAGCTAGCTAGCTAGACATTAAAAAAGAAACATAACAATATGATGACCCCCCCCCCCCCCCAAAAAAAAAAAAAAAAAAAAAAAATAATAAAAAAAAAAAAAATAAAAAAAACAACAAGAAAAAAAAAACAAAAAAAAAAAAAAGAAGAAAAAAGAAAAGAAAAAAGCATTTGTGTAAACTGTTTGGTCAGTCACGTTTTATGTGTGTAAGTGTGTAGTTTATGAACGGTGCCATATAAAGCAAGAAAGAACAATACATCTGTTATATTCATTTTTTGTTTATTACTTTTTATGTTTACAGTCCTAGCTTCTATAGCAGCTTGCTATTATAATGATTTAATACATAAACGAATGTCGAAAATCAAATTTGATATATTTTGCCAGATTGTCCGACCGCCGAGCAGATGGAAATCAATACAATTCATTGGATGCATCTATCTGATACTTTGTTAGGGCACCCTGACATTCAGCCGAAAGGGTCAAGGTCACCCAGTCTTTAATATTGAAATAGATGGAATCATTCAAGTCAAAATAACATTTTGTTACATATTATGTAACATTATGTCATCGTGTTAAAAACTAGCAAAACTGAGTATGTGTGTAGATAGAACGAAGTTGACGTCACTCAGGTCTTTGTTATTTGCCATCCACGTTTATGAGTACTTCTCACTAAACTGTATAGATAGAATGCGCTTGGCCAAGGAGTTCACAACATTGCCATCCGGAAGTATAACGGACCAACACACAAACTTTGTGTAACCATGAACTTTTATAGTCTGGTTAATACAGTTTAGTGAGAACAACTCACAAACGCGGATGGCAAAAACAATAACAAAGGCCTGAGTGACGTCATCTTCGAACTATCTCTTAACTAGACTATAAACGTTCAAGGTCACACTTAGTTTTTGATGTTGGTACGTTATATTTCCGGATGGCAATGTTGTGAGTTTCTTAGCCAAGTGCAAGGCATTTATAGATAAATAAATAAATAAATAACAACCCCATCCCCCAAAGATAGCATTTATATAGCGCAACATCCACTAAAGAGGCTCAAAGATGTTCAAGGGGCCCCCTCCCCTAGCCAACTGCAACACTTAACATGTAGGACGCGACATGACGTCAGTAGGCGATATTTTGGACAGACAAAACTGTTTACGGCCATGTACTCATTTTACACCTGGGTACGGTGAGAGAATATGAATAAAGAGCATTTTCCAAGGACTCAACTATACACCGCTTAGAACGGGAATCGATCCCTGCACCTTCCGATCCGAGGGCGAGTGTCATACCACCTGAACACTCTGTCATAGCCGCTGTACTTACAAATATTTCCCTTTAATGAGGTCTAAGTCGCATCACTACTGTTTCTTTATTTTAGTTGGAAAAAAAAACAAGAAAAAAATTTGAGCTTTTATATAGCGCAATATCCACTAAACGTGCTCAAAGAGCTTTACAAGGGGTCCCTGACCAACAGCAACACGTAATATACATAACGAGACGTGACGCCTGTTAGGCGATATTACAGATTTTTTTTCGACATAGACAACGCTGTTGACGGCCAGGTACTCATTTTACACCTGACTACGGTGAGAGAATGTGAGTAAAGAGCGTTTTCCAAGGACTCAACCATGCGCCGAGCGAGGCTCGAACCCATGACCTTCCGATTCGAAAGCGAGTGTCATACCACTAGACCATATAGCTGCACAAGGGTTAAAAGGGATTAAGTCAGGGTAGATAAACAAAATCCAATCTGGCACTTTAAGGGTTAAAAGTTAAAATACGGGAAATAATTTTAAAATAATTGTAAAGCGCTTTGAGCACGTTTGGTGGATATTGCGCTTTTTGATGAAAATATTATTTTCTGTATGAGTTATATTGGCAATTGCCTAAAAATAAACGTTTTAATCTCTATAAAAGCTCTTTTTTTTTAATTATTATTTTTACATGTAAAAGTACCGAATTGAGACACTAAGAAGCAGACGACATTCACGTAACATTTGGCGGATCTGCGTAATAAGGCAATGTCATTATGATTTTATTCCGTATTTACAACAAGCAGATGTTGCTATAAACCGAGTGAAAGTGACACGTGATGGACTGTCGGTCGTACATGTATAAAAAGATAGAAATCTTTATTATACAATGATCTATAATATTATATTAATCACATAAGATGCAAATCTAACATAATGCGTGCGGATATCGCGTCTCTGGTTACAATAACTATCCGTTAAATAGAAAATATGATATTGTAGGTTTCGTGTATAATCAAGTTCCGATAAAGTGCGAACGATACAGCGCCAGACAAAGCAAGATAGAAAATAACAATTGAAGAGCGGTTTTCCAAGAAAAAAAAAATAATTAAAAAAAAATCCCTAATTCCGTTTTTCCCCATATTGAGATATTGAGCATTATTTCCCCTAAAATATCTTATTCGGTCAATTATTTTATCATATTTAAACTTCAAATTCACACAAATATACGGAACTTTTTGTGTCAATTTAATGCTTAGAATAAAGTTTACGTTTCAATTTATCTCATTTATCTCATGGAGGAAAAATCTCAAAAAGTAGAAAAATCGACTTATCGAGTTTTGGAAAACCAGCCGTCAATTACACAGTGTATGTATCCAGTCCTCCAGAAGAGTGGTTTTACACTTCCAATCAGATTAGAACCATCACACTTTTGTTCCTTATTAGGAATGTAAAAGATTTCAAGTTGGCAGCTCTGTTGTTTACGTCATTGCCATCTCCAGACCTGCCAACCTGAAAATTAATAAATTAAAAAATTCGTAAGTTTTAGCAGATGAAAATAATTGTAGTCGCTCTTGATAGAACGAAGTTGGACGTCATTCATGCCTTTGATGTTGCTCTTTGCCATTCATGTTTATGGGTAATTCTCATTAAACGTTCAAGGTTACACATAAATAAGTTTTGTGTGTTGGTACCTTATACTTCCGGATGGCAATGTTGTGAGCTTTTTAGTCAAGCGCATACTATATTCAGTTAGTTAACTTTAGAAATCAACAGTTCATCGTCACAATGATTAAATAACGCTTCTAACACCCTTTCCTTGAAAGTAGGTCGTCTGGCATCAACTTTAATTTTCATTAATGACTTAGAGATGCTTATCAACTTCTGAAATTGATGCAAAAATGTCGTAATTCTACGAAATTTTCATAACAGTTAGGCAGGTCTGCATGAGACGCCAAATAAATACACATTTGACTATAATAATATTTAAGACAAACACTTGATGGGTGTGGCCTAAACCTGAATGACATTTTGAGAATGACTTTGTTTGGATTTTGCTTTTAAGGGTTTTACGGGGTTTTACGGCAAATTTAGGTCATTTCAGCGCCAGTAAAAAGGAAGAAAACGGGATAACTAAAAATAAATATCTAACAGGCTGTCTAGAAATAATAACAAAGAACAGAGTGACGTCAACTACGTTCTTTCTATACAAAACCAATGACACGTTCCTCTACCAAGCTTTAATTTAATCGTTTTCTTCCAAACGTCATCACCAGTGGCATTCAGTGAAGTCTATTTTTACGGGAACTCAACACTCTTGTTTACTCATCCACCCATTGATTGCCATTCAAAACAAACTCCTATTTCAATTCTTTATTTTGAGGACATTCTTAAAAAGGTTGAATTCAATACTGAGTAGAGCTAATTATTAAGCCAATTTTTTTTTATCTAAAAAAAAAAAACAACAAACAAAAAACAAAAACAAAAACAATAAAAACAACAACAAAAAAAAAAAAAAAACAAAAACAAAAAAAAAAAACAAACAAGAGGAAACATAAACAAACAAACAAGGAAACCAAAATCACAAACAATACAACAAAGCAAACCAAAAAAAAACAAACAAAAAAGAAACCCAACAAAACAAAACAAACAACAAAGCTAAACAAATCAAAGAAGCAAGCAAAAATAGATTTAAAGATTTTTCAACAACAAAACTCAAATCTACGAACATTTTTTTCATTATATTATTTAGAGCCATTACTTCCTCAGAAGCTGGAGTTTACTTCGTTTCTGAAGAGAGAGAGAGAGAGAGAGAGAGAGAGAGAGAGAGAGAGAGAGAGAGAGAGAGAGAGAGAGAGAGAGAGAGAGAAGAGAGAGAGAGAGAGAGAGAGAGAGAGAGAGAGAGAATTTGTGTGTGGATGTGTGTGTGTGTGTGAGAGAGAGAGAGAGAGAGAGAGAGAGAGAGAGAGAGGGAGAGAGGAAGAGATGGAGGGCGGGAGGGATGGAGAGAGAGGGAGTGGGAGAGAGAAGTGGCGGGAAAGAGAGAAGAGAGAGAGAGAGAGAGAGAGAGAGAGAGAGAGAGAGAGAGAGAGAGAGAGAGATCGAGCGATGTTTTTTTTTTCTCTTTTCTCAAAGACAACTCCAACCAAAACTGCTGACTTAAAACACGGATGATATTACGCAGTTATTTCCCTTCGCTCGTCCGACTCTCATTTGCTTGGCGGGTATTAGTGTATCAATAGAGCGAGTGGGAAAGGCGTGTATATAAAGTTTAAAATATACTATAATTTTCAGTTCTATAAATAATCAAACGGGGGTTGGGGATATTGATCAGTCTATTTATATAGTGATAAATGTAGCTAAATTTTAACAACAAACCAATATAGGTAATGATTATTTATGACGACAATAACTTGATTCAGAGGTCAACTATAAATTAGAAGAAAAAAAATATTCCAGTTTTGAATTGAATTAAGAATTCATCTTTTTCTAAATCCCGTCTGATTTTGTTTCTTTTGAACATTTTTTATTGCTATTTGTTTTATTTTCTTTTGGCCTGGTTGACACACTCTCAAAATGTTAGTAAGAAAATGACATTTGATAAACGAGTGAATGATAAAGTAAACAAATAGAAAGAAACAAAAAAAAACAAAACAAACAAAACAAAACATCTCACAAATAACAACGGTGTCTACGTGCAATCAAGTGATGAGTACTGAACAATTCCCTTGAAGTATATATATATATATATATATATATATATATATATATATATATATATATATATATATATATATATATATATATGATATAATTAGTTTTTAGGCTTATTCATGTATGTAGATAATGACTAATATCTTTTAAATTCAAATGAACACCACAATATGGTAGGAGAGGCTCAAGACGATGACAAGAAGTCTAAATGAATGTAAGATGTAGGAATGTAGGCCAATGACTAAATTCAAAGGTGGGAATTTCCCTTCCAAAAAATCTCGAAAACACTACCTAACATTCATTGCATTGCATTCACACTCTCAAAAAGCCAACGCCTCCCCTCCCCCCCCCCCCCCCCCCCCCCCCCCCCGCCCCGCCGTCTTTTTTCTGTATTAGTAATAGTAATAGTATTAGTAATAATAGTCATAGTAGTCAAACGAGTCGTAGTAACAATAACAGACTCGATCTTCCACCAGATACCTGCTTTTCGCGCCATCTTTGGCCGCCAATTCAACTTTTTCCTCATTGTGGCCATTCACCTTTGATTCGCTCCACTCCCTTCTCACCCCCCCCCCCCCCCCACCCAACCCTCACCCCTAACCGTTCTTCCGCCTGTCGTAAAACCTGAAGTCAACTCCACAGACCATCAATGTCCATCCATTTTCCACACCTAGAAATGAATGAATGACAAACGTAGATAAACCTAGAAATGAATGAATGACAAACGTAGATAAATAGACGAAATAATGTCTTTATTCCCTGCTCATAATCCAACTCGCCGCTACTAGGTAACTCCAACTGCAGTACGATTGTACGTTTATTTGTAAAGAAAGGAACATTATAATATATCCGCCCACAACAATCAAAACACACACAAAACTATTCAACAACGCAATGAAATGGAATGGAAAGGACAGTGGCAGAACCAGTTCTTGGCTTGCGATACGTTAAGCTACCTAACTTGCAAATGATGATGATGATGATGATGATGATGATGATGATGATGATGATGATGATGATGATGATTAAAATTTAAAAAAAAAAAAAACATTAAAAAATAACTTCAGCTCTTATAATATAGCGCAATATCCATATAAAGTGCTCAAAGCGTTTACGAGGGGTCCTAGCCAACAGCAACACTTAACATGTAGGACGAGACATCCGCTTGTTTGGCGATATTACAATTGTTTTCTGACAGAAACAACGCCGTTAACGGCCAGGTACTCATTTTACACCTGAGTAAAGATGTACTCAAAATATTACAATGACATTAATATGACTGATCAAAACATATCCCCGTCTCGTTCTCCTCGCTACGCAGCTTTTTTCTTTTTTTTTTTTTAAATGTATTATTATTTTTGTTGCGATTCATCATTTTAACCAATTAATTGTTGTACTCTGTAAGGAAAAATTTGGCCAGAAAACTTGTCCTTCAAATATCCATCGATATAAATGATCCTCATCGTAACACAATCTCTCAACCCTGCGACAGAGGAAGACCTCGCAAAATCCCAGGTTTGATGGGTTTTTTTGCCAAGATGAGAGTACTTTAAATCGGTGGGTATATGAAGGACGAGTTTTCTGGCCAAATTTTAAAAAACGGGTCTTTCCAGAGTTCGGCGGTTAACTGGAATTATTATGTGATCGTCTTTGCTACTGTAAAACTCCCGTCAAATTTGCACCCAATGCCCGATCCCTCTCTCCTTCTGTTTGCCTGGCTGGAAGGCGACGGTGGACTACTGTAATATGGCTAAACACACACACACACACACACACACACACACACACACACACACACACACACACACACACACACACACATTACCAAGGAAGCGACATGGGTGGGTGGAAAAACAAAGTAAAAATAGAGCACCCCGACCCCGCTTTGCATTGTATGTAGCCAGCGAGAAAAACGAGAGGGTGGGAGGTGACCGAGCCTCGCCGTCGTCTGTAGACGGGCTGGTGTGTAGTAAAACACGAGGACGGGTGGAGGGCAAGCGTATCCGAGAGACCCACACTAAATTTCTCCTCCCCCCCCCCCCCCATCCTACTCTCTCTCTCTCTCTCTCTCTCTCCCTCTCCATGCTCCCCGCACCACTGTGTAATCTGTGCTCCGCACCTCGCTCTTCATCACGTTGAGTTGGTGTGATGGAAGCGGGAAGCCATCTGATTGGCTAGCGAGAAAGGTATTTCATGAATGTGCCGCGTTACCAGCTTACTCAGACATATCCTTGCGCATATAGTTCTATGTCTGACTGCAAAATAAACGTTTTTATAAACTAACTTTCAAATTTTTTAAACGTGTTTTATAATCAACAATATTCACAAATTATTTTTATTGAAAAGTTGAAATCTTTTAAACCGAATTTCAATAAATTATTTTACCCGCTATCGTTGCGCAGATGAAATCTGTTTGGCGTAGGAATCCTACACTACTCGTGGCCTGCTATGTTGTCGAGATGGTAGTAGTTTCGGCCTATGTTGTGCTTGTGAAGTAGAATCACAACTCGCCCATCATACCAAAACATTGAACGTGTGTCGTTTGGTTCTGTTGCCAGAGTAGTGTAGAGTGATCTTCGTCCCTTAAGACCACCTTCATCTGTTCAACAGTTCAGTTCAAGTCATTCTCAAGTGACTATTGGATTACTATTATTCATAATTTTGAATCATTCTCACTTTGTGATAGTGGATTACAACTCTATCTTCAATTCTTGATTAGGATTACTTCTTCACCAACGACATCGCCTTGTGAAGATCCACCTCCGTCACTCGTTTGACACTCGGAACTTAGCTTGGATTTTACTTATTCACAAACGGATTTACTAACTTACTACCTCGATCTGTGGATATTTGAACTTGGGACTTCGTTGTTATTCACGCTGGATTATATCCCTAGTATTTGTAATAATAATAATAATAATAATAATAATAATAATTCGTCCTTCAATGTTTTTATGATGTCAAAGAAAATAGGAGGGTCGGTCAGTAATTTATTTTCCTGCACAATGAACCAACAACCATCAGACGAACAACAGCAGCAGCAGCATCATCAACAACAGATTCATTATAACCAACAACAGATTCAGCATCATCCTCACCATTTTCATCATGCGTTACACAATATAAATAACCAAAATATCAATATGGGAAGTCTAAAGCATCCTCATAGTTATATACCAAATATCAAAAGTAAGTCGCTTTTATCAATCTGGATTGACAATGTAAATAACTGTGATCTGATGGTGTTCTGGTGTATTAACTTAAAACTAAAAATGTATATTTAGTATTTAGGTAGTTTTCGACATCAAAAAAACAAAAATGTCAAATACAATAGTCGCTAATAATAATAATAATAATAATAATAGTATTACTGTTACTTTTGATAATAGTGAAAGAAAGATAACAATTGTAATAATAATAATAAAGGTAAAATTACTATTATAGTCGTATAGTATCAATGAAAAGGGAATGTATTTATTTATTTGTCAAAGGTTGAATATCCAGAGTGGATTTGATTTAATTATGTTGTAAAATATTTTCTTCTGGGGGATAGTTTAAATTTATTAGATGTAGACATTGGACCATATACCATACGTGATAAGACGAAGACGCTCCTCCACTGCCGCCATTTTTTATGTGTTCAAAGGTGGGCGTAAAGTAAAGTCTAGCAAAGGCATCGAATGTACAGTGCGTGGTAAACAACATTGCTTGGATCGATATACGGTGGGAGTAGTGAGCCAAAAGCATCGGCACTACATAGGCTACACTGTGTCGTAAACAACGGTTTGATGTTGTTGTGAACGTCGTGGATGCCGTCGAAACGCGGAGACGGAGAATGGAATAAGGGGGGAGAATTGAAGAGAGAAAAAGGGAACAATTTACGATTATTATTTTATGAGTAAATATTTTGTATATTATGACCAACAGTAACATGCCGTGTCATGTCATGTGAGCACCTGCGATCATGATTATAATTTTATTATTTACATAGGCAAACAGTTTTGCAGAATGAGTGGGTGTTAAACTCAAGGATTGGTTTAAGATTACTTTTGATCTCCATTCCGTTATCATCATTGTCTAACACTAACATAACATCTGCTGTGTAAAACCAAAGCAGCGAGTTAAATCATTAGGTATAAAAGTGTCGTCATAAAATAAGCTATAGCCTTATCTTTATAAATGTTTCAGTTTAATATAATTATTGACATTATCTGTACTTGTCTTTTGTTTACATTATCAATGTTTCATTTCATTCACGGCCCGGGCACCCATCACAGTTAACATTATACTTTAGGCCACTTCGTCTTTTACCATTGGGTCGACTATTATTAATAGTCATTGGTGACAACAGATGTTTCCTTCCCATCACAGCCCAGCCTGGCCCTACACACGGGCCAGATGTAAAGATTTCGCTGTGATTATGCATCGGGATATAGAGTTAGAAAGCGTCTCGTATTTATGGTAATTTCCGTTTGAAATAAAATTAACTATCGATTTTGCCATGACGTTAACTGAGTGATGACGACGACTGCGAGGGGCGACCTTCCTGGTCTGGTGGTGGTTGTTGTATATTTTTTTTTTGTCGTTGAAACGATCGTGTTGATCTCAATGCGTTATTTAAGTAGGTTCGGTATTCCTGATATTTAAGAGGTAGCCGATTATATTCGTAATATTTATTTTATTGTCACATCGGAGTATATCGCACAGATGGAGTATACTTTTTTTTTATGGACCACCATTGGCATTTTTTTATCTGACCTCAGTCTTTTGGTAAAGATATTTCTTGTTCAAATGATATTTTTTTATATTACTATTTTTGATTTTTTTAAATATTTATTTGTTCATTTTTCAGGTTACAGACAAAAAGAAATGTTGGAACATTATTACGAAGTCGAAGATGTATTAGGTGCTGGTGGGTTTGGTACAGTTTTTAGGGGATTCAGGAAGAGGGACGGGTTACAGGTACGTCATTGTTTATCATCATTTCATCTTTATATTTATCTTGTATTTAATTAGTTAATTTAAAATACAATTTAAAATCTTATAAACTGTTCGTTTTGAATCTAGATTAACATCCCCCATATTTGATTTTGGAATTACTAAATTGTTTTATTATATATATTTATATTACATGCTTGTTTTGGATAGATAAAGTTATTGTATTTAATGAATGGAGTGATACAACTTTTGCAAAATACATTCAATTTTTGTGTCTTGTTTCCCTTGACAGGTTGCCATTAAACATATTTCAAAAAGAAAAATCTCATCGTGGGCGAAAATGGTGAGTATATATATCCTACAGTATGGTTGTCGAAGTCGGGACATTCTTTATTGTATAACTAGTCACGCACCGTCCGTGTGTACATTATTTTCGAGTAAACAACACTATGCATACATGAATTCTAATTTTATCTATCATGGTGTGTGTGGTACGACGATGATTTTAATGGGGTCACGGCTCAAGGCTCAATGAGCCGTATGTAATAATTAGGACCTTGCAGGGAAGAAGTTTGTTGGGTTGGGGGGGGGGGGGGGGGGGGGGGGGAGGAGAAAGGACGGACCTGACAGCGTCACGTAAGTAAAGCCCGTCGCCGATCTTATCCGCCTGTGTGTGTGTGTGTGTGTGTGTGTGTGTTCGTACTTTGACTTTGTTGGACTGTGGTCAAAGGGCAACTGTGTAAATATTGACCAGAGTGATAGTGGAGAAATTGTGTAAGACCCATACACTGCCTTCTGGTCTTGACTTTTCCCATGGGAAGGTTTTAGAGGTATGGCGGCTTTACTTTAATTTCGCTTTAAGTAGTTTAGTTTCACCTTTCAACCTGGAAGGGGGGGGGGGGGGGGTTGGAGTAAGAATAAAAACTTCGTTACTTCAATCTGCTTTTAGGTGAATTAGACTGATGTATGTGTTTCTAAGCAGCCGTCAACGTTGGTACTGTAAAAAATAGTGTCCCCCCATTGAATACGGATATCCTTAATGGCCCGATCTCCGGACTTGTCGCGTTTGGATGTCCATCGAATGACAGACACGGCATTGATGGATGTAACTGTGTACACACTCATCGCTGCCTGTTGCCTGCTACGTGCTCAACGACATAAAATGCAATGGTAGTCTGATAGCAAGTAGCCTCTGTCGTCGGCTGCATGCGTGCATCGGACTGACCCTCCGTGACCCGACCCGCGGTCAATGGTGATGGTGGCTAGTAAAATAAATGGTGTCCCAAGTTATATTATTGTCGCTTTAATTGAACCAACCGGACATGTCAGTGGTCAACTCACGGCTCTCTGTCTCGTCCTGTCCCGATTTTAACCCTTCAGACCCCACGAACGTCAATTGTGGTCATTGCCCACTGGCGGATGTGGACATCCACATCTCTCTCTCTCTCTCTCTCTCTCTCTCTCTCTCTCTCTCTCTTTCTTTCTCTTTCTCTCTCTTTCCAAGTAGTAGAAAATCACACTAAGACACCCATTTAGTCGAGGGATATTTATTTTATTTTAAATCACGACTTATTTCTCATTTCAATCCCAACAACCTTTTTGTACCAAACAATTCTATTCACGTCTGGACCGGACCGACCGTCTTCGTAACACCCACGCCGGAAGTAGGAGAAATAGAGAGTGGGAGGAAAATTGATTTCTGGATTTGACTATTTTATTTCCGCCCTGCCTGATACATTTTTCTGCCTCCTTTAATTTTTTTTTTTTTTTGTTTAAGATTACGAAATAACATCTCGTTGGTTAATTTGTGGATAGAAGGAAAAAGTCCAAGCCAAACCAGACTCTCTGTTTCCGATATAAAAAAAATAAATATATAAAGTCTTGCCTTCCTTTTTTATTTTCCCTGTTTCCGTTTTGGTCCTCGTCACCGGGGCAGCGTAGCCAACCAATACTGTCATCGTTCGTTCTGTTCGTCTTGTCTGTCTGTCAGTCAGTCTGCCCGGCAGAGCGTACGTACGTCGCCATCAATACGTCCAAAGCGCCCTATTGCCCCAAACTTGAAAGCAAGTAAACACGAGAGCTATTTCAGTCGTGGGAGAGACTGGCTTTATTTTGGGATGGATCTCATCCGCTTCCAGACATTATCGATTTCTGGCCTCGTTTGCCCGACTGATTTGTCTTCTAGCGAATTTTCTCTCCACCCGTTTTGCGTCCTCCTTTGGGATTTTATCATTTTCCCCCCGCAATTCGATAGGCAAGGCAGGGCAGGGCTGCCATGAATACCCCCCCCCCCCCCCCTGTCCCCTATCTCTATATTGCCTCTCCCCCACCATCTCCTTATTCTTTTCCAGATAATATTTCCTGGTTTTCATTTTTCCCCGATCCTGTTGTCCTGTTTCTATTTCTATTCCTTGGCGAGGTGATGGGAGAGGGTGTATTATTATTATTATTATTATTATTATTATTATTATTATTATTATTATTATTATTATTATTGTTATTATTATTTTTTATATTATTATTATTATTATTATTATTATTGTTATTGTTATTATTATTATTACGTTTAAAACATTAAACCCGTCCGGCGTATCTGGCCCAACAAACACAGCATTCATTATTTCTACGACTACCATCGCCTTTCTCGATCGTCGTCATGGCGGCAACCACCGACTGCCCGTGTGATCGTGTGAGAACATTCGTTGACTTACACCAGTTCCCACGGCCCATCGTGGTGTGTTCCACATCCGTCTGCCCTTGCTTGCGGCGGAATGACTCTGAAATTCACTCACCCTTCTCCGTATTCTTCTCTCTCTCTCTCTCTCTCTCTCTCTCTCTCTCTCTCTCTCTCTCTCTCTCTCTCTTCCCCCCCCCCCTCCCCTTCTTTTATAACAGCAGGTTCACATATTTTCGCACACACATGCAATGTCTCCCTCCTATCCCATCGTGGTGGGTAGACGAGATAACATTATTTTAGCATGGGTTATTAACAAAACAAAAAAAAAAAAACAGACTTTAATTGTAAATCCACAACCACTTATTTTAGTTTGACTCATATAAATATTGACTCGAGTTGTTATGCAATTATTCTATCCTTTTCATTGTTTTAACTTTATCATAATAACTTATAGACAGTATAAAAGCTTTTTTATAGTATAGATAGTATAAAAGCATTTTTGAAGGACTCGCTCATTGCGATTTGCGTCACGCAAATACGGATGAAAATATATATGATAGGATCTAAATCTTAAAAGGGCGGTTCACATACTTTGTCAATATTATTGAAGACTCTCTAGCTTCATATCTCAGCTTGTTTTTTTCTTTCTTTCTTTTTATTCGGCGTCGAGTGTTTTATTTAGCTCTTATTTTCTATGTAGTGTTTTAGTGCAAATCGTAGTAAACTTCTACAAGTAGAACGTAATATTACTACTATCACGACTGTTTGTTTCTGAGAGGTTAGTACTTGAAATCCACTCGCGTGCTTCTCGGTGTCTTCAACGACTCACCCTTCAATCGACTACTCACGACAACTCGGTGATGGTAGTGCCAGTTACTGAGGAGAAGTACTTCAAGTCGTGACCCCTACCGATGCACACCGGATTTTAGCCCAGTTTTGTGCACTTCTTCTTCTTCTTCCTCTTCTTCTTAAACTTTTGAGCGGGATTCTTGTATTTACTTTTTTCCTTTCAACATTGATATTATAAATATGATTGCGATTTACGTCACACGGGGTGATGATAGGTTCTCACACATAATCGCAATAAGCAGCTATTTTTAATGATCCTTGTTTATTAATTTTTTGCCAGCCAGTTTGTTCGCACTTGACTGAATCGAATCGCATTCTTATTGTCATCATTTATTTATTTATTTTAAGTCCAAAGATAAATGGGACGGTTTATTATCATCTATCTCAATATGTAACGTTTGATATCGGTATCAGTTTGATAACAGATGAAAAATGATCTGTGATCCCTTTGCCTGTTTAAATATATAATAATTAGGCCCATTTTCAATGGATATCTGGGTCAAGAGAGTAGGCATTCTGTATCTTTCTCCATTGATTAAATGGATGGTACAGGGAAGCGCGGAGTGGATATTATGATAGTGTTATTGTTATGATGAATATTATTGTTATATATCTTTACACCTTTTGTATCAGTCTCATGATAGGAGATAAATTATTATGGCTTTGTTATCAGTCGCGTGCGTGCGTCCTCCCGTATTTTGTGTCATCGTACACCGCCGCGAACTGTATTGTCATCGGCGTTCATGTTTGGTGCTTTGTTGTGCTTTGTATTGAATACCGGGTCGTGTTATCTTGATTTGGTGATGGTGGTACCTAAGTGGTACGTATCGGGTAGCTATACTCCGGTTGGTTGGGTGGTCACGGGTCTTCTCGTGACTTGGTGTGTATTTTTAGAGTGATAAATTAGGTAAAGGGGATGGAAATACGTAGCATGGATGGTTAGTGATCCAGTAGTAGTAGTTGTTGGACTTATGGACTCGTTCAAAACTCTGCAGTTTGGACTCTGGTCGGGAATTGTGTTATTGCTGTTGTTGTTTGTTTACCACGCCCCGAGCACCTGACTTCTCAAGGGTCGGATTTTTATGTAATTTAGTCATTGTCCCTGATTGGTCTCCGGTTCTCGATAGATAGTATATACCAAATATTAAATAATATGACAACATTCGTAATGGAGGTTCTCCATCTTGCAGTTGCAACGCACGCAAAGTATAACCCTCGCTTGCTGGGGTGTTTTCAGCTCTCCCCTCCACCCCACCTCCCACCACTCCTTTAGAGTTGTCTTGCTTTGTTGTGGCGTGTACTTGTTTACAGATAAACTTGAATGGCAGGTGTTGTGTGGTGTTAGCGGGCTTTCAAGTTGTTTCGTCACAAACAAAGGAATGCTTTGATATCCGGGGAATTCTAGGATTTAGGATTGTCCATTCATAATTTTTATATAGTGTAAAGATAGGGGGGGGGGGGGGGTATGACGAAGTTATTTTTTTTAGACGAGTTTGCAGTTGGTTGGGTAAGATGAAAAGGAAGGTTGTTTATCGGCATGCATGATATATTTTGTATGTTTTTGAAAATAATTTTGAATTATTATTTTTTTCAGCCTGACGGTTTGCACATCCCTGTAGAGCTCCAACTTCTCCACTGTGTCCAGCACGTCCCAGGTGTAATCCAGCTCATCGACACGTTTGAACGTTCCGACAGTTTCATCATAGTCATGGAAAGACACGAGCACGTAAAAGACCTATTCGACTATATCACGGAGCGTGGTGCACTTAGCGAACATGAAGCCCGAGCATTCTTCACTCAAATCGTACAAACAGTTAAAAGTATTGAAAAATGCGGTGTGTTACATCGAGACATCAAAGACGAAAATGTGTTAGTGGATTTAAAAACGAGGCAGCTCAAATTGATTGACTTCGGATCGGGGACGTTCCTCAGGGAAGCCGATTATGAAGACTTTGATGGTGAGTACTCACACGCACGCACACACACACACACACTCTCTCTCTCTCTCTCTCTCTCTCTCTCTCTCTCTCTCTATCCCATCCTCACGACGCACCACTTGTCTTCCCATCTTTGTATCATTAGTTATAATAATACAGTAATATGTATATATCCCATCTTCTTCACTTTGTGTATTTTGATAAATGTTACCTATGTTATTGTAACCTTGGGCAGAATTACTCACGGGCATGCAGCCGCACCTCAATCTACCTGACTCACCGTTGTGTTCTGTAGTAATAGATTCTTCCACAATTATCCAGGAATGACAGTTAACAAATTAACTCACTCTCCTTCTATTCCCAAGTTCTATTACTTCGATTTTTAAAGAAAAATGGAATTAGTTAAAGCAGTTGAATGATTTTTATTAAAATTAAGACTGTATTTTTATATTGATATGCATACCATGATAAGAATATTTCTTGAAAAACTCCAAATTTAGTACATGAATCAGCGATATTGTTTACTGGAATCCTGGTAGCAGTCATATCGAAGAACGTTTTAGTAGATTAATTCTGGGTTAAATTTTTTATTTCTTTGTTTGGAAACAATAGTTTTCGGAAGGGTTAATTTTCCAATACTGGCTACTGGGAGAAGCGAGTGGATAACTGCTCTAAGGGAGATCACCTGAGATTTCCAGTGGTCTGCAGCTCTATCTCTCTCTCTCTCTCTCTCTCTCTCTCTCTCTCTCTCTCTCTCTCTCAACTGTTTTGGCCATTCGTCCAATTCTTTGTATGTGTTTGTGTGTGTGTGTGTATTTGTACTATATTCGTATGTACCTACTTTATGTAAACGAATAGTTAAGTCAAGTTCGCTTGGTCTCGTGAGAAGTTCGCTTCCACTTTTTTTTTTTTTTTTTGACCCGGTCAATCAGTAGACAAGAGTAGCCAGTGTGTGTGTGTGTGTGGGGGGGGGGGGGGGGGGGGAGTTGTTGCTACCTTAGTTTGGCGTCAGAACTTGACCTCTGTGTTTCTTCCATCTGGATGTACGAATGTCCGATGGGGGTCGTTTGCCGTTCTCGTTGCTTGGAATGATGGGGTAACATCAGAGTTACAGTAACAGCGTTTGAAAGGGGTGAAAAGGACGCTGGGGTGTGGGTGTGTGTGTGTGTGGGGGGGGGGGGGGGAAGTGATGGTCAGTCATGGTGATGACGTTTTCTAGTTGGTATGGACCATGTGTGTGTGTGTTGACGAGATACTAACTCTTGCATAACAGCTGAGGTCGACTGAGGTTGAGGCATCATCGGATCTTGCGTTTCGTGCTTTCAGTTCTATTATTAGATTCTAGTTTTATGCAACTAGAGATTGACTACCAGCTTAGCAAAAAAAAAAAAAAAAAAGTTATTAGATAAATGTATATATAATATATAATTTCTATGTGATACAAAAAATATATAACGTTTAACGAGAGATAGTTGGTTGTTTTTTATTCGCTTCCCTCTAACAGTCGCAAAATATACAGATTACACAAGTTGTACTCTTCTCGACTTAGTTATGCATAATAATATGATTTGGCAAGGTCCGCTCCTAGCGCTTACGCACATCACAAGCAAAAACACCGTCGCGGTGTGAATTTTACGGACGATTAGTTAAATCCGGGATTTCGGATTAGACAAATGGTAGTTAAACTGGTAGAGATTGTTTGTTGTTTTGGCGGGTGGTGACGGTCGTCGTCGGAGCGGTGGATAGATACGATGCTAAGTAATAATGACAAAACATCATGAACAACAACAACAATAATAATAATTATAATGATAATAATAATGATATGCAAGACTTGTTAAATAATTTAACTGCTCGTGGTATATTTTTAGACATTTGAAGAGAAATCGATTATAATTAAGGGTGGTGCCTATTCGATTGTACACAATATTTGTTTTAACTGCGGAAAACCTTGCGTTTAATACTAGACTAGCTAATGCGTCACAGCTAGCAACACACATACACACAAAGTCTAAGCGATTTTCTTTTCTACGTAGGCAAATTACCCGTACTTTTAACCCACGAGTCAACGGATCGATACCGAATTGATGTTGATATGCACCCAGGCCGTATTTTTAAAAGATAATAAATGCCATATTTGCCGATGAATTCACATAATAGCTGCGGTTTGTTTTTCTTAAAATGTAATTATGGAAAATGGCACAGAGCTGCAGCTGAGTTGTTTTTTTTTTTTCTCCCCTTGGGTTATTATTACCATCATATTATTATCATGTTGCAGTTGCTCGTTGTAAGCTAGGAATAAATTAATTATGCTACTAATGTTGAATATTTGTTTTTGAATTAGCTTTATTTAGTTATAATTTTTTTCGCCTATAGATTGCCATGCTGCGGTTAGTTGTTCTGTGTAGGTCTTTTTTAATAGAACTACTTGTGTATATAATTATTTCTATCTAATGGTGATATTAAGACGACATCACAACAATCTTGTTATTTTTTGTCGACGAAGAGATTTTTATCGTCTTGTACTTTAGTGATTTTTCGTGTAGAAAATTATCTTGTTTTTTCTTCATTTTTAATGAGTTCTCGTATGATGCAGGAGGGTGAAAGGAGATTAGGTCTTTAATCTGTTTTTAGATATTAATTATTTCCTGGATATAAAGTTTATCATAATGTACAGTACGAAGCGTTTGATATTATTGATATAGATTAAAGTGTTGGCATTTTCAAGAAAATGTCTTAATTTGACCAAAAACTTGATATTAATTAGCGTGAGCAAATAATTTTCAAGCTGATTTTTATTACTGATGGCGACCTTAACTGACTATCCTTTGAAAGAAAAGCAATTTTGTATTAAGTACGCATGCGCATTATTGGATGACGGGGAAATTATATATTTTGTTATGGACGAAACGAAAGGAAAGCGGTGATCAGGATTATGTTGAATTTTTCTTTGTTTTAGAGCGTTTTACGTTTACCGTGTTACGTCTAAAGCATCGAAGTATCTTGAGTTATAATCCGATTTTTCAACTCGTATTTATTGTTTAAATTAAATATTTCTATGTCGAATTTAAATATCAGCTGTTTTGCCTTTCTTGGCACGTCGCTTGCTATTGTGTGGAAACGCGTTGATTTCACACCAGCTTTGGTGTGCATTGACAGTTTGAAAAGTTACTCACAACGCTCGCTCTAACGGCTGTTCCTCGTACCACACTGCACTGCACTGCTGTTACGTTCCCGTGCACGTCTTTTTCACATATCGTACATTGAGACACGAACCAGTCGTCTTGTGAAATGAATTTTTTTCTCTTTTTATTTATATTGTTTGGGGGGAAAACCCAGCTTTAAAGAGGGCAGACTAAACCTAGATTAATGCGCGCCGCTCTCTCTCCATTCCTACCTGTGCGGCATGCAGTAAAGAGTTCGTTTGTTTTGGTTTTTTTTTTTCGTTTTGTCGTTCTTTTTATTACGTTTTCCATTTATAACCGATGAGATGACTCAACGATTCAGCACGCAAAATGTACTTTACTCTCGCTGTCTGAATAGGAAGTTCGGAAAGTGTTTTGTTGTTTTTTATTTTTTGCGGCACGGGGGGGGGGGGGGGGGGGGGGGGAGAATTATTTTTATAAACATTGAATCTTTTCATGTTTTAAAGATATGATTTACCTGGCGTAGCCGTTCACTCCTCAGTTGTCTCTTCCACCCATCGCAGAGGTTGTCTCTCTGCTTTTATAATGATTTAAATGAGTCAGAGAATGGGGAGGGGGGGGGGGGTGCTATTAAAACTGACTTTGTATCTTTTTTCCATTGGAAAGTTAAAACTACGATTTTGTAAAATTTCAAGTAGGCAGGACAGCTCTGTATATCTGTATTGATACAAAAGGTATTTATGGCGCAATTCTATTCTGTTCTATTGTTTTAGTCGATCCGCACAATGCAGTGTGAAGACAAAGACGTACGTTTTTGTTTTTTGTTGTTGATTTTTTGGGAACATCCTGGGTTAATCACCTTTAGACAGACACACGCTTAGCAATTGCTTTGTTGTAACAATTCTTGTTCTTATTGTTTATGTTGTATGGTGTACTTTACGAGAAGGTAGTGACTACAGGCCAATAAAACTGGGTGGTGGGGGAACAATGTGAAATACAATACACGCGTCTTCGAAAGTGTCGAAAACTTTTACCAGGTAGCTAACGGCTGGAAGGAAAAGGGAGGTTGGGGGAAGGGTGTATGTTGTAGTTTATATAGTGAGAAACACAATAATGTAACAGAAGAATAATAGGGGGGGGGGGGGGGGGGACGAAAAAGAACAATGTTGGCGGTAGTAAAACGTTTACAAAGGTGCTTTCTTCGTATATACTCTGTGAAATAACGAGCATTTGTTATTGTTTGGACCAGGGGGGGGGGGGGGGGGGGGGGTGGTAGAGAGTGGCGGTTATGTGCTCAGGTGAAGTTGAGTAGGGTAGTACTATTTTTGGAGTACCCGTGGCTCGTGCCATGCATGCGTGCAGTACATTCGTTTTCAACTTCTACCTTTCTTGAAGATGGAAAGGTCGAATAAAGCTATCCGACTACGTCATTTTACAGGAAATGTGGTTTGAATTTTCTGACGACACAGCATTGTATTCGATATGACGCCATTTCTTGATGGGATCGCGTATTAGGAGCATTGTTAGCATATTTTAAATTTTCTATTGGCAGATTCTCTATGACGTCACGTTTGTTGCATCTTGGGATCGATGGCTCCACGTTGCAGTTTTATCAATAATTGCCTTTACTTATTGCGGCATTTAGATAGCTCGTACGAGAAAGTAACAGCAGTAAAAAAAAAAGATTGATGGTTGTGGTTGTTGCGTCTCCTTTAATGAGGCGATGGAAAAGGGGGGGGGGGGGGGGGGAGAGAAGGGGCTCAGAGGAGTCAAATAGGAATATGTTATCATTTATAGTATAACGTTCAACCAACAACAATGTTCACTTAGAGAGGGTGTTGTCCATCATATACGTACTTCATCATTGGCTGACCAGACCACATAGAGCTCCTCACTCCTATAGACAGTATGCGCTTGGCTAAGAAACTCACAACATTGCCATCCGGAAGTATAACGGACGAACACACAAAACTGTGTGTTACCTTGAACGTTTAAAGTCTGATTAATATAGTTAGGTAATACAGTTAGGTGAGAATTACTCGTAAATGCGGACAGCACAACAAAAAATCAAAGACCTGAGTGACGTCAACTTCATACTCATACTATCTGTACTACCACAGTAGCCATCGCAGTATCAACACGTACAGCAGCGAGGTTGCTATATATGATGATGTTATAGTAACGATGGATGGATTTGTTGTAGTAGTAGAAGTAAGAGTGACTCGGAAGTATTGTCATTAGTAGCATGGGAGTGAGCGAGTGTGCGAATAAATGAATTGGGTGAGAGTGGACCAGGCATGGAGGCATGGAGAAAGGGCGTTGCCCGCCTGCTCTCGAAAATACAGTAGAGGTCATTTACCCCGTGGTAAGCGCGCGGTTTTGGGGTCAGCACCACGTGAGATGAAAATAAGATGAAGATAAGGGAAAGAGGGTGAGATGATGGTGGTGTGATAGCTTGTAGTACTACGTAGTGAAGTAGTTGTAGTAATGACAGTAGCAGCAGTAGTAGTTCTGGTGCGCATGCGTGTAAATTTTGTTTTTATAATGGAAGGGCGGGCTGGGGTTTCCTTTAATGATATTGATTATATTAAAATATGCGTAGTACTCGTGAACTGTTGCTTTGTTTTGTTACTGCTACGATTTTTTTTGTTTTGGTCGTAAATCCCAATCCTAACTAATCCTATCGTTTTACGATGTAGTAAAAGTACAGTCACGTGACTATGTAAATTAGTACGTTGTTGTGTAATCGGAGCCGGGTGTTTTTGTGTACTACCTCTTGAATAACAATAGGAATACTTTATCTTTTATGCTTTGTTTATGTCTTTGTTATTTAGTTGTTTTGAACGGAACTGAATGTGTTTGTGGGTGCGCTCCTGTCTTTTTTCTTTCTTTTCTTGGAATGGGAGAAATGAGGGGGGGGGGGGGGGGGGGGGGGGGGGGGGGGAAGAGAATTGCCCTGCTGTAGTGACTTCCCTTTGACAACAAATTTCCTCGGGGATGAAGTTGGCGGCGTCATTAGATTACTGTCTATGAGTGACCTGGTTTCTTTCTTTTCATCATCTCAAGCATCCCCCCCCCCCCCCCCCCCCCCCCCCCTTACTTCTCCTCCTCCACTCTTCTTTACTACTGCCTCTTTCCGATCCCATATTATTATATTCATCTTCTCATCAACTGATTTTCTTGAGCCGCGAACAATCCGGGAATCTGTCATCTCGGGCAGTAGGCACGGCAGGGCACGCTCCAATATTGTTATTCTGCCAAGTTCTAGTTTTTAAATAGAAAAAGAAGGCGAGAGAAGTAAAGTATCGGAAGTGTTGATGACTTTTCTCTTTGTTTCCCCGAAAATCACTCCAATACAAATGGGGTATAGCAAAAACATAAAGAAACTTCTATGCTTTAAAAAAAATGTTTTATTCGTTCGGTTTATGACCTCATTTTCACCATTCGTTTTCTTCTCCTCTAGCACAATGACATAAATTTTCGGATATTTATAGCTTTATTCCCCCCCCCCCCCTTTTTTTTTTAGTATAGGTTGTTAGTTATTTTTTCAAGATAAGTCGCGTGTTCCAGTTGAGTGGTTTACATCACATTACTTTTTTTGATTTCTTTATTCGCTGGACGATTTTGTCGATGATGAAGATAAATTCAAATCTGAAGAGAGACGTCATTGTAACTGAACAATGAACATACTAAGTAATAATAATAATAATAATAATAATAATAATAATAATAATAATATTCACATTGCTTCCCTTCTATTCAATTATCAAAGTGACAATAGATAATGTATCATATTCAGTTTCCGTAATCGACTCGGCATTTTTCAATTTCCCAAATAGCGGCGTCCCATTCATTTGGGTTTTTATTTACTCTTACTATTTTTTTCCATTAGTTTTCACTTCATGAAGGGTTCTTTGGTTTACAGATGGAGGGCATGCTTTAGGTCGGTCATGGCGAAGATAGGATTTCAAACTTCGTGCCAAAACAAACTTATTTTTTTACCAGCCTTTGCCTGTGTCGCCCCCACCTGAAAACTCTATTTATGTGGAATTCAGTGAGAATGGGCTCATTTCGTACATCCGACAACCCCTGGTCCCGTATTCAAGTGATTTGGTTCAATGATCAACATTGGTGGTTTTGGTTTCTCACGTTAAGAATGATGTCATAATTTTGATATTCGGTTCTCGTGAAATCGGCAGTACGAGTTTCACTGTACTGTTACCTTAACATCTGCTTTGTGTTTATCTTTATTTTCTATTCTGTCTTACTTTCGTCTTCTTTTTTACTTTCAAAAATGATGATGATAGGTATTGAAATATTAATCTTTACACATTCACCCCGACGATGAACTTTGGTGTGTGTGCCGTGCGTGGTGAATCCAACTCCGCTATTCGCTCGCCAGGTCGCGCTCGTATCGCCGTCGTCCCGATTCGCCCCTCTCCGATAGTTGCATAACTTGAAATATTTGTGGCTCCGCTCGGCGACCTTGGCACTGGGCTCGGGAAGAAGAGTAGACGGTAGAAGAGTGTAGTGTGTTTGTGTTAACTCTTTGTGTGTGTGTTTCCATTGACCCACATTGGCATTCGCAGACAGCAGACAAGACCGACAATGATAATGGCGGCGAGTTTTTTTTTTTTTTTTCTTTCTTTCTTTTTATATATATTTTGATCGAGGATATTTTTGGATGAGGGAGGGGGGAGAACTGGGAAGGGATAATTTATACGACGAAGGTAGTGCAGAAAATGGTCATCATTAGATATATTGCATGCCTGATGTAGGTATTAGTTTTCCTGGTTGAGGGGAAAGGTTAGGAGGGTAAATGGGAAGGGGGGGGGGGGGGGGGGGGGTGAGGATGGGTAACGCTTGGGAAGAACAAATACGAGCGATGAGTGACGTCATCGGTCAAATTTCAATGTCGTCCTCTTTTATAATATAGCCTGGACTTCACTGGGGAAATCCAGGTCTGTTCTCAAAACCACGTGGTAGTTAGTTTGGCTGTGATAGATGACGCTGATGATGATGGGTGTTTCGTCCACCGCCATGACACAACACGCTCATGGCCTACACATCACAAGGTCATCAACGGGTGACTTTTGGTGGTTGGGTGTGGTTTAGTTTACTTCAACCTATAGATAGTATGCAGATGACGTCACTCAGGTCTTTGTTATTGTTTTTGCCATCCGTGTTTGTGAGTTGTTCTCACTAAACTGTATTAACCAGACTATAAAAGTTAATGGTTACACAGAGTTTGTGTGTTGGTCTGTTATACTTCCGGATGGCAATGTTGTGAACTCCTTGGCCAAGCGCATTCTATCTATATACCTGATTTTACCTTTCTGTTTTACCGTTGGGAGTCAGGACTGCCTGGGTCACATTGACAGTGGCCGTATTAAGCCCCCCCCCCCCCCCTCCTCACCACACACACATTTTTTTTTCTACTTTCACTATCTTTGTAGGATAATTTGGCTTGAGAGAGAGGAAAGCAATTTGCTATTATATCTTATGCAATAAAACATGTCACGAAGACCGTGTAGACAGGTAGAATAGAAATCAAGATAAGAATTTCTGACTGAAGTTGCAGAATTTTTATTGTCAGCAATAATCGTGCCATTTTGTTTTTAGTAATGAAAATCATGTATTGGCGATTTCTCGCGAAAGTCGCAAGCAAAAAAAAAAAAAACACCAACAAAAAAACAATAATATATAATAAAAAGAAATAAAATAAAATAGTACGTCTAGAATCCTAGCAATCTTGTAATCAAGACTTGGCACAATCAGACAATGTAAAAAAAAAAAAACAAAACAAACAAAACAAAAAAAAAACAAAAAACAAAAAACAATGTTATAAGAAATTCAGACAAAATGGAAGATATTGTCTGGGTCGATTCTATTGGGATTTGGTATCGTCTGTCCCTTCCATTTTTGGGACAGACTTGGAATAATGAAAAGAAGAAAAAAATACCGGAAGTCTGGTAGCCACGTTTGTCTAGACACGTCTGATTGCCGGGGGTACAAAATAATTTTAAAAATCCAATCCATCTGATTTTACTATTCTGTTGGCTCTTAACATGCTGGTAATGTAGACTATGTAAATAAAAAATAATAGCTGAGAAATAACATTTAAAATTAAAAATAGTTGGCACGTTGAACTCATTTTACATCTTTGTATTTTCTGGTCGTCGTGTAGATACTTGTTTGCTTGTATGGTTGTCCGAAATTGTCATGGGCTCTTTGTAGTTATGGGAGGAAATACAATTCTCAGACTTGCGCAAAATATTGTCCACAACAACAATGTTAATACAGACCCACGATTTCGTTCGGTGATTTGACCTGCCAATGATACGTGCCGTTGTCGGGGTCGTCTTTGGTGCAAGTTCAATTGCCGTACTATGGAAAAAAAACCATATTAAAAAATTTGGCCAGGAAACTCGTCCTTCAAATATCAATCGATTTAGATGACTCTCATCTTGCAAAAACTCTCAAACCCGGGACTTCGGCGAAGTCCCAGGTTTGAGAGTTTTTTTCCAAGATGAGGAGTCATTTAAATCGATCAATATTTGAAGAACGAGTTTTCTGGCCAAATTTTAAAATATGGCTTTTTTTTTTCTCTCCAGATTACGGCATTTCTGTCGTTGTCTTCCAACATAACACATGGTGTCTACTGACTGGATTCTATGAAGCGTGGATTTTGATTGCCTGCGCGTTGTTTGTGTATTACCAGCAGTTTTTGTTTTAATTATTAGCACATCTGTTATTGACGCTTCTATCTAGATAGTTGAATACTGTTGTTTGCGCGGCGGATTTTTCTTTTTTTTTTCTCTACTACCAACATAAATACACAAATACTAACTATTACATTGTTGTTTATCACATGAATGGAAAATTATGTTATAAAATGAATAGGGATAGAGGCGCGCCCGCAAGTTGCTGGACCTGTACCGTATGCTGGGTTGTTTTTTTGTGTTCTTATTTTTGTTTTCCTCTGTGTCTGGTGGCGTCTGGGTTGGTGTCGTGCATCCTGTCTATTCCCTATCGATCTCATTGGAAATGATATCACGGCGGATTACGTAGCAAGCTTGCTTTTGGCGTCGTGTGCGTGTGTATGTGCGCGCGCGCGTGTGTACGCGTAAGTGTTTGATAAATGCGGTCTCTGTTTCTCACACCGAGTCAGCCAAAGTCTCTTGGCAGAAAGGAGCACGCCTAATCTAAAAGGAAAAATACAAAACAAAACCCGGGCTACTCTCCAATTTTGTGTTTGTTTGAAATTTAATGTATAAAAGCCAACAACAACACGTTGGTATCAGTGGTCCAATCATTTCCGTGTCCTCATATTGTAGTTTTCTTGTATCCGATTAGTCGGTAGTGGAAGCTGCTGTTATTAAAATTATAAATAATGGCTGCACGCGTGGTGGGGGTGGGACGGATGGCAGATGGTTTTTATTTGCTTTTTGTGGTGTGTAACATTGTGTATGGGGGGCGGGCATCGTCGCTGGCACAATGTGTGTAGTAGTGTCGTTCGTTGTTATTTTGTTTGTTCTATTTTTGGTTGTTGTTTTGTTTTTGTTTCGTATATATATATATAAATACGCCGTTGACCTACTTAGAAGAAAATAGTCAGTTGGACTCGTTAACCCAGATTGGTTTGTGTTGTTGTCTGTCTGTAGCGTGAGCGGTGATGCTGGGTGAGTGAGCGAGTGAGTCATGCACGGTCTTGGTCTGATTGGCACGAACACATGCCATTAAATTCTACATCAAGACTTCCCTTCATTATTGATGAGTCCAGGCTGGGATGTAAAATCTGTGGCTAAATTTTTTGTTTGTTTGTTTGTTTGTTTTATGTCTTGAAATGTCTATGCTGCCAATTTTAATTTTAATCCAGATGTTGGATAGGTGCTGTGGTCTCCCGTTTAATATCTGCGGTTTAATTTGTGTGTTTGTGTAGGATTGTCTGAGATTAACTCCCCATTATATACGTTCCGAGTAAGAAATTTCAATCTGGTCATAGTTTTTTTTATATTTTTTTTTTATTTTGTACTGTTTAACAACAGACCTTTGGATCCTTTGACAACAAAGTACAATTCAATACATGATTTTTTTTCTTTTATTCCCAGGTACCCGCGTGTACAGTCCACCAGAATGGATCGTTAACAGACAGTACAACGGTCGCCAGGCTACAGTGTGGTCTTTGGGCATCTTACTCTTCGATCTCGTCAATGGAGATATCCCATTCGAACAGGACGAGCAAATCAAAGCCGCTCAGCTGAACTACAAAGTAAATCTCACCACCGCCTGCAAGGACTTGATCCGAAAGTGCCTTTCCATCGATCCAAGCCAGAGACCAACGCTGGATCAAATCCTTCAGCATCCCTGGATGGTCAAAGTTCAACCCCCCGTCCACATCGGGCCCGACGGACGCAAAAGGTCCACAACAACCATCGGAGGAAAAGTCGTAGACGTGTCCTTACTGAGTAGTCAGGAAAGCATTTGATGCTTCGGCGTCGAATTTAATTTATTAATAGATACAATTAGGATTTTAAAATAATAAATTATTCCCAAACCTGGCCTGCGATACCGAAACAGCTTCAGATGAGTGGCCGAGGTGCTCAGCCAGCCAATCACATCGTCAGAATTAAACAGTGGCGGGAAGAAAAGAAAAAGGCAACGCATATTGACTCCATCCATCCATTCATTCTGATCTGATCAAATGCAAATGCAAATTCAGACGGCATTCTACGTGACGCCGCTGGAAAGGCAGCCATTTTAGCCATTCTACAACAAAACAACGCATGCGCATTTGCTTCATCCGCTTGGTTCGTATCGCGCAGACATTGAAGCTATATTCTCATTACATTCAATCAATCTGTACAGAGGCTATGGTTATCGTTGTATCCGGCCATCTATCTTTCTACCTTCCTATTTATTTATTGACAGACCAGCTATTTATTTAATTTATTCCCTTATTTATTGCTAGGACTGCATTATTCAATTGGCGGGGGGACTGATCGGTGTTGGATAAAAGATACCCACAATTTGGTTCCTGGGTGAAAAGTAGATGCTTTGATAAGCTACGCCATTTACCGGTTCCGAAGCGAAGAATGAACAATGTCAACTATAAGTATTTATCTATTTATTAATTTATTTATTTATTGATCAATAACGACGATATCGAAGAACGTCAAATCTTCATGGATTCTTAAAATTTGGGCTCTAACTGGAAATTGGCCAAAAAGAGAAGACAGAGAAAAAAAAAAAGTTGTTGGAACATTTTGTTGGAATTGAATACCCAACGCCATTTTATTTATGGAGACCACGCCCCGATCTCGTGCTACTACGCGTGCATTCTCAGGATGGAATATCCGAAGCCTTCTTCATTCATAATCGTGTGATCTCAAACGAAAAAACTTGAAGAAACAATAATATATTCTTAAATTTCTCCATCTTGTCGATAGTAGCAATGATGATGTTCTTCACCCAGCCTCCAGCTTTGGACAAGCTGTAGTCGCTTGCTAAGCTTCCAGCCTCATAAAGACTTGTGTCGAAATTTTAAAAAGTTAATTACTATAAACAGTTTGGGATGGATTGTGACGTGACCTCAGTCAAGCTGAGGTCAATATAAAAGGGTTTGACTCGAAATCTATTTTTAGACACTAAACAATCTAAGATTTGTTTCCATCTTTTCTTGTGCTGTCTTCATCTTGTCTTTGACTTCGAGGGTTCTGAAAAGATAGAACCTGTTACAAATAATACATGTATTTATGCAAATTCATCTAATTTCGTTCCCCTCTTATGACGATTTAAAGCAAACAAATGGTCTTAGTTTATAATTTAAATACCCTGATTTACCTTTGCTTCTCTACTGGTTTCAAATTCCTTCTTAGTTCGAATCCCCCCTCCCCCCCCTTCCATCCATCCATCTTCGTGACTACAAACAACAAAAGGCAACACAATATTATTGTCAATACGTGTAAAGCTACTGTCAGTATTATCATTCATACCTTCCCTACCTTTCCATTCACCTCTCTGTGTCCGCTTCTCACCATGTCAACAACAAGGCTCCAACCATTTACCATAATATTATACATCACAGTATCAATCATATTGAGTACCTTATCCATCCATCTACCAACTACCCGTCTATCCAAAAAACATGACAATATACAGCCAAAGTGTATGCAAAAAGATCATTATAAATAAATTAACTATTTAATAATAGACGTCACCAAATCACACCATAATCGTCAATGGTTGAATTAAATTAATTCATTATACACATTATACATCATTAATTAATTGATATTGTAATTCCACACGCCTTGCCAAAGACTGCATCAAACAGCTGCAGAGATATGAATAAATAAATACATAAATAAATAAATGAGAGAAAGAAAGATCGAACTTCACTTCCTACAAGATAAGATTAATAAAGCCATAACCAACATTCACATATTTTCTTCCGTACTCTGAAAAGAAAGAAAAACACACGTTATTTTAAATTTTGGCCGGAAAAGTCGTCTTTCAAGTTTGGTCGATTTTAATCGATGGATAATTGAAGACAAGTTTTCTGGCCAAAATTTTAAATTCTGTTTGGTTTTTTAATATCTTTTTTTCATGGCACGGCGGGTTTAATCTATGCATTGACATCTTTCGTCCAAGCATCATCATCCCGACCCATACATGGCATTCACCTTCGCTGTCACAATCAATCGTACAATTTATTAATTAACACGAAATAGTTCATAATAACTATAGATTTTTAAAGGCAATAGGTAAATAGATAGTTTAATTGTCTAGTCAACAAAAGTACCAAAATAGCACACATTAGAAGACATTAAAAAGATTTTAAAATAAAGAAGAAAAAAGAAGCTTCAGCTCTTTATTTAGCTAAATTATATCTCTCGCTATTCCATCCCATAATATCAAATATCGCAGTGTAATAATATTGTATGAGGCCACCCCATCTGATGCCAATGTCAACGGAATACATCAGCGCAACGTTGGGATCCTCGCTGCCTTGTTTGCCCCTATATATTCCTATTGATGTCCTCGAATCGAATCCAATATGCATTGCATTCACTCTCAAAGACATTTACATCTCAATGCCTGGCGCTTACAAAGTCTTTTATGGCGCTTTTCTTACATCATAATGTGTTGTAGGTTCCGGTTCGTTTGAAATGTTAAATTTTGATTAAATTTAAAGACGTCTGATCTTAAATCGACTCGGGTGATTAACTTTTTAATGTATATTTCTTTTTAAGGCTTTGAATATTATAGAAAATTTGAACATTTTAAAAAGATTTTTAAAGAAATGAATTTTTAAAAATATTGATGATACCTATGACAAGACAGAAAATATTGAAATCTTTATCATATTAATATTCTTAGGAATTTAATAACATAAAATATCGACACAAGGGAGAGAATGGAGAAGAAATAAAGGGAAATAATTTGAAGATTTTTTAAAAAAATGAAGAAATGCATATGTGCTATCCAGTGCCCTAAATAATTTATTCTCATATTTATTATAATTTATTCACTCATTCATTTATTCATTTATCGTTTCCAGACTCGTGTATTCGTTCATTCATTACTCCCTTTAAATTCTTGACCTCATTAATCATTTTGCCATTCATTCATTAAGTTATTAATTAATGTTAATGAGTAGTAACAAAGGAAGTTCGGAAATGTGATGATGAAAAATGATGAGTGTTACTTATAATTTGTATGTGTTTGTGAGTATGTAAGTATGTAAATGATTGATGATATGTACAAATAACATTGGAAATGATTATGTAGATGTGTAAATGATGAGGATCATGAACTATAATATTGACATCACTGCCGAAGCAATGCAACACGTTGAGGACGAGATGTGTATGAATGAATTGATGAATAAGCAAGCGTCGATGATGACGAAGATGAAGATGAAATTCTTGCAATTCCTCTTTTCTCGAGTCCAACTTTCCCACACTTGGCCAGCTTCTCATATCGTTTCTTTCTTCAGCCCCCCCCCCCCCCCCCTTTTTTTTTTTTTTTTCCTCTCTTCCAACTATCATCTATATATTTATTCGTCCATCTTCTTCCATCAATTCATTCTTCTACACCCACTCTGTCATCCCCATCCCATCTCACCTCCATCCATTCCCCATCCAAATTCATCTTCACAGATTGTATGACTTGAGTCTTGATGTGACTGAGATGCGAGCATGGCTAATTTATTTGTAAAGAAAGCGACGAAAATTTGTACTAAATTGTTCAGTTTGGTACACCCTGTCATGTCATTTATCATAATAATATTGATTGATACTATGGACGAATTGCAACGAAAAAATTAAGACTCTTAAAAAAAAAAAAAAAAAAAAAAAAAAAGTCTGAAGTTGGTTGTAATTCGTCCAATAGGTCAACTCACCTCGTGTATCATTGTCATTCTATTAACGCATCACATACGTTGATTGTCATGATTTCATATGTCATTAATTCGTGCATTTTTCATATATTCATTGAAATCATTATTCGTTCATATACAGATTCATCTAATCTTTCCTGTCCCTTCGTTTATCTCCCGTCATTTATTCATATTTATTATGTATACAAGATTTAAAAAACGAGTGCATAATTCTGCAATATGTATATATTGTATGTAAATGATTCTTATTTATTTATTTATATTTATTTATATATATGGATAACTATAATCTAACTCGTCAACACCAGGGATGACCAAATTTTAGAAAAATCATTTCGAAAAAGCTCTTTTAAAATAAAATGAAATTTTTTTCCCCCCTGGCAGTTAGTGTTTTGGTGTATAATATAAAAAAGGTTTTTGGTGGTAATTTATCATACATAACAACAACCAATATCAAATGTCCGTCATTTTTTTTTTTTTTTCAAATTAAAAATTATAGAATAGAAAATGAGAAGAGTTTAATATAAAGAGCAAGACTTAATTTATAGTGTGCACGAGAGTGGAGGAGACTCACACCGTGAATCATATTTTATTTGTGTGTCATTTACGTGTGTAGTATGTAGTAAAGTAGCGGTTTACTTTGTTTCTGTGTGTGTTGTGTATATGTCTGTGTGTGTATTTATGTATGTGTGTCAAATAACAATGAAGGCAGCAGAGCCCATGGGCCGTCTAAGCAAGCACAACACCAATGCAACATTGTACATTAATAAAAGGGGAATGAAGACTCGGATGTGTCTGGATGTGTAAGATCGTGTCGGGCTGATTGGGCTAGTAGCAATACTAAGCTGTTTATCTGACCAATCTATCTTAACACTAACACACACATCTCACTCGATGCCCTCTCTTCTGTCAAATTAACTATTTCTTTCCTGTTCTATTATTATTATATTATTATTATTATTATTATTATTATTATTATTATTATTATTATTATTATTATTATTATTATTATTATTATTATTAATGACCTGCTTTTGAAATTATTTTATCGATCTATTCATTCATTCGATATAAATATTCGGTATTTATGAGTACGATTATTCCTTATTTATGACCTTTAAAATCGATTATCTTTGTCGATATGTCTTACTGAAAATTTTCACATGAACGAAGAAAGAAATACAACAGAATTCATTTTAATTAATTTCCTTTTCCTTTTCACATCATTTGGACATTTTTATTGGAAAAAAGGTTGAAATTTTGATTTATTTAAATTTGATAATTTTTATTTTTCCTGAGATTTTCAATTGATTTTTTCCCCATGTTTTCCATATTTTCTTTTCTTATTCTAATAATTGTGAACCGATTGTTCAAGCGTTACATGATTGTTTAAGAGTTTGGGTTTTGTATGTGTGTGCTTGTGTACATTTCTCATTGTCATGCATTATGAATAATTTATTTATTGTGTAATAGAAAGTGGAATTGTAATTTATTCTGTAAACCAGTTGCCATTTGTCGTTATCATCACTCTGCTCATGTTAATACCCCCACCCTCCTCACCCCCATTTCTGTAACACTTTCAACAGAAACATGACTATAATAATTCTATTATGACATGTAGTAATTCTTGTCACTTTCTCTCTTTATCTTCATCTCGCATATTTATTTGAGACTACACTTTTTGTAAATTTAAATTATTGAAGCCCTCTTAGTCTGAAATTTAAATTTGGCCATTGAAGAAACAAGATGTGCTAACAACAACAAACAATACGAGGAATGGATGATGATTATTGGAACAAATAGAAGAGACTGATTTTTTAAAATAAATATTTTCCCTTGATGACAAAAGAAAAAACAAAAAAAAGCAGTGAAATTTTCATCGCTACGAATTGAAAGTCGTTTATTATGAATGGTTTTAAAAAGGTTTATTCTAGATTTGAGTCTATTCGCTGTCAAATAAATACATAAATAAATAAATAAATAAAAGTAACTTTATGAGAAGCGATTTATACCTAGCAACATCACGGGTCAGATATGGCGGTCGATTTTATTTTTATTTTTAAAAAAATTGTTTTGATGTGGATCGGCTGGCGGACGAGTAATCCTTTTATTCAATTTCCAAGCTGAGAGTCGGTCTTTGAATCAAATTAGTTGGCGCTAAAGCTTTTAACTTTTGGTGAACAGCGAGGGAGAGTCGGCGGACCTCATATCTGTAAGACCTCCTAATTCGATAAGAAAGAAAGAGGTTAAGTGTATTGTCATTTCACACCATGCCAACACTCTGACGGACTTCCGGCTTAATTATTTTTAGACTTTCACTTTCACTTTCAACCGTAAAACGGTTTGTTTGGTTTATTTGAAATTAAGGAGATGAATTCTCCAACCACTAAATTCATTTCAATGTCAATATTCAAATTTCGTGGGTTTGTTTGAATAAGAGAAAAGGGGGAGAGAACGGAATTGTGATAGTGAGATAGGATATTGGAAGCAAGTGGGAAACAACAGTTAGGGAAAGGTTTAATCGAGTTGTTTGTGTGTGTGCTTGTGTGTATGGATACGAGTACGAGTAATTTATTGGTATGCCTGAAAGTTGGGTTGGAAGAACGAGAGTCGGTTAATTAATTAATTGGAGAGAAAGAAGAAACAACTTGCATTGAATAATGTATATGTATGTATGTACGTTTGTAAAGTTTGTGAATATGTAGATGGGTTGTAATAAAAAGTGTTTAATGGGTTTATATACAGTATTTGTAAAGGGTGGTCATTTTCTGACGCTTGTATTGTATGTGTGCACAGCTTTTTGTAAATGATGCAAAATTGTCGGTAATTGGTTTGCAATGAATTAAGTTTATTGGTGTGCTTGTTTGTCAGTTGTTGTTATGGTTTTTTGTAAATAATGAAAATGTATTTTTTTTAGAAAAATGAAAAATAAAGAAATTTAAGAAAGAAATTGCATTTTCTTGTTTTTTTTTTAACCATGAGTTTATTGTATTCACCTTGAAGCACTGTCTGTATGAGACCTACATAATGGACTCTATTTGTTCCCAGTTCCCCTATGTCTTACTTTTTCTTGAGTGCTCTATTTGTAATTCTATAACTTTTTACTATCCCATTTTCTTCCTTTTTACTGGCGCTGATATAACCTAAGCAAGCGCCGTAAAACCCTTAAAAACAAACATAATGGACATGCTGGGTAGGGTTCCTGACCTCCCATCGTGGGCAGGGAGGTACATACTGTCTTCTATCCCTCTATATCTGTTTTCCAACTTGCTTTCGGTCTTTGTCTTGGAATGAGATTACATGGTTTTGCAAGCGCCGTAAAACCATTAAAAACAAAACAAACATAACGGACATGGGATTAGTCTTTCGTGCTCAAAGCTCTTTACAGGGGGTCTTAACGAAACAGCAATACTTAACATGTTGGACGGGTTCTTCTTTTGTTCTCTATTGAACTTGTCTTGTCTATTTTTCTTGGGTTCTTGTCGTTATCTCCGTCTATATCCTTTCATTTTTCCATCATCTTCCTATATAAATTGTGCTGGCGATGAAGTGACCGAGAAGTATCACAAAGCGCCGTAAACCCCTAAAAAACAAACAAAACAATTTATCCATCATGGACGTTTTCCTGATTCTTTTCCCCTATCATTACTATTAAAAAATTATTTATTTATTTAGCCGAGATTTGGTTTTAAAGACGCATTCTTAGAATCTGAACGGATGGATTGGTGGAGGAGGAGCAGGAATCGAGCTATTGAGAAGATCTGAGGACAGATATGGTTGGAGGGACATGATCGCCGATGTCTGCAACAGGCCTGGCACTTGATGATGATGATGATGATGATATTGATATCCTATCATCTTCCTATTTGCTGGCGACGAAGTCAGTGACCTACTGGGTGGGGTTCCTGACCTCCCATAGTGGGCAAGGAGGTACTTGTGTCTTCTATCCCCCTATATCTGTTTTCCAACATGCTTTCTATCTTTGTCTTTGGATGAGATTACTTAGTTTTGTCCTGGCTGGGAGGGAAACAGTCGAATGTATAGTTTTGGGAGATGATTTTTTTTCCTTGTTAACCATCTATCTGTTTTGCATTGTTTTGTTTTTTCTTTTTAACATGATTTGTAAACATTTTAGTGTATTCCTCTTATCTATGCGCTTGTGTCTGGATGAGACTTTTAGGTGATTTCGAACTAAGCAATTTGATAGTGCTCTTGGAATCTACATCTGTTCCTTACCAATTTGAACCAATTCCCCTTTGTCTTACCTGTTCTTGGGTGCTTTCATTGTAATTCTAGAACTTTTTACTTTCCTATTTTCGTCCTTTTTACTGGCGATGACTGGCGCTGATATGACCTAAATGTGTTGCAAGCGCCGTAAACCCCTAAAAAAACAAACAAAACAATTTATTCATCATAGACGATATCCTGCTTCTTTTTCCATATCGTCACCATTTTAAAAATTAATATTTTTAAGGAGCTTCTATATAGCGCGATATTCACTAAACGTGCTCAAAACGCTTTACACTAGGCGATACGTATTACAAATTATTGCGACACGTTATATTATCTGGCTGGTGGATGTTGTGAGTACTTTACTCTAACGCATAACATCAATGAAATTAGCCAAATTGTCACACTTTTGATTATGAAATCATATTTTTTTTTAAAGCATCTAAATCACCCGAGCATTAAACTTAAACCGATCAGAGGCGTTGGAGCGCTGGGGAACTACTGCCCACGACCCCTTGCATAATATGAACTATTGATAATCAATCCAGTGGCGGGCAGTAGAAACTTATTTTGGTAGAATTTATTTGTATTGAAGAAGGAACGAAGTTGGGGTCACTCGGCTCTTTGTTATTACTTTTCTTGCCAGTTAAGATTTTAAAATCTCTTATTTTGGCATCTGATTCACAATCAACAACATAACGTTTGGGGACGATAGATCACATATTATTATTATTAAAAATGTTAAAAGTTACACACAACTTTGTCTGAAGGGTACGATTAATCTGGCGCGCGGAACTGTTGGGTATTTTACTTAAACGCATAGTATCAATTGTATTTCATAACTGATGAGCTTGTCACGTCATCATAAATGACATCCACTAACCATTACAGATACATATCAACTATTCATGTTTGAACCATTAGGTGTTCGCTACGCGTGAAACACACACGTACACACACACACATCCACACACACATACATACATTCTCTCTCTCTCTCTCTCTCTCTCTCTCTCTCTCTCTCTCTCTCTCTCTCTCTCTCACCTACACACATGCACACACGTATACATAATAGGTACATACATTCTTAATCTAAATATAATCATTTTAATGTGTCAATGAGTCGCCACAAGAATGTACCACATTATTGCAATCTCTCTCTCTCTCTCTCTCTCTCTCTCTCTCTCTCTCTCTCTCTCTCTCTCTCTCTCTCTCTCTCTCTTTCTCATTCATTTCACCTTTGGCCATGTTTGCAAATTTTGCGTTTTTATGCCAAAGTCCAAAAAACTTGGCGCATTTAAAAATGAGTGTCACAGGAAAGTTAAGATTTGCATGGGAACCATGGATTTGCAATAATTTGGGGGATTTTTTTATTTTAAATTTTCAACTTTTCTTATTTTATCTGTTTATTAGAGAATTAACTCTATTTTGTTAAAATACATACATTGTTGCCCTAGAGCCGGAACGATGAGGTAGGTTTTTAAAGTTAAATCACTACATGACTAAATCATGGCAACGCTATAATAAAATCAAGATTTATTTCCAATTTTATGTGTAGTTAAACGGAATAAGTAATGAATGGAATAGTTTGGCACTATTTTTTCAGATCATTATTTGACATTTTTATGTGACTTGTTTGCATAGACTCATGAAACATTTAATTTAATTTTCCCCACGCTTGTTTGGCATTTTTTTTTTTTTTTTTACATGTGACTTGTTTTGGCATCTTTTTGCAAACTAAATCTGGCAAACCTGCTTGAGGCCTCTTAGTTAGCAGCCTGATAATCCAACTCGTCGCCATCTTTGATTGACATAAGATGTAAGAAAATGTCGTGTCACTCAACCCCCCCCCCCCCCCCCCCCCTCCCCATCCTCCCTCCTAATCATCCTCTGCAACTCCTTTTCTACTTACAGCTATTACACATCCCACCGCCCCCCCCCTCCCCCCCCCCCCCCCCCTTTCCATTCCATTGGCTGTCACCCTTTTCAACCCTCCCCCCTATACATGCGTCTCTTCTCAAAATAGGGAAAGAAGAGGATTGGGGGGGGGGGGGGGGGGGGGGGGGGGGGTTGTAGATAAAAGTGAAGGCCAGATTATGACAGTCGGGCAACGTCCAAAATAACTTAAAAGTACAGTCCAGTCTTTGTAACATTACTCATTACTCATTACACACCTTTACGATTACCTACCTTTGACTCTTCCATAGCGCTGTTTTTTGGGGAGTTTTTTTTCTACTTTCGTTTTGATAACTAGTAATTCTTTGAACTATTTTGATTGGTTGACAACACAAGTATTAGACTACTAAAGTTTTAGATAGAACGAAGATGACGTCACTCAGGTCTTTGTTATTGTTTTTTTGCCATCCACGTTTATGAGTAATATTCACTAAACGGTATTAACCAGACTATAAAAGTTCATGATTACACATAGTTTTGTGTATTGGTCCGTTATACTTCCGGATGGCAATCTTACGAGCTTCTTAGCCAAGCGCATACTATCTATTGATGCTATAACTTATTAGGTATTTTGTTGATAAAGGGGAAACCCGAAACGCTCATTTGATCTTTTTTTGTAATTAAATTGAAGCTTACATTCAATTTCACATTATAGTTATGACTTAGTTAAAGTAGCCCAAGATCCATTAAACGTATTCAAAGCGCTTTACTCCTCGATAACATCAAGCAATACTTAACATTTCTGACCCGCCGTCTCAAAGCGGTATTATGTCGGGATACACTCGGTTAGGGAAATTGAATTCATTGCCACAAATATAAAACTTGGGTTTAATTTCTCTACGTCATGCTGGAGTATAAATACTATTTCTTGCTTTACAAAAACTTTTAAGGTCCAATTTCTCATCATTCCATCTCTAAATTCATTTTCTGGGGTCTGAATCATCCCGACATAATACCGTTTTGAGACGGAGGGTCACATTTAAACTTAGGAAAACACAAAGACACATGGCGCCTTTGTTACTTTTGTTTTCCAGTAGAAACATACAACGATGTTAACGGTCATGTCCTTATTTAAAAAAAAAAAACAACAACAAAAAACCCGAGTACGGTGACAGGGGATGTGAGTAAAGAGCCTTTTCCAAGAACTCAACTGTGCGCCGCTCAAAGCGGGACTCAAACACTCTATCTATCTATCTTTCTATTTATCTATCTGTCTCTCTCTCTCTCTCTATCTATCTATCTCTCTCTATCTATCTATCTATCTATCTATCTATCTATCTATCTATCTATCTATCTATCTATCTATCTAATACTACCTTCTATCTATCTATCTATCTATCTATCTAATTACCTACCTTTCTATCTATCTATCTATCTATCTATCTATCTATCTATCTATCTATCTATCTATCTATCTATCTATCTATCTATAATATCTTAAGAATCTGCCACCATAAGATCCAATATAAATGTAACATATTCATTTACAATCCTCCGAAGGAGAGTGGTTTCACAACACTTGCAAGGAGATTGAACCGGAAGAGTAGAGTGTGACGTCACACGACACGAATTCTCTGCACTATTAAAAGCGTCACAGTTAATTGAACAAACTTAAACACGCATCAAAACAAATAGTCAATTATTGATGATTTACGGGAATTCCGACTCACCGATTTTAGAACATCTTACTGCTTCCAAAAGGTTGTAAAAGCGATGTAATAAAATACCATACATTACAGTCTAAGCGGTTCGATATTCTTGTCTGCTTCTAAAAAAGTTGACCCGGTGCGAAAAGGTTTTGATCTTCGATCGGTTTCGGATCAAAGGGATTACTTGAAATAATATTGGGTCGATGATGTTTTGATGTAAACATCAACTGCTAATGCTCCTAGATAGATGTGACCCGCCGTTTCTATACGGTGTGTTATTATGTCGGGTGAAATAGCTACCGGAAACTGACGTTGAGATCTCTAAATTATATTATAGGGCAGTGAAGTTGTGACGTCACACCATCACACATTTCCGGTTCCGAATTCTTGGAGGTGTGTTTGTGACTTGTCCTTCAGAGGACTAGTAATGACCCTCTCCTTACCAACCACAGGAAAAATCGCCACATTCATTACGATCCAACCAGCACTTTTATCATTCAGATTTCTTCTGTAAATCACACAATTTAAAGAAAAAATAGTTATAAAAACGTGACCCTGTGTTGTAGAGTTAGTTCATTTTCCTGATCAATATTATGCATAGAGTGTATTTGTTGCTTTTCTGTTTGAGTAAGAAAAAACTATTTTTGTGTTGGGTGGGTGAGAAATTTTGGGAAAAATTCTGAAATGGATGGTATAAGAAGGAAGAGGTTGAATCATAAGGTGGCATGACTATTTTAGTAGCAGGATGCATTGGCAGATTCTTAGGACGTAAAAGAGCGAGGATCGATAATATTAATTTATTGACGACCAGCACATTTATAATTAGACTAGAAAATAAGATGCCATCAATCTGAAACCAGAAGATGTATTACGCACGCAAGGTCCGTATGCATCCGAGTCCTCTGAAAGACTGGTTTTACACTTCCAATGAGTTTGGAACCATTTTTAAAATTTTTGACATCACACTTTTGTTAATGCCTATTTTATTTAAAACGCAAGGAGAAGATAAGATGAACTTATTCGCCAGTTGCAAAGTCACCTTTAGGATGTGCCAGCGGGCCGAATCAGTTCAGTCAGTCACACCCATATTAGTGTGACAGTTCATCATAATAGTTTGACCCAGTATGAGTAAAAGATTATGACTATTCATTGTGCGGCTATGTGGTCTAGTAACTGGTAAGACATTCGCTTTCGGATCTGAAGGTCCTGGGTTCGAGCCTCGCTCGCTCGGCGCATAGTTGAGTCCTTGGAAAAAGGCTCTTTACTCACATTCTCTCAACGTACTCAGGTGTAAAATGAGTAGTACCTGGCCGTAAACAGCGTTGTCTCTGTCGGAAAAAAATTGTAATACATATCGCCTAACAGACGTCATGTATCCTACATGTTAAGTATTGCTGTTGTTCAGGGACCCCTTGTAAAGCGCCCTGAGCACGTTTAGTGGATATTGCGCTATAATATAAAAGCTCATTTTAAAAAATAATTAAAAAGACTATGACTATCTATTATTCATTTCAACGGAGGCTGTGTTAAAAATGTTAGCACTGTTCAGAACTTGTGGGGGTAGATTGTGTGTCAGGTCACAAGCATGGCATTTATGGACTGAAGTTAACGACCTATAATATGGCATGTGCTGACTGTTTCACCATTGACGCTCCCGTTACCTAGATTATAATGGGCTGATCCTCTTCTTCAATTTTTTTTTTTTTTTGCACACGTTGCAATTATCGACCGGGACTACTTTTTTTTTTGGACTTCTTGCTCATCAATAAAGCCGTCCGCAAGTCACCCATTATTTCCGTTAATGGCAATCGGCTCATTGATTTTGACATAAGCTTCTCTATCATCGGTTAAAAAAACGAAAGCCAATCGGAAGACGGCTATAGTGTCACGTGACATTGTGCAACCAATGGCAAGAAAGACCCGTTATCTCATTCAAGTTTTCTGCAGCCTATATTTTTCATTAATATTTTCCCGTGTCATGTATGCTGTTGCAAGATCAATCAGAGGAGATGCGTCAATGTAGACGGGTTAATGGAGAGGGGGTGGGGGAGGAGAGAGAGAGATGGAGAGAGAGAGAGAGAGAGAGAGAGAGAGAGAGAGAGAGAAGTTGATAGAAAGAGATAAAAAGAGATAGAGAGAGATGGAGAGAAAGCAAAGAGAGAGAGAGAGAGATAGAGAGAGAGAGAGAGGAGAGAGAGAGAGAGAGAGAGAGAGAGAGAGAGAGAGATTGATAGAAAGTGAGATAAAAAGAGCTAGAGAGAGATGAAGAGAAAGCAAAGAGAAAGAAAGAAAGAAAAAAAAATATATATATATATTATATATATATATATATATATATATATATATATATATATATATATATATATATATAGAGAGAGAGAGAGAGAGAGAGAGAGAGAGAGAGAGAGAGTCATGTCTCCATATTTGTAGAAATGTCATCGCACCAGACATAATTACGTCACATTTCACCGTAATCGATTACGCCTGGTATTTTCACATCAAAAGAGTCTCCCGTGATTCAGGTTGTAGAGCATCCGGCAAACACGTGAAGAGCAAACGGTTTGATTGTGTTACCTCTTTTTGTTGAATCTAAATTTGGAAAAGAGTTTTCAAATAACCCAGTCACTCCCTGCTGCACGTAGCCATCGTAAACATATAGATAGTATGCGCTTGGCTAAGAAGCTCACAACATTGCCATCCGGAAGTTTAACGGACCAACATACAAAACTATGTGTAACCATGAAAGTTTATAGTCTGGTTAATACAGTTCAATGAGAATTACTCATAAACTTGGATGGCAAAAAACAATAACAAAGACCTGAGTGACGTCAACTTCGTTCTATCTATAGCCTGACACTAGAACCGTATAGTAGCCATCGTTAACTTATAGCCTGACACTGACCAAAAAATCTGCCGTGATATGAGAAAAAGACGCATAACGGGAAAACCTACTTTTTCAGGAAACGCAAAAAACCGTTTTACTTAATAACATTGCAACTATTGGCTCGAATCTAAAAGAATTAATAGGTAATTAAAGAATATTTTTTTTGTTATTTTATTCATGGAACTTGAAAACTAAATATTTGTATTAACTGTGTAATTCACCAAAAGACCTTTTGCCAAATCCATGATTGAAAATTGATTGACACATGTCTTTGACAGACAGACGCAAAAATATTATGCGTCCATCGCACTTTCGGATGTGTATCCAGTGTGTGACAAACGGACGCATATTGTTTTTGCGTCTGTTTGTCATAGACATGGGCTAGTTTAGCGGTAATGTGCATAATGATATACAGTGTCATGTGAGGACGCATATCGCCCATTGTTAAGCTATAATAAGCAAAAACACCATAATCACGGGTCCCTTGAATAATCGGAAGAAACCAATCAAAAACATATAGGATATCAAGCTGAACATGCTTTATTATTTCAGAACAATGGCACCAGTCATGTAAATTTTCATAATAGTTTCATTTGCAGTGATTTGATTAGCATTATTTGTATAACTAATACTAACTCTCTTTCTCTCCCTCTTTCGTTATAGTTCACTAACATGGAGTTTGCCTTTGTAATCCTCGCTAATATTATCACATACATATTATACATTCCATCTCTTCTATTTAGATAATGAATTGAATCATTACTTAGGCGTAAACGTTGCGTGCTCGTACACATTGTTTGGAAGAGCAACGTTTCCAACTAGTCAGTGAATGATGAAGGGACATTCACTTGTAGGATTTGCAAAGAATTTTACTCGTGGAGCTGGTTGGTAGGTCTATCCAGTACTTTCGTCTATTGGGGCGGAGGGGGGAGGGGGAGGGGGGCGTCAAACCCACAAGTTGTTTCACGATCTCATCCTTCTTGTAAATCCTACACCCCTGGGTTTTGTACGAAACTTTGGCGTACAAACAAATCCGCGTTTCAGAATGTCACATTCGTTGAAGGTATCTTCTTCAAAGCTATTTTGAAGAAGAGTGTCTTTGGTGACCCTCGCCTGAATTCAGCACAAACAATCTTAGCTAGGTAGGGACGATTGTAAGCTTTGCTCAACAGATAACTACTGACTCCAGAATCCCAGTTGGCAAAGTCATTAAACCTCAACGGCAATGTCTGGCAGCCTGCTTCTACGACACATTCTTCAAATTCATTGAGATCAAAGATTTTGCCGTCTTTCCGCCTCAGAACTCTTTGGATTCCGGCATGGGTGGAATCAGCTGCCATAAAGTATGACCAGGCTCTAAATAGTTGATTGTGATGGTGCTTGCTTTTGTAGTAGTCTAATCATACAAGATGAAGTAACATAGTATAAAGGGTATACTTTATAATTTGGGCGCTACAGTTATCCAGTCAGAGTGTCACAGATTCGGCATCACGCTTATATATTAAGTAAGAAGCTGATGCAAGGTCTTCATCTTTTCGTCCTAAAATTGATTCATTCCATATCACGGCAATGTCCTTTTCACTTTTTTTGCAGTCCACTGGTGCAAATGTCTCTTTGAATAAGACCAATCTGCTTGTGAACATGGTTCTGTTAAACTGATTCATTCTCGGCAGCAAAATCGCTTTTTGCAGATCAGCGGCAAACACTGGATGGGCTGTGTTGGCGTTTTCGTTCTTGTCTGCATCCTGTTGATACCTCTCTAGCATTTCTGTATCGTGTCCGATGGATGATTTTATCGGCACACGGTTCACACCTTTCTTCACAGTTGCATAGTTGTTTGTGCAACAAGAAGGACTTACATTTTTCACATTCTTCTTGAACAAGGCTTGTGAGATGTTAAGTTCTTTAAATGCAGAATAGTAGAGTTTCTTTGATATGGATTTTCCATTGACTGCGCAAAAGTTTTCGTGCATATCATTGATGATCAGATCAGATGGTAAATATCTCCTGAAAAGCGCGTGTTCACGTCTATAATGAAAAATGCTTGTTTTATATTTCTCTATGTGTTCATGGATAATGCTGTGGTCAATCTTGTGCCAGGGACTATGACGTCCACGATTGTCAACTAGGGGTACTTCTATGACATTGTTTTCGTTAACACCAACATCCTTGAAAGCGCTCCTTATCAGTTTGCCATTATTAGCTTTGAATCCGAGAGTAGTAAAGAAGAGCTTTTTGCACACAGGATGGAAGACTCCATCTTCCTGTTTCATTGTATATTTGCATGTACATGACTAGGCAATTTTCTCCTTGGAAAGAATGCCTTCGCACTGATCTCTGCATTCTGTTTTACTTACCCAAGTCCGTACAAATTTGCGCTGGTCCTTCCAATCCTCTCCCCAAAACATCTGTTAAGCTCCCGTCGCTGGTACTCCAAGAATCTGTCACGGCATTTTTTGGAGCAGGTCGGCGCACAACCTTCCAAGACCGAATGCTTTTCTCTCATTCGCAAAAGCTTGTGTATTTCCTAGTCTGCTTTTTGTATCCGCGTCTTGTGCTTTCTCTTTTTGAGTGAGTAGAACTGTCTCTATCTCTAGATCTGGTGTAGTCATTGTTTCACTCTGCTATCGTGGTCTCTGTAATCGATGACACACCTGGAACATGCTCTCCTTCAGATATTTCTCCTTAACCGGTAAAGGATGCCGGCGTGGCAGTTTCGGACAAATACTCTTCCTCTTCAGCAAATGGAACTCTAGGGGCAGTGGTTTCGGCGACATATTTAGAAGCAAGTTCCAAATACATTTCAAATTCTGAGTCACTATCTAAACTTTGTTTCTCAATGGTAAATTCAACACAAAATCCATATCGTTTGCATCTGCTTCTTTAATCTCAACAGCCAGTTTACGTGCTTCTACTGCAGATTTTCATATCGGTGTTTAGGTAAACCTATCTAGCTCGTCTCCTCCGTTTTTCTTGTTGTCCGTGGTTTCTTTAAATCTTTTCCTCTCTGCTTTTATGACACTCATACATCATGTAATTCCTCCTGATAGAGGTTTCACTATTGATCTGAGCTAGCTGTTTCAATGGAATGTCAATATCTGAATCACCGGAGTCTGATTGTCATGATTTATTTAATCTGGGTTGGCTGAGGTGGAGGTACCGGTGGCCTTTTTAGGGGTTCGATCATATCTGATGAAAGAGATATAAATATGGATATTCAAAAATTGAACCGGAGTGGACTTATTCATTAAAATAATCTTTATCATAAAGTAACGTTGTTATGATATGATATTGAGTTACAGTTGCTTGCCTTTCCCAAAAGAATATTGAAACAGGTTATTGAGGGCTAATTGGATGCATAGCTAGAGACGTATTGTCTCAGTAGTTAAGGTTTTCACTTTGAATCAGAAGGTACCGAGTCCGACACAGTCCTAGGTTGGTTTTCAGGCCCGATTGGTTTTATGTCCACTGTCCTGATCCCAAGCAAGGGGGGGGGGGGGGGGGGGGTGCGCAGTGCGCACTTTAGTAGAAAGCTGGGGGAGATGGGGGGAGGGGGTGTTCATTTTCACCAAAGAAGGGGGTTTGACCGAAGAATTCAACCACAGCAAATTACAGGGACAGTATTTTTTCTATTTAAGAATGAATTTTAAGTTTAATAAGATCAGAAGGAGGGAGGGGAGGTTCGCGAAAATTCCGAACATTAATGGATGGGGGGGGGGGGGGGCGTCTATTTGATACACTAGAATACTACTACTACTACTACTACTACTACTACTACTACTACTACTACTACTACTACTACTACTACTACTACTCCTACTACTACTACTACTACTACTACTACTACTACTACTACTACTATTACTACTACTACTACTACTACTACTACTACTACTACTACTACTACTACTACTATTGTACATACAAATGCTTTCACTGCTACTACTAATACGACTACTACTTATTCTACAACTTATACTTTCATAGTGATATAACGATGATGATTAAAATAATAACATTAATATTAATAATTGTCATCATAATGATAATCATAAATATAGTACATGTAATAACAATAACAGTAGTGCTATTAGCATGTAAATCAATATTTGTCTAAGTTAAATATCAGAAACACAGATAAACCGTCAATAGCAAATAATTATTAAACATCCTCACTAATATATGACAAGTAATTATATGATTATATACATAAAATCTTTGATCACTTGAATAGGAAAAGGATAAAACTCACCCGAGGAAATGAAGAATTCACACCAAAACAACAATTTACTCGTACGTCTTTGATGATTGACTATTTGATGAAAATTGGAGAACAATGATATGTTCTTTTCATCGTCACCAGTCGTAATACAAACGGACGCATATATCTTAATTTTTGGAGAGTGTCTTGGCAGAAAGTCGCATATCCGAAATGCGTCTTTTTGTGAAAGACAAATTATGTCATTCGGTGGACGAATAAGAGAAAAAGACGCATATTACAAAATGCGACCTTCTGTCATATCCACATTCAATATGCGTCGATCTGTCATTCCTCGAAACGAATTTAAACCAAATTAGGTCAAGTCGCATATTTTCAAAATGAAACAGCTTTTTTATTTTCAATGATTGAGTTACCAAACCCAGATAGAAAAATGCGCCTTTCTCTCAAGTATGTGAATCCCAGAAAATGTCAATTTGACCTAGATACCGATATGCGTCTTTCTTCCCTATCACGGCAGAAATGACGTAAAAAGACAAGTCTTAGGCAACAAAAGAAAACAAATCGTGAGTTGTATTCAATAGTTCAACCAATGGGATCACTTGTTTACTTGAGCTCTACTACCCACAAGACGCTGCACAAACCTAATAAATGACGTCAAACTATAAGTCTTAGAGGGTTCTAGCGTAGCCATCATTATGTTATAGCCTGATAATGAAATCCAAATGGACTGGCAGTTTGACGTCATTATTTGGTATTTGCACTGCCTTGTGAGTTGTCGTTAGTAGAGCTCATGGAAACAAGTTATTTCATTGGTTGAACTATCGAATACAACTCACGATTTGTTTTCTTTTGTGACAAAAGACTGGCATTTTGACGTCATTTTTTGGTCAGTATCAGGCCATAACTTAACGAAGGCCACGGCTCTAGTGTCAGGCTATAAGTTAACGACGGCTACGCTAAAACCCTCTAGGACTTATAGTTTGACGTCATTATTTAGGATTTTGCATCGTCTAGTGAGTTGTCGTTAGTAGAGCCCAAGGAAACAAGTAATTCCATTGGTTGAACTATTGAATAAAACTCACGATTTGTTTTCTTTTGTGGCCAAAGACTTGTCTTTTGACGTCATTTTTTGGTCAGTGTCAGGCTATAAGTTAACGAAGGTTACGATCAGACAAATCCGACATCGTTAACATACAGCCTGACACAAGAACCCTCTAGGACTACTGGGTGGGGTTCATGACCTCCCATAGCGGGCAGGGAGGTACATACTGTGTCTTCTATCCCCTTATATCTGTTTTCCAACATGCTTTCTGTCTTTGTCTCGGAATGAGATTACTTGGTTTTGTCCTGTCGCTGGCCGGAGTCCTAGCTGGGAGGGAAACAGTCAAATGCATAGTTATTGTTTTGGGAGATGATATTTTTTCCTTGTAAATCATCTCTCTGTTATGTATTATTATTTATATATTAATTATTATTATTATTATTATTATTATTATTATATTATTATTATATTATTATTATTATATTATTATTATTATTATTATTATATTATTATTATTATTATTATTATTATTATTATTATTATTATTTTCAATGTATAATGTAAGCATTTGAGTGTGTTCCTCTTTGTTGAATTTTGTGCTTGTGTCCGGATGAGACTTATAGGTGATCTCAGACTATGTACATTGATGGTATGCTCTTGGAATCTACATCAGATCCCTATTTGTTCTCAATTCCCCTTTGTCTTACTTTTTCTTGAGTGTCAATTCTAGAACATTTAACTATCCCATTTTCTTCCTTTTTACTGGCGCTGATATGACCTAAATGTGTTGCAAGCGCCGTAAAACCCTTAAAAACAGAAACCTCTAGGACTGCCATTTTGACGTCGTTTTTTAGGTTTGTGTAGCGTCTAGTGAGTTGTAAGTAGAGCTCAAGGAAACAAGTTATTTCATTGGTTGAATTATTGAATACAACTCACGATTTGTTTTCTTTTGTAGCAAAATACTGGCATTTTGACGTCATTTTTTGGTCAGTCTTACGATGGTTACGTCACGCTACGATCCGACAAACACGCAAAGAGCAAACGGTTTGTTTGTGTTGCCTCTTTGTGTTGAATCTAAATTTGGAAAAGTGTATTATCAAATAACCCAGTCACTCTCTATCAAGAATTTAGGAGACTAAAATTGAATATAACAATAAGCTTTAAAAAAAGAACAAAATACTAAACACCAAATCATTCGGGCTTAAAACCCTTCCTCAGCCAATATCAGAAACAGTTAAAAACTTAACGTTATTGTTATAGATAGTATGCGCTTGGCTAAGAAGCTCACAACATTGCCATCCGGAAGTATAACGGACCAAAGCACAAAACTCTGTGTAACCATGAACATTTATAATCTGGTTAATACAGTTTAGTGAGAATTACTCATAAACACGGATGGCAAAAAACAATAACAAAGCCCTGGATGGCGTCATCTTCGTTCTATCTATTGGATGAAGATGGGTTTTTAGTACGAAACATTCCTTGTTCTCTTTTTCTTTTTCTTCCTTTTTTAAAAATTTTTGTTTGTTTGTTTTTTTGTTTGTTTTGTTTTGTTTTGTTTTTTTCTTGGCACACTACTTTCAAGCCTGAGGATCGACTTTTCCCACCAGCTGTTAGTTGTTTACTCCTCTTAGCCTCAAGTGCCCTATTTACACCTGCCTTAAGTGTGGCAATCAAGCCGATTGGTTTAGGATCGAGTGTAAGAGAGAGAGAGAGAGAGAGAGAGAGAGAGAGAGAGAGAGAGAGAGAGAGAGAGAGAGAGAGAGAGAGAGAGAGTGGTACAGTAATTATGGTCTTTAGTCCCACGTCCAGTGTTGGTCGTATCTTATATTATAATATTTTATCTTGACTTCCAGAAGTACCGGTACTTCAATTCCAGTCGTTGTAAGACGATGAGAGATCATATCACACTACCCTTGTAGTGATGATGATGATGATGATGATGATGATGATGATGATGATGATGATGAAATGATGACGATGATGATGATGCTGATGATAATGATGATGATGGTGATGATGATGATGATGATGATGAAATGATGACGATGATGATGATGATGATGATGATAATGATGATGATGATGATGATGATGATGATAATAATAATAACAATAATAATAATAATAATAATAATAATAATAATAATAATAATAAATAATAATAAATAATAATAATAATAAATAATAATAATAATAATAATAATAATAATAATGATAATAATAATAATGATAATAATAATAATAAATAATAATAATAATAATAATAATAATAATAATAATAATAATATAATAATAATAATAATAATAATAATAATAATAATAATAATAATAATAATAATAATAATAATAATAATAATAATAATAATAATAATAATAATAATAATAATACAGATTGTAAAGATGTGTATTTTAAAAAAGAATGCCCAACAACTTCGTCCATCAATAAATAGCGATCGAACTAAATGACCTTCGTCTTGGCAAAAACACTCAACTTGGGACATCGCGAAAGCTTCCTTAGTTCATATTTATTTATTTATTTATATATATATATATATATATATTTATTTATTTATATATTTATCTATTTATTTATTCATTTATTTATTTATTTATTTATTTATTCATTTATTTATTTATTTATTTATTTATTTATTTATTTATTTACTTATTTATTTATAAAGTATTTGTCCATTTATCTGGGTTTTTAAATACATATTATTTCTTTAAAATAAAAAGTCATGGCTGCCATACATTTGAGTTAATCACAGACAATGTGAACAATTTCTCCAGACGAGCGGTAAACACAGACATTGTGAGTTATTTTTACACATAAGCTTACTCCAAAACTCTAATTTTGGCAACGAACGAGTCACGGGCATGTCAGCAAACAAACAAACATCGTAGATGAAACTGGAACGATGAAGAAGAAATTACAGACGAACATTTTATTTGTGTGTATGTGTGTATGTGTGTGTGTGTTAGTGTGTGTGTGTGTGAGTGAGTGTGTATGTGTGCATGTGTGTGTGTGAAAGGCTTTCCAATAAACATCCGAGTTATTTCCGATCCGAGGGCCGCCGGGTTCACAGTACTGACCAGACCTGTCAACTTGTAAAAATTGTTTTAAAAATCGTAATTTTTAGACGGTGAAAATTGTATTCGATTTAGTTACCGTCAACTGGGGTATATTTGCCTTAAGGGGTGAATTTGCCTTAAGGGGGTGACTTTGCCTTAAAGGGTAACTTTGCCTTAAGGGGTAACTTTGATTTAAGGGGTAACTTTGCCTTTAGGGGTAACTTTGCCTTAAGGGGTAACTTTGCCTTAAGGGGTAACTTTGCTTTAAGGGGTAACTTTGCCTTAAGGGCTAACTTTGCCTTAAGGGGTATCTTTGCCTTAAATGGTGACTTTGCTTTAAGGGGTAACTTTGCCTTAAGGGATAACTTTGCCTTAAGGGGTATCTTTGCCTTAAATGGTGACTTTGCTTTAAGGGGTAACTTTGCCTTAAGGGGTAACTTTGCCTTAAGGGGTAACTTTACTTTAAGGGGTAACTTTGCCTTAAGGGGTAGATAACTTTGCCTCTGTAAAATTGCAGTATTTTGAGTCCTCTCAGCTTTGTACTAGTTATTATCCTGGTTAAATGACTGAACTTTTTATCAAAGTTGATAAAGACCACGAAAGTAAATAAACTCGAATTTGTCAAATATTAAAGAGGCAAAGTTACCCCAGTTGACGTTAACTTTAAAAATAAACAATTTACCCTCACGGGGCAGAAATAACACTTCAACATCCTAAAAAGTATGTAATCTGGCATCAACGTTCATTTTCAATAAATATTAATTTAATTAAAAAAATTAATTAATTAAAATTCCCTTTATTAATCCCGTAGGGGAGAATTTTCTCTAGGGTTTATTCCAAGGGAAGACTGGAATAACCCAGGCGTCAGCCAGAGTGCAGCGCCTCAAATTGAACTTGTGCGATGTGACACACACAGAGCATCGGCGGGTGATCGAACGCGGTACTTTCCGGGTACGAAGCAAAGACCATACCGCTGAGCCACGATGCCCCCTGCCTAACGACTTAGAGATGCTCATGCAGTTCTTTTGAAATTGGAGCCAAAAATTTCGTCATTCTGCGAATTTTTCGTAATAGTTTGCAGGTCTGCATAAACTATTTATTATTGATCGCCGTGTTATGATCTGGAAATACCCATAGATATTGGCAGCGTTTTGGGGAGTTTGTTTGTTTTCTTTTACTCACGACGAATCCTGCAGTCTGGGATTCTGACACGCTTCGGATATCGGAAGCGTGTCACTGGGTGCAAATATCGGGCTGTCGGTCGGTCGGTCGCTCCGCCCTTCAGCAGGACACATTATGGCAATATGGCCGCCATTAGGATAAGTGGTGGCGTCTCTTAGCGTCACTTTACAATTTCCAGGATAAATATTATGTAAAGTATATATATAGGGGGGGGGGGGGGGGGAAGGGCGAAGTGGCCGAGTGGTTAAGGCATTGCACTGTTACCCGGAAGGACCAGTGTTCGAGTCCCGCTTCAGGCACTTTCGTTTTTTTTTCCTTGAGCAAGATTATTAACCCCCAAGTGGCTGGCTCACTTGGACAACATGGGTCATTCCTGTTGAGATCAGACATCTTGTTTGATGACTTATCTATATTCCTTCGTGGAACGCCTAGGCGACGATATCTTATGATGTCGTGGCGGAAAAGGCATATTATATATATATATATATATATATATATATATATATATATATATATATATATATATTATTTAAAATATTTACCACAATGTTTGGGGCAGTCTACATCAATGTTTCAGGCTCAATTTGCCATCTTCAGGACTGAGTTGTTTTGTTGACTGTTGTTGTTTCTTGAAGTGGTTCCGGTTTGAAGTTAATTAAGAGGAATTTGCGCCGATGGGGACACTTTCCGTAGATCTCACTTTTCATGTTGAGTGTGGCTTCATGAGGTTGTTTGATTACTCAACATGAAAAGTGAGATCTACGGAAAGTGTCCCCATCGGCGCAAATTCCTCTTAATTAACTTCAAACCGGAACCACTTCAAGAAACAACAACCGTCAACAAAACAACTCAGTCCTGAAGATGGCAAATTGAGCCTGAAACATTGATGTAGACTGCCCCAAACATTGTGGTAAATATTTTAAATAATAATTCGCTCCATTACTACATGTCGAGCACTTTTCGTACCATATTTGTATCAAACACGATTCAATATATATATATATAATAATAATAATAATTATTATTATTATTATTAAAGCAAAACAAATAAATGTGAGCTTTTATATCCACTGTATATCCACTAAACATGCTCAAAGAACTTTACAAGTGGTCCCTAGCCAACAACAACACTTGATATGTAGGACGAGACATGAGGGCTGTTAGGCGATATTACATTTTTTTTTCATACAGAAACAACGCTGTTAATGGCCAGGTACTCTTTTGACACCTGAGTACTGTTTGAGAATGTGAGCAAAGAGCCTGTTCTATGCTCCTCTTGGAAATCGAACCTAGGACCTTCCAATCCGAAGGCGAGTGTCATATCACAAGACAATATAGTCGCATAAGAAAAAGTGTGGAGCGTGATTTGTAAAATGAGTACAGATAATAAAAATATCACAATACCAATGACAAACTCGGACCCCGACTGACACGGCACTCTCCGCCTGGCTGAGAAAAAGAAAGAAAGAGAGAGAGAGAGAGAGAGAGAGAGAGAGAGAGAGAGAGAAAGAAAGAAAGAAAGAAAGAAAGAAAGAAGAAGAAGAAGAAGAAGAAGAAGAAGAAGAAGAAGATGATGATGATGCTGATGATGGATGATCATGATGATAATGATGATGATAACGTTGATATTCAACGTTGATAATAGTGATATGATGATTTTGATGATGATGATGATGATGATGATGATGATGATGATGTTTATGATGATGATGATGATAATAATAATGATGATAGTAGTCGTAATAATAATAATAATAATAATAATAATAATAATAATAATAATAATAATAATAATAATAATAATAATGATATTAATGATGATGATAATAATAATAATAACAATGATAATACGTAATAAAATAAACAGCAAAAGACCAATAAGTTCTAGTGTGATTGTAAGAAATGTTCGTCTAAGAAACTTTAACGTTAATCAACGAAAATCATGCCCATGGCGTCATCAATGAATGGGGAAATAAAGACAAACAAACAAACACAGAAATAATAATGACACCAAACAAAGACATTTTCACACCTTTCATCGTGACAGGTTGGTTCACTTCATTCAAACGAAATATCGATCTGAGCTAAAAATCGATATGTTATCGATTGATTGTCTCCCCTTAGTTTTGACTCACCCGTCACGCCACCTCCTGGCGAGTCCTTTTTTTCATTTCTTACTAAACACTTTTTTCCACCCACATTTTGGCTAGAATTTCTTTTTTTTTTTACCTCAACTTCAAACTGAGCTTTTATACTGCGGAATATTCACTAAATATGCTCAAAGCGCTTTACGAAGGGTCACTGACCAACAGCAATACGTAACATGTAAAACGAGATATGACGCCTTTTAGGCGATATTACAATTTTTTTTCGACAGAGACAACCCCTTTAACGGCCAGGTACCCATTTTACACCTAAGTACAGTGAGAGAATGTGAGTAAAGAGCTTTTTTCGGGTACTCAACTTTGCGCCAAGCGAGGTTCGAACCCAGGACCCTCCGATCCGAACGCGAGTGTCATACCACAAGACCACATAGAAGAACTAATAATGATAATAACATTTGCTGGAAAAGTCTTAAACTGACGAATTTTAAAGAACCTGTGCTGATGTTGAGTCTTGGGTTTGATTTTTTTTCGGGGGTTGTTATTGACAATTTGTTCGGAGTTTCTTAAAATTAATTTATAGTTATATTATGATGTATAATGAAATTAAGTATTTTACTTTTCTGGCCAAAATTAGAAAAAGACGCGCTCTTGTGTGTGTGTGTGTGTGTGTGTGTGTGTGTGTGTGTGCGCGCGTGCTCGCATGTATGTGTGAAGGGTGGGGGGGAGTCGGGAGTCGGGGGTGGACGGGTGACGGTGAATGTGAATGAGGTGCTTGTTATTGTTAATAGTATGTACCTACACTAGTCTGGTGTATTATGACATAAATTATCGGTAGAGTAATAGTGTACATAGGCTGGGAGGCTGGGATTAGGGGAGGGTAGAGGTTTTGGGGTGGGGGGAGGGGAGGGGGGGGGGGGGGGGGGGGGGGGGGGGGGGGAGGAGGAGGAGAAAGAAGGAGGTGGAATAAGAGAGACGAGAACAGTAGGTGGGGAAGGAGGAAGAAGACGAAAAGGAAGAGGAGGAGGAGGAGGAGGAGGAGGAGGAGGAGGAGGAGGAGGAGGAGGAGGAAGAAGAAGAAGAAGAAGAAGAAGAAGAAGAAGAAGAAGAAGAAGAAGAAGAAGAAGAAGAAGAAGAAGAAGAAGACGAGGAGGAGGATGAGGAGGAATGGGAGGACAGAGAGGAGGAGGAGGAGGAGTGAAGGACGAAGAGGAAGAGGAAGAAGAGGAGGAGGAGAAGGAATAGGAAGACGAGGAGTAGGAAGCGTAGGAGGAGGAATTGGAAGATGAGTAGGAGGAGGAATTGGAAGATGAGTAGGAGGAGGAATTGGAAGTGGAGTAGTAGGAGGAATTGGAAGAGGAGTAGGAGGAGGAATAGGAGAGGGAGGAGGTGGAGAAAGAGGAAAAGGCGGAATTGGAAGAGGAGTAAATAATTCTTTTAAGAAGGTTTGTAATAGATAAGACAACTCAACTCCTACACAAATTCAAGTAAATAATTCTTGTAAGGAGTTTTATAAGAGATAAGGCAACTCAACTATTACACAAATTGATGTAAGGGATACAAGGGGTACAAGATTATATAAGAATAGATTTGTAAGAGATAAGGCAACTCGACTTTTGCACACATTGAAGTAGAGAATTCTTGTACCTAATGAGTTTTGTAAGAGATAAGCAATTCAGCTATTACATAATTTGAAGTAGAAAATTCTTGTAAGGAGTTTTGTAAGAGATAAGGCAATTCAGCTATTACACACATTGAAGTAGAGAATTCTTGTAAGAAGTTTTGTAAGAGATAAGGCAATTCAACTCTTACACAAATTGAGGCAAAGAATTCTTGTACAAGAAGGTAAATGGCGTTTTATCGATCATTGAGTGAAAAGGCAACTCAATCTTTACACCCCTATAACACTCCAGGTCAATTTCCTACCAGGCCATTGTTTCCAAAATACCTGCCTTCATGTTTCCTGTTCCCAGCAAGAATCGGCACCATTTCCAATGCAATCATCGACGTCAAGAGCTGCCGTACTCTGGAAAAACCCATTCTAAAAAGAATTTAGCCAGAAAACTTGTCCTTCAAAAATCGATCGATTTAAACGACCCTCACCTTGGCAAAAACTATCAAACCTGGGACTTCGAGACGTCTTCCTTTGACCCAGGTTTGAGCGATTTTGCCAAAATGAGGGTTATTTAAATCGATGGATATTTGAAGGACGAGTTTTCTGGCTAAATTTTTAAATATTGTTTTTTTCCAGAGTACGACAGAAAGAAAGAATCGAAACATCACACATTCACCTGAAGGAGTCATTATAAAGTACAAGCACCGATGGCCGTGTTAGTAATGAGTTCACATTGTACTTGCTGACCTCTCGAATACAGGGATAAACAAGGAAGTCATAATCGACCTGAAAGGAGTGGCGTTGAGATGACCTTAAAGTGCTGGTAGCGCTGGAAAAAAACAAACAACCCTAAAACAACTCCTAAAATCAAATAGTCAGGACTGGTGTCTAACGATCAGTCCCAGACGAAGTAGAAAAAAAAACACAAAACAAACAAATAAACAAAAAACCACACAAACAAAATAACAAATTTAAAAAAAACGACCCCCCCCCAAAAAAAAAAAATGCCCCCCCCCCCTTGCCCACGTGAGAATCCATAAATTGGGTCGATTTGGAAGTCGAAATTGGCCACGATGAACTCTGGCCATTTGGTAGCCCTGATTTGAACCCGAAACGTTCCCTGTTTAGTGTTTGTTTGTTTGTTTGCTTGTTTTTTCAATATTTAAAAAAATCAGGTTTCATATTTATTTGTTACAGTGAATGACATAATCAGCCAGATGGTTTTGCATTGAGATATTATAGTCAAGTTTAGATAGAAGGTCAATTTTGATCAAAAATGAGTTCTTGCCATAAATGATTAAATCAAC
>NC_088365.1:25458349-25470849 GCF_034508935.2 Berghia stephanieae
AGTTCTTGGCTGACAGGGAAACAGTCAAATGTTAATTTCGGGAAATGATGTTCTTTTCCCCCTTGTAAATCATCTCTCTGTTATGCATTGTTGTTTTTATTTCTTCTTGTTAGTTTTATAAAGGTTTGTAAACATTTTAATGTTTTCCTCTTAGTGGGATCCTGTGCTGGTGTCTGGATGAGACTTTTAGGTGATCTCAAACTAAGTGCACAGATAGTATCCTCTTCGAATTTACATCTTTTCCCTACTTGAGCAAATTCCCCTTTGTCAATTCTTCTCTCTCTCTCTCTCTCTCTCTCTCTCTCTCTCTCTCTCTCTCTCTCTCTCTCTCTCTCTCTCTCACTCTAATAATAATAATAATAATAATAATAATAATAAATAATAATAATAATAATAATATAATAATAATAATAATAATAATAATAATGAAGAATTTTTAAGTGCACACTTCTACTGAAAGATGCTCAGGGCGCCATGAACAAAAAAAAAAAAAAAAAACCCCAAACAAAACCGGTAAAGTCCAATCAATAGTAAATCAATGAATAAATTAAAATACACAACGGACTAAAAGGCACGGGGAAAGAGCTCTGTTTTAATAATATAATATAGCTTATTGCTCTTGGCAAGGTTGGGTATTGTACTTGGCCAACTTTCATCTTCAGAGTTTAACTCGACTATAAAGTTAAAATTTGTAGGTAGACTCCATGCACAACAGACGACAAACAATATATTATTATATTTGACTACCAAACAAATGATGTCATTAACCGCATTCTTTCTTTTGTTAAATGAGCGAAGTTCACCTTTTATTGTCGTAATAAGTTCACCATCTGGGCCTGGCCTTCGTCAAGTTATGGCCTGATACCGTGGCCTTCGTAAAGTTATGGCCTGATACCGTGGCCTTCGTAAAGTTTGGCCTGATACCGTGGCCTTCGTAAAGTTATGGCCTGATACCGTGGCCTTCGTAAAGTTATGGCCTGATACTGACCAAAAAATGACGTCAAAATGTTAGTCTTTCGCCACAAAAGAAAACAAATCGTAATTTGTATTCAATAGTTCAACCAATGAAATAACTTGTTTCCATGAGCTCTACTAACGACAACTCACTAAGCGGTGCAAAACCCAAATAATGACGTCAAACTGCCAGTCCTTTTGGATTTCAGTATCAGGCTATAACCCAAAGATGGCTACGCTGACTCTGACCAAAAAATGACGTCATAATGCCAGTCTTTTGCAAGAAAATAAAATAAATCGTGAATTGTATTAAATAGTTCAACCAATGAAATAACTTGTTTCCATGAGCTCTACTAACGACAACTCATTAGGCGGTGCAAAAAACAAATAATGACGTCAGACTGCCAGTCTGGGTGAGAATACGATTCAATAGTCTGATGTCATGCCGCCCGGCAACGGCGGCCATCTTGGTTCTAAACAAAGAAAATCATTACTTTTTATTTTTCATGCTGGCTAGAACTTTTCTTATGCCTTGTGATCAGAATGTGTAAAAGTCAAAACATGATCAAATTTATGTGTTTTTTTTTCCCTCTGGATACCCTTTCTGCTCGCTCGAGAAATATTTCATAAGGGCGTCCGCCATTGTTCCGATAGTTTAGAGCCAGTGTTACTAAGTTACCATGCGTCATAAGGAAGGAAGTGACGTTACGACTGTTGAAGAGTATCACCCAGCAGAGCTGCTTATCTTGCATATCTAAAAATTCGTAGTTTTTAGGATATAAAAGTAGTAATTGCTATAGGTTTGTGCGGCTATGTGGTCTTGTGGTATGACACTCGCTTTCGAATCGGAAGGTCCTGGGTTCGAACCTCACTCGGCGCATAGTTGAGTCCTTAGAGAAGGCTCTTTACTCACATTCTGTCACTGTATTCAGGTGTAAAATGAGTACCTGGCCATTAACAACGTTGTCTGTGTCCGAAAAAATTGTAATATCGCCTCACAGGCATCATGTCCCGTTCTGCAAGTTAAATGTTGCTGTTGGCCAGGGATCCCTTGTAAAGCGCTTTGAGCACGTTTAGTGGATATTGTGCTATATAAAAGCTCTTTTTTTCTTGTAGTAGTAGTAGTAGCAGTAGTATAGTCCGTTCCAAGTCCCGTGTGCACGGAATATTGCAAATTCCTCCAAAGTTAAGGAATGTGGAGCCGTGATATTTTGCATGCGGTCTTATAGTTTAAGTGACATTATGAATTTGGAATGCCGATAATGATTGACCAAATGGTTTTCTCACAATGACAAATTCCTTTGATCTTTTCATCGTTTGTAATAAAATATGACTCAAACTTTAAAATGTTTACAATGATGGTGTGTTGATTCTCTTTCCCGTGGGAAAATAATCATAACAAAGTTGTATCAGTGGCGTAGCTTAGCAAATAATTTTGAGTTGTTTGAAATAGTTTAATTATAGATAAAATTTATCTAGTACGTCACAGCACTGAAAACAGGCGGCGTTTATACGATATCTCTTTCTTAATGGGCAACGGCCAAATAATACATTGGACGACACCAGCAGGCCGTTAGGTGCTTATACATTTTTCGGACAAAGACATAAATCGGCCAGAGTTTTGAGGCTGTCAAGATCTTGTTGTGACTTTAGTACGGAGGGCACTGAAATATTTCTTAGTTCTTCGGGGATTAATTAATTCGGTCTCATCTGAATTCAGAAATTTCTGATATTTAGAGAGATCCTCGTTCAGGGTAGTTATTATAGATGTTGGTCGTCTCCCTACATATTTGTTGCCATGAAGGAAATATTCTGTCATTGCAGTTTGAGCTGGGATGTTATTATCTTCTCGACGTAAGATGTGACCAAATAGCTTCCATCTCTGATTTTTAAAATTTGTAATCAGGCGTTTGATCGACCCTGTTTTTTCCCATAGAGATCAGTATTTTAAATAGTCTCTGGCCAATAGATTCCCAATAGATTCCGATTACGCGACGTAATTGTTTGCGGTGTTATGAATCGAGACTTTCTTAGTTCTTTTTTGTGAGACCCCAGGATCCACAATTATATGTCAATATCGGAATCATCAGTACCTCATAAATCTGTATTCGTTTATTCTCACTGATTATGTTATTTCTATTCCATAAATTTTGGAGTTGGTTGAATGCATCGGTGGCCAGCTGCTTTCGTTTTCTGATGTCTTCATTTTCGTTGATCAAATTGCCTAGTTTACGTACCCTATTCCATTCATTTAAATTTCTGTTGATTTTTGTAAATTTTTTTTGGATGATTCACTTTTAGATTCCATGCTTCTAGTGATCTTTGTCCAAGATGAGTCAAGGATTGATAACAACTTGGTTCTACAAATGGTGTCGAAAGCCGAACTCATATCTATTCCAGGTATGGTAAATTCCTCTTTATACTTATATTTCTCGTTCAGCCATCGATGGGCCCATACTATGTCCGCAGTGCTTCTTTCTCTTCTAAACCAGCTTTCTGATGGTGAAAGATATTCCTCTACCATGTCTGATCAGTAACCATAAGGTCTGAGGTTCGATCCCCAGATTAGAAGGTCTGAGGTGCGATCTCCAGTCGAGGTTGACTGATTTTTTTTTCTTGTATTTTCTATCTTGCTTTGTCTGGCACCTTTCATACACACTTGTTCAGTTCTTTCTTCCTTTGTCTGGCACCTTTCATACACACTTGTTCAGTTCTTTCTTCCTTTGTCTGGCACCTTTCATACACACTAGTTCAGTTCTATCTTGCTTTGTCTGGCACCTTTCACACACACTAGTTCAGTTCTTTCTTCCTTTGTCTGGCACCTTTCATACACACTTGTTCAGTTCTATCTTCCTTTGTCTGGCACCTTTCATACACACTTGTTCAGTTCTTTCTTCCTTTGTCTGGCACCTTTCATACACACTAGTTCAGTTCTTTCTTCCTTTGTCTGGCACCTTTCATACACACTAGTTCAGTTCTATCTTGCTTTGTCTGGCACCTTTCATACACACTTGTTCAGTTCTTTCTTCCTTTGTCTGGCACCTTTCACACAAACTTGTTCAGTTCTATCTTGCTTTGTCTGGCACCTTTCACACACACACTTGTCCAGTTCTTTCTTCCTTTGTCTGGCACCTTTCATACACACTTGTTCAGTTCTATCTTCCTTTGTCTGGCACCTTTCACACACACTTGTTCAGTTCTATCTTGCTTTGTCTGGCACCTTTCACACACACTTGTTCAGTTCTATCTTGCTTTGTCTGGCACCTTTCACACACACTTGTTCAGTTCTATCTTGCTTTGTCTGGCACCTTTCACACACACTTGTTCAGTTCTTCTTCCTTTGTCTGGCACCTTTCACACACACTGTCATTCTTCTTCCTTTGTCTGGCACCTTTCCACACACTTGTCAGTTCTATCTTGCTTTGTCTGGCACCTTTCACACACACTTGTCCAGTTCTATCTTGCTTTGTCTGGCACCTTTCACACACACTTGTCCAGTTCTATCTTGCTTTGTCTGGCACCTTTCACACACACTTGTCCAGTTCTATCTTGCTTTGTCTGGCACCTTTCACACACACTTGTCCAGTTCTATCTTGCTTTGTCTGGCACCTTTCACACACACTTGTTCAGTTCTATCTTGCTTTGTCTGGCACCTTTCATTCACACGCTTGTCCAGTTCATTCTATCGCTTTGTCTGGCACCTTTCACACACACTTGTTCAGTTCTATCTTGCTTTGTCTGGCACCTTTCACACACACTTGTTCAGTTCTATCTTGCTTTGTCTGGCACCTTTCACACACACTTGTTCAGTTCTATCTTGCTTTGTCTGGCACCTTTCACACACACTTGTTCAGTTCTATCTTGCTTTTTCTGGCACATTTCATACACATTTGTTCAGTTCTTTCTAGTCTTGTCTGGCACCCTTCATACACACTTGTCCAGTTCTTTCTTGCTTTGTCTGGCACCTTTCACACACACTTGTTCAGGTCTTTCTTGCTTTGTCTGGCACCTTTCATACACACTTGTTCAGTTCTTTCTTGCTTTGTCTGGCACCTTTCATACACACTTGTTCAGTTCTTTCTTCCTTTGTCTGGCACCTTTCATATACACTTGTTCAGTTCTATCTTGCTTTGTCTGGCACATTTGGTACACACTTGTTCAGTTCTATATTGCTTTGTCTGGCACCTTTCATACACACTTGTTCAGTTTTTTATTGCTTTGTGTGGCACCTTTCACACACACTTGTTCAGTTCTTTCTAGTCTTGTCTGGTACCTTTCATACACACTTGTTCAGTTTTTTATTGCTTTGTCTGGCACGTTTCATACACATTTGTTCAGTTCTTTCTAGTCTTGTCTGGCACCTTTCACACACACTTGTTCAGTTCTTTCTTGCTTTGTCTGGCACCTTTCATACACACTTGTTCAGTTCTTTCTTGCTTTATCTGGCACCTTTCATACACACTTGTTCAGTTCTTTCTTCCTTTGTCTGGCACCTTTCATACACACTTGTTCAGTTCTTTCTTCCTTTGTCTGGCACCTTTCAAACACACTTGTTCAGTTCTATCTTGCTTTGTCTGGCACCTTTCATACACACTTGTTAAAGTTCTATCTTCCTTTGTCTGGCACCTTTCATACACACTTGTTCAGTTCTATCTTGCTTTGTCTGGCACCTTTCATACACACTTTTCATTCTTTCTTCTTTGTCTGCACCTTTCATACACACTTGTTCATTCTTTCTTCCTTTGTCTGGCACCTCTCATACACACTTGTTCAGTTCTATCTTGCTTTGTCTGGCACCTTTCATACACACTTGTTCAGTTCTATCTTGCTTTGTCTGGCACCTTTCATACACACTTGTTCAGTTCTTTCTTGCTTTGTCTGGCACCTTTCATACACACTTGTTCAGTTCTTTCTTCCTTTGTCTGGCACCTTTCATACACACTTGTTCAGTTCTATCTTGCTTTGTCTGGCACCTTTCATACACACTTGTTCAGTTCTATTTTGCTTTGTCTGGCACCTTTCATACACACTTGTTCAGGTCTTTCTTGCTTTGTCTGGCACCTTTCATACACACTTGTGCAGGTCTTTCTTGCTTTGTCTGGCACCTTTCATACACAATTGTTCAGGTCTTTCTTGCTTTGTCTGGCACCTTTCATACACACTTGTTCAGTTCTATCTTGCTTTGTCTGGCACCTTTCATACACACTTGTTCAGTTTTTTATTGCTTTGTCTGGCACCTTTCATACACATTTGTTCAGTTCTTTCTAGTCTTGTCTGGCACCTTTCATACACACTTGTTCAGTTCTTTCTTGATTTGTCTGGCACCTTTCATACACACTTGTTCAGTTCATTCTTGATTTGTCTGGCACCTTTCATACACACTTGTTCAGTTCTTTATCTGGCAAAAGTTTAACACGGGCTGGACGGAACAATCTTTTTCCTAAACCTTATTTTATAAATTTCACCCATTTAGACACCGATCAAGGTCAACATTGCTTGATTTTGCCACACGGCGAGACGATCCATACGGTCGGATCGTCGACGCCTGTATTTTAGAGCACTTGTTTTGATGCGAAAGAAAATAAAAAAGTCCAGGAAACAAATAAACAAACAAACAAACAAACAAAAAACAAACAAAAAAGTTGCATAGAACAACGACATAAAATAAACAACGAATTGAAAATGAAACACCATTGTGATCATAATAAATATCATTCCAAGAAATATAAGAGAATAATATTGTTGTTTTTTTTCCTTCCGTCTCAGCAACAATTCTGGAAGAATTTTACAAGGAAAAACAGCACTTGCCCCGAGGGTGTGTATCGAATGAAATTGAATGTTATGTCTCGTATTATGTGTGTGTGTATGTGTGTGTGTGTGTGTATCTCTGTGTGTGTCTGTATGTGTGTGTGTGGCACCGGGAAGGTTAACTGTCGTACTCTGGAAAAAAACAAAACACGTATTTTAAAATTTGGCCAGAAAACTCGACCATCTACTATCGATCGATTTAAATGACCCTCGTCTTGGGGAAAATCTCTCAAAACACGGGACTTAGGGAAGACTTCGCGAAGTCCGAGGTTTGACAGTTTTTGCCAAAATGAGGGTCATTTAAATCTGTCCATATTTGGAGGACGTGTTTTCTGGACAAATTTCTAAATTACGTATTCTTCAAGAGCACGACATGAATTTACTGGTTAAACATGTAAAACGTAATATTTAAACAATAAAAACAAAAATGGACGAGGAAAGAGGAGAGATGAAAACAACAAAACAAACCAAAACAAAACAAAACAAAAACAAATCAGAATTTCGGTCATTCTGACATTTATATTACTGGAATTGAGCTGCTTAACCCACCAATGTCTGAAATAATATTTCTATTAAGCGTAAAGAATAAATCATTTATATAGAATTTTGTTCTTCTCACACGTCTTTTTCTTTTTTGTTGTTGTTTTTGTTTTGAGAATGCAATTTAAAAAATTGTATAGATATAGACATATATACATACATACATACATACATACAAACAAGCAAACAAAAAACAAACAAACAAAGAAAAGGGATATTAAGCAAAAATGAAAAAAAAATAATAATAGAGGAATTGGATTCAATAGTATGATGTCATGTCGCCCAGCAACGGCGGCTATCGTGGTTCTAAACAAAGAAAATCGATACTTTTTATTCTTCATGCTGGTTAGAACTTTTCATATGTCTTGTGATCAGAATGTGCAAAAGTCAAAACATGATCAGATTTTATAATGTATTTTTTTCCCTCTGGATACGCTTTTATGCTCGTCGGAGAAGTATTTCATAAGGGCGTTCGCCATTGTTCCGATAGTTTAGAACCAGTTACTAAGTTACCATGCGTCCTTACGAGGGAAGTGACGTTACACCTATTGAAGCGTATTGAACTGATCCACGTGTCATTATTTCCAGGTCTGAAAGCAATTTGGGCTTAATCTAACTTCGCGGAGCCCCAGGTTTGAGCGTTTTTTTCCCCAAGATGAGGGTCATTTAAATCGGTCGATATTTGAAGGACGAGTTTTCAGGCTAAAATTCTTTAATACATGCTATTCCAGAGTACTTTATGTTAATTGGTTTATGAGGACTTCGTCATCTCCAGTAATGTTCGTGAATAGACGATCGTTGAACATCTTGTTGTGTAAATCTGTTATCAGATCTGATCTACGAATCGTTCTCCAGAATTCAGGAGTAGACTCCCTTCCCCTCTCTTCCCCCCCCCCCCCGCCCCTCCTATCATCCGATCATTCATGGTAATCATCACCATTGTTTTATCTATAATATATCAATCAGACTTGTAGATGAGATCTTCCTCGACCACCCGCCCCACAACCTCTCCCCCCCCCCCACCCCCTACCCAACCACAACCACCGACAACTGACGCTCTGTTTTGACTTCTTCCCCATTTTCCTCCATCAGAATTGTCTGAAAACTAAAAACACTGTTTTCCATCTTTATTTATTTTTTTTTTTACTTTGGCCAAAGTCCCGGATTTGAGAGTTTTTGCCAAGATTGAGGGGTCATTTAAATCGATAGAAATTTGAAGGACGAGTTTTCTAGCCAAATTTTATATATGTGTTTTTCCAGAGTACGGCAGAATACACTTTCAGAAACCGACCCTCTTAAAAACTCATGTTCCCCCATTTCATTCTTATCGACCAAACAAGCCCCTCCCCTCCACTCCTCCCTTACCCCCCCCCCCCCCCCCCACACACACACACACTCACACGCCATCCTTTTTTGTTTATTTGTTTTTGATTATGTTTGCTGGAATATCATTATATTCCATAATTTAAACACGATCAGAACGAGTAGTGGTGTCCCGATGTCGTATCATCTTCCTCTCCCCTGTCTCCCGTGCCCCCCCCCCTTCTCCTGACCCCCCCCCCCTCACCCCCTCACCCCCTCACCATTTCCCTTCCGCCTTCCGTCCAACCTGAAGAGATGTTTGTCCAGATGCATCTTCTCCTGTTCGACAAATGTAACTCAGCCTCTCCAAACGGTATTTATTGTTGGGATGAACTCTGGCTACCAAAACAAACAGAATCAAGGTTAGGATCGAAATTATGAAGTTATATTTGAAAAGAGATTGAGCTTTTATATTGATGCTTTGCGTTCAGCCAAAATGCTCACAACATCCGCTAGCCGGATATAATCTAGGTGCTGTGCGCTTGCTTGGCTAAGAAACTCACAACATTGCCATACGGAAATATAATGGACCAACACACAAACTCTCTCTCTCTCTCTCTCTCTCTCTCTCTCTCTCTCTCTCTCTCTCTCTCTCTCTCTCTCTCTCTCTCTCTCTTTTTTTTTTTTTTTCCCCTCTATCAATCATCAATCAATCATCTATCTATCTATCTATCTATCTATCTATCTATCTATCTATCTATCTATCTATCTATCTATCTATCTATCTATCTATCTAATCTATCTATCTATCTATCTATCTATCTATCTATCTATCTATCTATCTATCTATCTATCTATCTATCTATCTATCTATCTATCCATCTATCCATCTATCTATCTATCTATCTATCTATCTATCTATCTATCTATCTATCTATCTATCTATCTATCTATCTATCTATCTATCTATCTGTCTATCTTCCATTCTCTCTCTCTTAGTCTTTCTTTCTGATCCCCTCTCATTCATTCTCTCTCTCTCTCTCTCTCTCTCTCTCTCTCTCTCTCTTTCTCTCTCTCTCCCTCTCTCTCTCTCACACACACACACACATACACACACACACGCTCATACATACAAGAAGAAACAAGTAAAAGAAACGAATAGATGCGCACACATACTTCCATTTACCCCCCCCCCCCCACACACACACACCCACACACATTCACTTTGATGCACATCCATTAATCCCCCGACCCTCAGTTCCATAATAAACCAGCCACCAATACAGTAAAAATTAAAGATAAGACAAACAAATACAAACAGAAGAATAAAACAAAAATCTCCCTGCATGTAACATGCTGCATGTTCTAGAATGATCATCCATCCACACACCCAACAAACAATGCCGGCCGACATTTCATTGACAAAACGACGTACAAAACTATTTATGTAAATGTCGCTGCTAGAAGCTCAAAGAAATAAATAACAATATGAAATTGAATGTAAGCTTCAACTTAATATACGTAAACAGATGAAAATGGACGTTTCAGGTATCTCATTCGTCTGTTGTGTTTCATTCATCCTGTTTTGTTGATAAGCGAGAAACCCGAAAGGTCCATTTTCATCTGTTTTCGTATATTACCTTGAAGCTTACATTCATTTTCACATTGTTATTTAAAACTATTTATGTGAAAATTCTGTCCATATTGTGAGGCCATGCGGCTTAGTGGTATGACACTAGCCTTCGGATTGGAAGGCCCAGGGTTCGAGTCCCACTCTCTGCGGCGCGTAGAACATTGTTGAGTCCTTGGAAAAGACTCTTTATCTCACTTTCTCTCATTGTGCACATGTGTAAAATGAGTTCTTGGGCGTTAACAGAATTCTGCCGTACTCTGGAAAAAAACTATATTTGAAAATTTGGCGAAGTCTCAGGTTTGACAATTTTTGCTGCTGTTCGATGAGGGTCATTTAAATGGATCGATATTTGAAGGACGAGTTTTCTGGCCACATTTTTAATATGGGGTTTTCCAGAATACGGCGAAGTTATCTCTGCTGAAGAAATTGTAATATCGCCTAACAGGCGTCATATCTCATCCTACACGTTGGTAAAATGTTGCTATATTAGGGATCTGTTGTTATGCGCCTTGGACGCGTTTACTGTATATTGCTCTATATAGAAGCTCACATGTTTGTGTGTGTATGTTTTTTTCTTTTTTGGTTTTTAATTTGTTATATCGCTCAATTACAATAGCCCCAACATCCAAAGTTTTTAAACCAGAGACTTCCGCGTATTGGGACAGCGGCGTGGCTCAGAGGTACCGTCATTGCTACGTACCCGAAAGGTATCAAGTTCGATCACCCGCCGCTGCGGTGTGTGGCCTTGAGCAAGTCACCTCCTCGCCCTAGATCAATTTGCGGCCTGGCAATGTGGCTGACGCCTGAGTTATCACAGTCTTCCCTTGGAATAGACCTAGAGACAAATTTCGCCTGTGGGATTAACAAAGTGAATTTTATTTATTTATTTATCTTTTATTTTATTTTTTGTATTCGTGATGAATTTTCCATTAGTCGGAAGGCAAAATTTAATCTATTGATAAATGAGTAACAATGGTCTGTTCTAAATGTGAGGCTAGCTGAGAAAACCCGGGAAGATGCGGCGAGCTTCGATTCGAGATATGAGCCAAAATCGAAGATAAGCTGTTTCCCAAATTTTACTCAGAAAAAAATTCATAACTTGTTTTCTAATAGACATAGAAAGAAAATTTAAAGTGGTAAATGATCAGATCAATGTGGTTTACACTACTACATACATAACTCAATTATAAAATTTGCGCATTTTTCGGGGTTTTCTCAGCCAGCCATATATGTGAAAAAAAGGCGTTTTGTAAGAGCTTGAAAACAGGCCCAGCATCTAAATGATTATTCTTTACATCAGCATTGGCCTGGCCATTATCATGGGATCGAGTCACTTCGCTTTCGCTCATTTTTTTGGCGCTGCACTGCGGCTGACGCCTAGGCTATTCCAATCATCCCTTGGAATAAACCCTAGAGACAAATTTCGCGTGTAGGATGAATGGAGGGAATTTTATTTTTTGTTTATTTATTCTTTTTTTTTTTTTTTTTTGTATTCGTGATATGATGGATTTTGCACCAATCGGAGGACAAAATTTAATCTCTCGATAAATGAGTAAAAATTGTGTGTCCAAAATGTGAAAAAAGGCGTTTTGTAAGAGCTTGAACACAGGCCCAGCCATCTATATGATTATTCTGTCGTTTGATTGGCGATCGTGCAGCCATCCAGCCAACATGCCTTTACATCAGCATTGGCCTCGCCATCATAATGGGATCGAGTCACTTCGCCTTAGCTCAATTTGCGGCGGTGCACTGCGGCTGACGCCTAGGTTACTCCAGCCTTCCCCTGGAATAGACCCTAGAGACTTAATTCCACGTGTAAGATGAATATAGGGAATTCTATAATTTATTTATTTATTTATTTATTTTTGCATTCGTGATATGATGGATTTTCCACCAGTCGGAAGACAAAATTTGATATATCGATAAATGAGTAAAACATGTGTCCAAAATGTGAAAAAAAGGCGTTTTGTAAGAGCCTAAAAACAGGCCCAGCCATCTATATGATTATTCTGTCGTTTGATTGGCGATCGTGCAACCATCCAGCCAAAATGCCTTTACATCAGCATTGGCCTCACATCATCATGGGATTGAGACACTCACAACAGACAGCCAGTACCCATCTGTCAAAAAATATGCTGTAATATTATGCTGTGATCTAGTCATGGTTATCTATGCGCTATACAAGTGTTATATTATTATTATTATTATTATTATTATTATTATTATTATTATTATTATTATTATTATTATTATTATTATTATT
>NC_088365.1:25473349-25488349 GCF_034508935.2 Berghia stephanieae
ACGCAAACAAACCGAAAAACAAAACAAAAACGAAACGAAAGTAAAACACAACATAAAACAATACCAAAAAAAAAAAAAAACATAACAAAATAAATAAACAGCAACAAAAATAAAACAACTAAATACAAAGCCAAACAAAACGAAACAAAAAAAAAAAAAAAAGAGAGATAACAAACAAACAAACAAAAACAAAAACTAGATTAAAAACCACCAAAACCAGGCCAAACAGTAAAGCAGCCCGGTAAAACATTTGGCCCAAAAGTCACTGGATTTTGTGAAAAGACGATGGCAATGAATAAATTTGTGTTTGTGTTTGAACATATTTTGGCCTACAAAAATAAAACTCGTCCTTCAAACATCGATCGATTTCACTCTCTCCTACCGATCATAAATCTCAGTATTTTCCCAAAATGGCAGGCTAACCCAACAGAAAAAATGTGATTTTTTAAACACAAACAAACTCTCTATAAAACAACTTATATTCTTATTAATTAAACAAAGATCAAACTTCAAAGTTTGTGATGTACAAAATAAATTTGAATTTTTAAAAGTGTAGGTATTGTTTTGTAACAAATGTGACGATTTTGTTGCAGGTGGTAAGGAGAGGGTTTAAGTGATCCTTATCGTGGCAAAAGGCATTTAATTTAATGACTTGAATGTGTTGTGTTTACTGCTGTCACAGTAAAGGTTGTTCACAATTATCTTATTAAATTTTATTTTATTAAGAACTGAATTCATCTCACTCCAGTTATATTTCGGTAGGCTTAGATAAACTTTACCTTCTAATATTAGATCGTCTTTCCTTTTATAGCCTTCCCTCGAATTAATTTCTAATTAGTGAATACTTTTCGTTCTACATTCTGTCACGTAGCCACTTATTATAAAAGCTGATAGGTCTAACATTCGACACTCACTTTCTCTCCACAATCTATGCCGGACGGCCAGTCGCTCTATTCCTATATATATACTGGAAGATTTTTATCTTTTGGGACTTTGTAGATATTATATCTACACCATTAAGACGCCGGAGCTTTTAACTTTGATTGTATAATCTTCAAGGATCAAACCCAAGCCCGCTGTCAAAGGACTACACAATAACTTCTTACCAATTGCCTGGAAGTGGAATTTTACGAGTCCGATCCTGTTATCAGAGGAATAGATCATCCAAGCCCATCAACTGCCTGGAAACGTAAACTTATGAACCTGACATATTATCATAAGTTACGTAAAATATTCATATCTCTATTTGTAACTGCCACGATCACTGTTTATCTCTTTTAATTAAATTTCATCATTATTTTTATTTCATTGTAAACAAATCGTTAATTGTTTTTCATTTATAGTAACTAGTAAATTCTGGGGCCTCATTCTACATATATCTTTATGCATAGTCGAGTAGCTCTTTACTCACTTGAGACCATGGCATTTTGGAGGGGACACATATAAAGAATTGAATTTATTTAGTTACTTATATCTATTTCATCTAACTTTAAAGTTTAAATTGTAAAACTCTTAATTGCCCCACTTGATCATATTTTAATTGAACTCCCTATTTACAGGATTAATTTTTTTTTCTTTTTCATTTCTTCATTTAAATGGAATAGCAATTTATCCATTCATTCTTTCATTCAAATTGAATAGCATTTTATTGATTCATTCCTTCATCCATTTATTCATTTATAAATCATTCATTCATTCATTGTTCATTCATTTATTTATTCATTCATTCATTCATCCATTCATTCGTTTATTCACCCATTTATCCAATCATTCATACATTTATTCCTCCCTTCATTCTTTCATTCATACATTATCCATTCATTCATTCATTTATTCACTCAGTTTTTCATTCATTCATTCATTCCTTGTCCACTTTGTTATTATATCACATATTTCATTTTGTTGTTTGCCTCATTCATGAATTGTTTTCAATATGTTTACATTCCATAACGATTCATTCACCTATCAACCAATCACTCAGTGTTGTGAACACATTTTGTAACTATTGTAAATCTTACGATATTTTATTGTTTTGTATTTCAGACATCACTGTTAAACACTCTTCAATGCCTAATTACAATTGTTGAACAACCATTGAACAAGAGAGAGGTCCCAGCCACGAACTGAGTTGGTAAATATATCCTTCATTATTCTCTTTTACATGAGTTGGGCATCACATAGTAACTATAGACATCGTGATTTGTTTTGCATAGTGATTTGTTTTAAATGCATTTTTGGCATATTACTGTTACCGAAAACCACTTATATATTATGTTCTGAAAAGTGAGTCTTTAAAAACTAAATAATAATAAAAGGAGTCTACTAGCCGTCGTGTTATATTTAGTGATAGATAACTTGGGATTATTTTGGCATCCTATTATTGTTATCACACTCTAGTATATTAGCGTCATTGCGAATAATTGTACACAAACTAACGACGAGTCACACACATTGGTGATACATTTTTCGTAGTAACATAGTTTAGAGTACACGCGATTGACACATTGTTATTGACACAAGTCATAATAACTCCGCATTGTATTGACACATTGCTTTATAAGATATAACGATAAAAGGGATCAAATTCAACATACATAATAAGTTGAAATAAGAGAGAGAGATTTCTAAAAATAGAACAGTTCATTCCAGTAAGTGTAAATAAATAAAACAGTCAGTAACAGTATCCTGTCAATATAATATATATAAAACATCGTAACTAATTTATTGCAAAAATGGAAGCATATAAAAGATACTTAAGTCTCGCAAAGGACTTAGAAATACCCAGGAAAGGATATTTTCATGGTGCGAAGAGAAAATAAAAGAAGAAAAAGAAGAAAGAATTCGTAGAGAAGAAAATGAAGAAAGAATTCGTAGAGAAGAAAATGAAGAAAGAATTCGTAGAGAAGAAAATGAAGAAAGAATTCGTAGAGAAGAAAATGAAGAAAGAATTCGTAGAGAAGAAAAAGAACATGAAGAAAGAATACGTAGAGAAGAACGAGAAGAAAGAGTCCAAGAAAGGGAACTAAAAAGACAAATAGCTTTAGCAGAAGAGGAAACCAAAAGGACCCAAATGATGCTGGAAATTGAAAAAAACAAAAACCGGTCATGAAAGAAAACATAATAATAGTGATGAATTTTTCGTGAAACTTCCACGCATGCCAACATACGATGAACGCTCAGACTGTCTAGAATCCTTCTTACACCGATTCGAAGTTCAGGCTAAAGGTTATCGTTGGCCAGAAAGCAAATGGGCCACAGCCTTGATTAACTGCTTATCCGGAGAACCGCTAAAAGTTTTCTATACCTTAACAACTGAAGATGCAGATGACTATGGTAAAATTAAAGACGCTCTACTAAAAAGATTTAGATTAACGGAAGATGGTTACCAGGAAAGGTTTCACACTGCAAAACCGGAAAGTGGAGAAGACTTTAATACATTCGTGAACCGAATTACTCAATTTCTAAATCGGTGGCTTGAGTTGGCAAACGTAAAACAAGACGACTTTGCAGGCCTTTACTATCTCACGCTGAAGAATCGAATCTATCAAGCTTGCAACCCAGATTTAGTCGCATTCTTTAAAGAGAGAAACCCAGAAAACTTGGACAAATTAAAAATCTACGCAGAAAACTTTAACAGCGCACATCCATTGACACCCCTTAGCAGAACATTGAAGGAACCATACTACGCTGCTGCTGCTCAGAGTCCAGGTACACCTAAAGTTCAGTACTCAAATAGAACGAGCCGATCAATCACTCGGAACACGCAAGTGAAACAGGATGACCATAGTAACAAACCATGGAACAAACAGTTCAATAGAGACCATAGCCGACCCTATCAAAACAAAACAAGAAATAGCACTGACAATAATACTGAGTATAAGAAAACCAACAAACCTATAATTAAATGTCAATATTGTGGAATGAAAGGCCACACAGCAGACAAATGTTACAAAATCGTGGGATATCCGAAAGAAACTGCAAATGCATCACTCCAAACCAGTGTAAATAATCAGACACGAGTAATGTCAGGAGAAAATATAATATGTATATAATATGTATTGCGTGAAAGGTATGTCACTTTTAACACAAACTCACAAGTCAGGATCGCTATTTTTTTTTTGAAGGCAAAGCTAATGGAACTGATTGCAAAATATTGAGAGACACAGGATGCAGTACAGTAGGAATAAAAGCATCTTTGATCAATGACGAAGACAAAACTGGAAAAACGGTACAGTGCATCACATTCAGTGGCACAGTCGAAACCTTTGAAACAGCTAATGTGTACATAGAAACCCCATACTATACAGGAATAGTGGAATGCTGTATACTTCCCAACCCCGTCGCTGATGTTATTGTTGGCAATATAAAAGGTCTTAAAGACAACCCAACAGATGTAAAAGAATGGTCATTAACCCAAGAAACAGCTTGTCTAGCAGAAACAAGAAAGATGACTAAGACAACAGAGAAGCCAATGACTATTTCTCTAGAACCACAACAATTTGACAGGAACACGTTCATTGAAGAACAGAAAAAGGACCCGACTTTAACATCATATTTCAATATCGCAAACAAAGGGACGAAATCAAAAGTTGAATACATCATTGAAAAAGATATTCTGTTCAGGTTACATAGGAAAAGAAACAAAATAGCTAAACAACTGGTCACGCCGAGTATTTACAGAAACAAAATCCTTGGAATAGCGCACGATTCAATAACTTCTGGACATCTTGGGAGCTCTTCCACATTGAAGAGAATATCCGAGAATTTCACATGGCCTGGGATTACTAAAGACGTCCGAGAATATGTGAAATCGTGTGACACATGCCAAAGAAGAGTCGCAAAAGGCAGAATACCGAGATTGCCATTAGAGACAACCCCAGTTATTGAAAAAGTTTTTCAAAAAGTTGCAATTGACATTATAGGCCCTTTAACAAAATCAGATAGAAACCATACACACATACTAACACTAGTCGATTACGCAACCAGGTGGCCAGAAGCGATAGCATTGAAATCAACTACATCGGATCACATAGCTGAAGCATTGATGACAATTTTTACTAGAATAGGCATACCAAATGAGATACTGTCGGACAATGGACCCCAATTTACATCACATATGATGCATGAAACCATGAAACTCATGGGAATCCAACACTCATTCACAACTCCCTACCACCCCCAAGCAAATGGTCTTTGTGAAAGATTTAATGGCACTCTAAAGAATATGTTAAGAAAAGTGTCAGCAGAAAAACCAGATGATTGGGACAGATACTTACCAGCAATCCTATTTGCATATAGAGAAATACCCCAAGAATCTACAGGCTACTCCCCATTTGAGTTGATGTATGGACGATCACCTCGCGGCCCGATCAATATAGTAGCCGACATTTGTAAAGGGAATGAGGACAATAACGAAATTATGTTTGCTTACGAATATGTAAGAAACCTGAAAGACAGAATAGAGGACACATGTAAGCTAGCACAGGAATCCGTCACTAAAAAAAGCAGAGAAATACAAGGAATACTCCGATCGAAAAAGCAAATCAAGAAAATTTGAGATTGGTGACAAAGTACTAATACTCTTACCCGATGACTCGAATAAACTTTTAGCTACATGGAAAGGACCATTTAAAATAACAGCAGTAAAATCTAATGTTAATTACGAGATTAAAATTAACAACACAACAAAGACATTCCATGCAAATATGCTAAAAAAGTATTTTGATAGAGACACAGTGTCGCAACCTATGTTTACTAATATCGAAGCTTCAAATGCAGGATTGATCATACCGTTGGTCATGGGACACAGACACCCGAGACAGAGAAACAAACAAAAATCGCACAATTGCAACCACCTAAGACAAAAAAAGAAGTACGCAAAGTACTTGGGCTCCTAAATTTTTACAGGAAATACATTTACAACTTCGCGCACATCGCGACACCGCTAACAAATCTGACAAAGAATGGGTCACCGAACAAAATTGTTTGGACAGAAGTGTGTCCGAATAGCTTTAACCAATTAAAGGCATTACTCTGTTCAGAACCAATTCTTAAATTACCCGACATATCAAAAGAATTTGTTGTAAGAACTGACGCGTCTGATAAAGCATCGCAGGTATACTATTACAGGAGCATGAGGGAACTCTAATGCCTTGCTTATATGCAAGCAGAAAATTATTGGACAGAGAATCACGATACTCTGTAATAGAGCGTGAAGGACTGGCCATCGTCTTTGCTTTAAAGACATTCAGCAGATATCTACTGCTAAAAGAGTTTGTGGTCGAAACGGACCATAAACCACTCACGTACATAAGAAATAACAAAATGAATAATAGTAGAGTACTAAGGTGGAGTCTATTTTTGCAAAATTACACTTTCAGTATCTCTCACATACCAGGCTGTGAAAATATTCACGCCGACCTACTTTCTCGATTAGTGTGAACACGTGAGAAGGGTATAACTTAACCTCCCATGCATACTGTTAGTTACCTCGCAAATTATGCCAAATCAGAACGCACAAATTCGATAATTTTATTTGTAAACATGATGACCCAACTTAATGTAACATTGAGTATTGTTTGGATATATATACCATACCCATTCATGATTTGGGAAATCTTCTCTTTATCTATTATTGTTATGAATTTTCACTCATTTATGATTAATAATTGAAATGTCAATATTCCATTTACATTTTCATTCATTTCATTCAGTAAATTACCTTCATATCATCGACTTAAATCATGCTTCATTGCCATCACTATTGTTTATCACAATGATTTGTAATCACATTGCCACCATGTTGTTCATCACAATGATTTGTAATCACAATCTTTCATTGTTATTGTCACTCATTCATATACCTACGTTAATATAAACATTTCCATGTCTAGTTAATAAATAATTTAATTGTAGCACAAATCATAACAATGGATTAATGCTAGAGTATCATGATAGTAAATTTACTTCCGTTTGTAAAATCTATCTTTCCCATAATGGTTAAAGAGTATATTTCAAACGTGGGGTGGGGGTGTCACAGTAAAGGTTGTTCACAATTATCTTATTAAATTTTATTTTATTAAGAACTGAATTCATCTCACTCCAGTTATATTTCGGTAGGCTTAGATAAACTTTACCTTCTAATATTAGATCGTCTTTCCTTTTATAGCCTTCCCTCGAATTAATTTCTAATTAGTGAATACTTTTCGTTCTACATTCTGTCACGTAGCCACTTATTATAAAAGCTGATAGGTCTAACATTCGACACTCACTTTCTCTCCACAATCTATGCCGGACGGCCAGTCGCTCTATTCCTATATATATACTGGAAGATTTTTATCTTTTGGGACTTTGTAGATATTATATCTACACCATTAAGACGCCGGAGCTTTTAACTTTGATTGTATAATCTTCAAGGATCAAACCCAAGCCCGCTGTCAAAGGACTACACAATAACTTCTTACCACTTGCCTGGAAGTGGAATTTTACGAGTCCGATCCTGTTATCAGAGGAATAGATCATCCAAGCCCATCAACTGCCTGGAAACGTAAACTTATGAACCTGACATATTATCATAAGTTACGTAAAATATTCATATCTCTATTTGTAACTGCCACGATCACTGTTTATCTCTTTTAATTAAATTTCATCATTATTTTTATTTCATTGTAAACAAATCGTTAATTGTTTTTCATTTATAGTAACTAGTAAATTCTGGGGCCTCATTCTACATATATCTTTATGCATAGTCGAGTAGCTCTTTACTCACTTGAGACCATGACAACTGCTATAAGGACATATAACATCCTCCATAAAACACAAGATGGAAAATGACATCCTCCATAATACTCAAGATGGAAATGACGTCCTCCATAATACACAAACTGGAAAATGACATCATCCATAATACACAAACTGGAAAATGACATCATCCATAATACACAAACTGGAAAATGACATCATCCATAATACTCAAGATGGAAATGACATCCTCCATAATACACAAGCTGGAAACTGAAATCCTCCTTAAAACACAAGCTAGAAATCTTTTTAAACAAATGTCTAAAAAAAAATTTTCAACATATTTTGACCTACAAAAATAAAAACAGTGGATCTATTAAAGAAAGCTGACAGCACACTCACATAGGCCATCTTCTTCTTTTTATTTGGCTTTCAATGCAAACATTGAAAGCCAAATAAAAAGAAGAAGATGGCGTTGACTGCCAGTCCTAGTGGGTTCCAGCGTAGCCATCGTTAACATAATATAGCCTGACACTAGAAGAACCGATGGCTGCGCTAGAACCCTCAAGGACTGGCAGTTTGACGTCATTTTTTAGGTTTGTGTAACGTCTAGTGAGTTGTCGTTAGTAGAGCCGTAGCCGTCGTTATGTTATAGCCTGATACTGAAATCCAAAAGGACTGGCAGTTTGACGTCATTATTTGGTTTTTGCACCGCCCAGTGAGTTCTGTTTGTAGTGCTCATGGAAATAAGTTTTTTCATTGGTTGAACTATTGAATACAACTCCCGATTTGTTTTCTTTTGTGGCAAAAGACTGGCATTTTGACGTCATATTTTGGTTAGTATCAGGCCATAACTTTACGAAGGCCACGGTAGAGCTCAGGGAAATAAGTTATTTCATTGGTTGAACTATTGAATACAACTCACGATTTGTTTTCTTTTGTGGCATTTTGACGTCATGTTTTGGTCAGTGTCAGGCTATAGATAGAATGCGCTTGGCCAAGGAGTTCACAACATTGCCATCCGGAAGTATAACGGACCAACACACAAACTCTGTGTAACCATGAACTTTTATAGTCTGGTTAATACAGTTTAGTGAGAACAACTCACAAACGCGGATGGCAAAAACAATAACAAAGGCCTGAGTGACGTCATCTGCATACTATCTATAACTTTACGATGGATACGGTTCTAGTGTCAGGCTAAAAGTTCACGATGGCTCCGCTCTGTGCCTCCACTCTTTGCCTCCACGCCTTCATTTTATCATAGACTAAACTCATTTCGATCAGTATAAAGAGTCAAGTTTTCCGCTGACCTAAAACAAACAAAATATAATAAATCACTTCTTCAAAGCGTTCATTAAATATAAATTATGATTACATATATAGAGATCAAACCACCACTAGTACTATCAAAACATTCAACGTTGTTTTTTGTTTTGTCACTGAACGACAAAATGCTTTTTCTAATTAATTTTTCTTTTTTCTTTTATATTAGCCAGAAAATATATTATTATACTAGATAGTTATTTTATCATCCTGTCAATCTGGATATCACGGATTTGTACAGGATAGATAGATAGATAGATAGTTAGATAGATAGATAGATAGATAGATGGATAGATAGATAGATAGATAGATAGGTAGGTAGATAGGTAGGTAGATAGATAGATATAGATATAGATATAGATAGAGAGAGAGAGAAAGAGAGAGAGAGAGAGAAAGGGAGAGAGAGAGAGAGTTGGGGGGGGGTGAGAGAGAAAGATAGAGAGAGAAAGACACACACACAAACACATACATGAGAGAGAGAGTAAGCGGGAGAGAGAGAAAGAGTGAGGGAGAGAAAGAAAAAGAAAGAAAGAAAGAAAGAAAGAAAAGAGAGAGAGAGAGAGAGAGAGAGAGAGAGAGAGAGAGAGAGAGAGAGAGAGAGAGAGAGCAATTAGTACCTTTCCAAGGACTCAACTTTACCCCACTCAGAGAAGGACTCGAACCCCGAACCTTCCAGTCCGTATGCCCACATAACCGCACTCGTAGTAGTACTAGTATAAAGAGTCATTGGTGTTTGCAGGAAATGAACATTTTCTGGCCAAATTGTAAAAAATAAAGATGTTTTGTCAGTCCAAACCAAACTTGGCCAGCCAGCCAGCCAGACAGCTTGCCCTGCCTTGCCCGACGAATGAATCGATTCTGATAGTGATTTCCCATTCATATAATATCCGTATGTTATATTCATTAATATAACATGATCATGGAGTATATTATACAGTTGTTCTACATCTCTTTGATGGATGGATTGGTTGATACGGGTAGTAGATAGAGATAGCATCACAGAACACGACGACCCAAAAACCAATTAACTCTGGAAAAAAAAACACAAACACGTAATTCAAAATTTAGTCAGAAAAAATGTCCTTCAAACATCGATCGATTTAAATGACCCTTATCTTGGGGAAAAAAAAAAGAAAAAGAAAAAGTCTTAAACCTGGTACTTAAGGAAGACCTCGCGAAGTCCCAGGTTTGAGAGCTTGTTTTTTTTTGTTGTTGCCAAGATGAAGGTGATTTAAATCGATCGATATTTGAAGGACGAGTTTTCTGGCCAAATATTTAAATACGTAATTTGTATATTTTTCAGACTGCGGCACTAGTTAACTAGTTAAAAGAGATCTGTATCAATTGATTTGGGTCGACCCGAGGACGGCGATTGATGTTAATCAAAGCCAACTGTTTAAAAAAAAACAAACTATGTGGGTTTTTTTTGGTATTTTTTTTTCATTCTTAATTAAGGATGGTAACTCTTGTTTTTTTTGTTGTTGTTTTGTTTTGTTTTTTTCAATAATGAGTGGAAAACCCAGAAGAATAAGTGGAGAAGTAAAGTCTATTACGAATAGGCATTCCTATATTTTACTTATTATATATTACTGTATTATGAAAATTAACATAGATCGAGACGAATCTTTTGAACCATCAATGATCAAAATAGATCCTGTAATAAAAGTCTGTAGGTGCGCGCAAAATGACTTTGACAAATAAGGCGGCGAGGCGAGATAGCGGATTCCCAACGTCAAATGACCGATCATATTGCTCCATCGAACGTAGACACTGTTTCTCACAAGGGAGAGGACATACACACGCTGTTTATAATAATATACTTGAAAATTAAATCACGCAGATTGTCATAAAATAGCAGTGTGAAAGCGTTACAAGCTGCTGCTGACGGTACCTCTGTTAATTTAATGTATGAAAACAATGTTAGAAAATATGAAGATTAGTAAATAATCTAATGAATGCTAATTAAATTGATAAATAAACTTAAAATCTAAAACTAAACTTGAGCTTTTATATATGCTTTCAAAATTAATCCACTAACACATGCTCAAAGCGCTTTACCAATTGTCCTCCTGAACCAAAATACATGTTAAACATGTAAAACAGAATATTACAATTTCTTTCTACAGTAGACCAATGCTGGTTAACGGCCGAGCTAACTTCAATTTTTACACGGAGTAATGTGACAGAATGTGAGTAAAGATATGATAAATTTAGATAAAGATTTAGATTTTTAAAATAAGAATATAAGTCGCGAAGTCCCAGGTATGAGAGGGTTTTCTTTTTTTTTTAATTCCAAGATGAGGGTCATTTAGATCGACCGATATTTTATTTGAAGGACGAGCTTTCTGGCCAAATTTTAAAATAATGTGGGTTTTTTTCCAGAGTACGACAGAGTGAAAAATTCAACCCCGATAGAAGAGCATTGACTTCATACGGGTTTTGAACATATGTCCTCTTTGATTGGTACCGTTGACAAGGCATAAGTAGGCCACCGACATTTTTCCATTTTGTCTGTTGTGGATTTCCCAGCAAATTCCAGTTTTTATAAAAGATTTCCAGGATACACCTCCGACGATCAATCGACTTCAGAGAGAAACTTTATCTGGGATTCGTTGTTCTAGCGTCAGGCGTGTCGGCGGTATAATGTGGCGGCAACATCAAAGGCGGTGGGTGGCGGCTTCAGACTTATCAAAGTGTTCCTGTCTGGGGTGACCAGGTGCTATGACGTCATTGAATGGCTGGGAATTCCGACTTTTGGATCGTCGGCGGCTTTATCACAAGCCTGTCTCGTTTTTGAAACCCCTTTTTGGTGAATGGGAAAGTGGGGTGGGGGGAGGGGGGGGGGATCAAGCGTTAGTTAGCATGACCAGATGCTGAATGGGTGAGAATGAGCGTAAACTCATGAATTTATAATTGAGCTTTTGAGCTTTTACATAGTGCAATATCCACTGAACATGCTCAAAGCGCTTTACAAGGGGTCCCTGACCAACAACAACAACAACAGCAACATGTAGAACGAAACATGACGTCTGCTAGGCGATGTTACAAAATTTTTTTTCTGACAGAGACAACGCTGTTAACGGCGAGCTACTCATTTTACACCTGGGTACGGTGAGAGAATGTGAGTAAAGAGCCTTTTCCAAGGATTCAACTATGCGCTGAGCGAGGCACGAGCGAGGCTCGAACCCATGACCTTCCGATCCGAAAGCGAGTGTCATACCACTGGACCACATAGCCTCACGGCAGTAAAACCTGTTCAAAGAAAGTCTTTGAGAATAAGATTCAATAGTCTGATGTCACGTCCGTCCAGCAACCAACAGCTTGGTTGAAGTAGAATTTCTCTCGCCAAAATGTTACATGGTGTATCGTAAATGGATTCCAATATTATGTTTTACTCAGAAAAACACTTAACGTGCTCAAAGCGATTTACAAGGGGCCCGTGGCCAACAGCAACACTTAACATTTAGGACAGGACATGACGCCTGTTAGGCGATATTACAATTTTTTTCGGACAAAGACGATGGACGCTGTTAACGACCAGGTACTCATTTTTCACCTGAGTACGGCGAGAGAATGTGAGTAAAGAGCCTCTTCCTTTACCAATGACTCCACTATGCGCCGAGCCGAGTGAGGCTCAAACCCAGGACCTTCCGATCCGAAAGCCAGTGTCATACCACAAGACCACTATATAGATAGTATGCGCTTGGCTAAGAAGCTCACAACATTGCCATCCGGAAATATAATGGACCAACACACAAACTATGTGTAACCGTGAACGTTTATAGTCTGCTTAAAACAGTTTAGTGAGAATTATTCATAAACGCAAATGGCAAAAAACAATATCAAAAACCAAAGTGACGTCATCTTCATTCTATCATTGAAGTCAAAGTTTTATGGCTAAAATACGCTTCAACAGTCGTAACGTCACTTCCCTCGTTATGACGCGTGTATCTTAGTAACTGGCTCTAAACTATCGGAACAATGGCGGACACCCTTATGAAATAAAAGCGTATCTAGAAGAAAAAAACCCCCCATAAATCTGATCATGTTTTGACTTTTACACATTCTGATCCAAAGACATATGAAAAGTTCTAGCCAGCATGAAGAATAAAAAGGACATATTTTCTTTATTTAGAACCACGATGGCCGCCGTTGCTGGGCGACGTGACATCAGACTATTGAATCCAAATGGTTTTGATAAAAAGTTATTTGTCAGAGTCAGCTCGTATTGAGTAGACTGGGCCATCGCAATGTGAATGGGACCGTTTAGTCGATGTCTTTGTTGGGCGTCTCTGGTGTCGCTGAATTTCCGATAGGGGGCGCCACATGATGTAGAATTGATAATATCACGATGGATAATATCGCTTCATATTATGATATTTCCAATTCCCTCAAGTCTACCCCCTCCCTTTCCCCCCCCCCCCCCCCCCGCGCTTTTATAATATATATATATATATATCCCCATCTCTCTCTCTCGCTCCCTCTCTCTCCCTCACACACACACACATACACACACACACACACTCTCTCTCTCTGTATATATATATATATATATATATATATATATATATTATATATATATATATATATATATATCTCCTGTCTATATCGCCCCTCTATTATCTATCTATCTATCTATCTTTCTATCTATCTATCTATCTATCTATCTATCTATCTATCTATCTATCTATATATTTATCTATCTATCTATCTATCTATCTATCTATCTATCTATCTATCTATCTATCTATCTATCTATCTATCTATTTATCTATCTATCTATCTATCTATCTATCTATCTATCTATCTATCTATCTATCTATCTATCTATCTATCTAGTATTCATCCATCAATGCATGTCCGTCGAAAATCTCTCAAATTCCCTATCTCAGCTCCCACCCCCCCCCCTCGCTCCCTCCTCGGGCGCGCCATTTCAGCCCATATTTTGCAAATGCTCATACACCCCCACCCTCCAATCCCTAAAAAACATAGCGCCCCCCCCCCCCCCTCCCCTCACCACTTTCCCCTTTGATTTATCCCCGAGACCGAGAGAATGACAAGAGAGCATAGCAGCATGTTGTTGTTCCCCAATCAAAGAATTACACTGGCTATCGACCCATCATCATGCCTGTCTCCCGGTGTGTTTGTCTATTTCGCTATTATATCCTTGTTCTCTCCGTTCGGCCGTCCGCCTGTCTGTCAGTCTGTCTGTATGTTTGTTTGTTTTTCTGTTTGTCTGTCTAATTGTAATATCTATTCCGGTCTGTCTGTCTGTCTGTCTGATTGTCTGTGTGATTGTCCGTCTGATTGTCTGATTGTCTGTCTGATTGTCTGTGTGATTGTCTGTGTGATTGTCCGTCTGATTGTTTGTCTGATTGTCCGTCTGATTGTCTGTCTGATTGTCTGTCTGATTGTCTGTCTGATTGTCTGTCTGATTGTCGGATTGTCTGTCTAATTGTCTGATTGTCTGTCTGATTGTCTGATTGGTTGTCTGATTGTCTCTCTATGTGTTTGTCTGTTTACTAGTTACATCCATTTATGTATGTCTGTCCGATTGTCAGTATGAATGCTTGTTTGTTTTCTGTTTGTGTGTATCGCTATCCGTAACCGTCTGTCTGTCTGTCTGAGTGTCTGTCTATATGCTTGTTTGTTTTCTGGTTGTCTGTTTAGCTGTTACATCCATTACTATAATCTGTCTGTCTGTCTGTTTGTCTGTCTGTATGCTTGTTTTTTTGTTTTCTGTTTGTGTGTCTCACTGTCCATAACTATTTATCTGACTGATTGTCTGTCTGTATGCTTGTTTGTTTTCTATTTGTTGTCTGTCTCGCTATCGCATCCATTTCTGTTCGTCTGTCTGAAAAACTATTATATCTCTTTACCCCCCCCCCCCCTTCCCCCCCCCCCCCCTCTCTCTCTCTCTCTCTCTCTCTCTCT
>NC_088365.1:25493349-25505849 GCF_034508935.2 Berghia stephanieae
AGGGTCTGTCTCGGATAAGGTCATTGTACAAAGTTGTGGATTACTAAAACTTTTAATTTTAAGCCCTGGAGATTTAATTTTAGCAGATAAAGGTTTCCTGATTCAAGATATTTTACCTCAAGGAGTAACTGTAAATATCCCTCCCTTTTTACATAATAAATTTACTGAAAATGAGATTTTATTAACAAAAGAAATTGCTTCATGTAGAATTCATGTTGAGAGGGCTAATGGAAGACTGAAAAATGTTAACATCCTCTCATATATTTCAACCATGTTAAGAGAAACATCTGATATTATTTTTCAATTAGTTGCAGCACTTGTCAATCTCCAGTCTCCTCTGATTAAGGAGACTGCATTTTGTTAGCTTTGCCATTTATTTTGTACAACACACATAATTTGTTCATCATCATCAAATCACCATTCAAAATAATGGTTTTGTAGGTCACCCATACATGATTTTACATGATAAACATGACAAATTATGGCATTGTTGTATCAATGTATGTTCAATGTCATTCACATTGTTAAATAAAATATGACAAATTAGTTTTGGACTGAATCAACCCAAGGCATCATCAAGATAGATCTGTGGAAGTAAAAGAATAAAAGATTCAAATTTAGAGCTGCGACCATGCTCAATAGGCAAAAAACAAACAAATAATAAAACGTCTGTTGTGGTCTTGTGGTATGACACTCGCTTTTAGATCAGAAGGTCCTGGGTTTGGGCCTCGCTCGGTGCATAGTTGAGTCCTTGGAGAAGGCTCTTTACTCACAATCTCTCACCGTACTCAGGTGTCAAATGAGTACCTGGCCATTAACAGCGTTGTCTCTGTCGAAAAAATTGTAATATCGCCTAACAGGCATCATGTCCCGTCTTACATGTTAAATGTTGCTGTTGGCCAGGGACCCCTTGTAAAGCACTTTGAGCACATTTAGTGGATATTACGCTATATAAAAGCTCAATAAAAAAAATTAAGTGGTTCTTTCATTCATCTTGCTTTGTTGATAAAGGGGAAATCCGAAACGTCCATTTTATCTGTTTTTGTATATTAAATTGAAGTTCACATTCAATTTCACAATGTTATTGATCTCTTCGAGTTTCAAGCAGCAACCTTTACATTACACCTTAACCCAATAGGAAGTTTAGTTTACCGTGACTAACACTGGTCTAAATAAATAAATAAAATTCCCTTTATTCATCCCATAGAGGAACTTTATCTCTAGGGTCTATTCCCAGGGAAGACTGAAATAACCGCAGTGCAGCGCCGCAAATTGAGCTAGGGCGAGGTGACTTGCTCAAGGCCACACAGCGCAGCGGCGGGTGAACGAACTCGGTACCTATCGGGTACGAAGCAAAGACCGTACCGCTGATCCACGCTGCCCCTATGCCTACCACATGAAGTATAATAAAATGTCTAGCGTGATTGGTGATTGTGATGCTCATATGAGTATTACAATAAAGGTTACAATACGATACTAAATAGTATGTAGTAGACTATAGTCAATAGCAACGATTAGCGAAGCAAGACCTCAAAGTCAAAGACTCAAAGTCCGTGGTCCATAAGATAAAAACACAATGATTCAATGACTCTCTCTCTCTCTCTAACTAAAATCGAACGTAAACAGTAAAATTTTTCTATTGGATATACTAAATCAACTTAAACTCAAAGTAAACTGATTATTGTCCAACAGTAGTTTTACGGGGATGTGAGATTTTGAGAGTGAGAGTCAGAAGACGAAATGACTTACCTTCACAGAATACTCTTTATTCTTCGTGCTGGCTTGAACTTTGCGAAACATCAAGCCATCTGAGTAAGTGAAAGTCAAAACACGACCTGACTGATGATGATTTTCACCTCGCGAGACACTTCTATGCTCATTGGAGAAGTATTTCATGAGGGCGGTGATGGAAATAAAGTTAGTGTCGCCATTTTTCTCGATTGTTTAGAGCCAGCCGGTTCGTTACCATGCGTTGCTGCGCGGGATGACGTCACGACTTTTGAAGACTTGTATAGATAGTATGCGCTTGCCCAAGAAGCTCACAACATTGCCATCCGAAAGTATAACGGACCAACATACAAAACTGCGTGTAACCATGAACTTGTATAGATAGTTCGAAGATGACGTCACTCAGGCCTTTGTTATTGTTTTTGCCATCCGCGTTTGTGAGTTGTTCTCACTAAACTGTATTAACCAGACTATAAACGTTCATGGTTACACAGAGTTTGTGTGTTGGTCCGTTATACTTCCGGATGACAATGTTGTGAACTCCTTGGCCAAGCGCATTATATCTATAGATAGTATGCAGATGACGTCACTCAGGCCTTTGTTATTGTTTTTGCCATCCGCGTTTGTGAGTTGTTCTCACTAAACTGTATTAACCCGACATAAAAGTTCATGGTTACACAGAGTTTGTGTCTTGGTCCGTTATACTTCCGGATGGCAATGTTGTGAACTCCTTGGCCAAGCGCATTATATCTATAGTCTGGTTCATACAGTTTACTGAGAATTACTCATAAACGCGGATGGCAAAAACAATAACAAAGACCAGAGTGACGTCAAATTCGAACTATCTATATCCAATACTCTCGTCTCTTGTCATTGTCCTTCCTAAGTCTTGTAAATCAAACTGAAGTTTCACATTTTCACATTTTGACTAAAACTTACATTTTTGCCACTTAGTTTTCACATTAATATAATACAGTTTTGAGACTGCTTGTCACATTTTTATCAAGTCACACATTTAACGTGTGTGTGTGTGTGTGTGTGTGTGTGTGTGTGTGTGTGTGTGTGTGTGTGTGCGTGCGCGCGCGCGCGCTGTTAAGGCGGGGCAGAAAACTGATGATCTTTGCGATATTTGACTGAAGCCGACATGGAACAGAAAATCAATTATGCAAATGAAATAGCCATCTTTATATTGGAATTATGTTAATCGTTCTTGACACTCGTGTACCGTCTCTCGTTAACTCATTACACGCGGGGATCGATTACACTGAAAACGTGTTGAGTCCGCGCTTGTATCAGTAATGATGAGAGAAACAAGGGGTAAGGAGTAACGTGTCAGATGAGAGAGAGAGAGAGAGAGAGAGAGAGAGAGAGAGAGAGAGAGAGAGAGAGAGAGAGAGAGAAAGAGAGAGAGAGAGAGAGAGAGAGAGAGAGAGAGAGACAGAGAGAGAGAGAGAGAGAGAAATGGATACATAAAAAAGAGAGTGAGAGAGATAGATAGATGGATAGAGAGAGAGGAAGAGAGTGAGAAAGAAAGAGAGAGATAGAGAGAGACTGATATATATATATATATATATATATATATATATATATATATATATATATATATATATATATATATATATATCTGCGGTGCGCATGAAATCTGTGTTGCTTTTAAAATCACATTTGGCCATTCTTAGGTTATTTAGATATGTCATTCTTTGTCTTCCTCTAGCTCTCTTTCCTTCGATCATCCCAGATGTTACCAACTTTTCTATTCCGTCTCTTCTCCACACATGTCCCAGAAACCGTAACTGCCTCTTTCTGATGGTATGATCAACATTCTTCCCTTTCTCACCTTTTCCAACACTTCCTCGTTCGTATACTTGACTGTCCATGATAGCCTCAACATTCTTCTATATATCCACATCTCAAATGCATCTAACCTCCTAGTACATTCTTTGTCAAGCGTCCACGTTTCACAACCATATAAAAGGGTACTTACATAACATAAATTTCCACTAATTTCATTCTGGTCTTCAACTTTAAATTGTTTGTCACTACTGGTCGCATTTTATGGAACACGTTTTTTGCTATTGCTATTCTTAGTTTTATATCCTCTATGTCACGCGCGTCATGGGTGATGATAGTGCCTAAATATTTACATTTCTTTACTTGTTTGATCGTCTCTCCTTTGCTTGACAAGTGGAAGGTCGTGTTGTTGTCATTCTTTGAGACCACCATGCATTCGGTTTTCTTAACATTTAGTTTCAGGCCCATCTCTTCACTTTCACTTCAGCCAATAACGAAAACAATACAAAACATTAACAATCCATCACTTAAAGTCTAGCATTGCGGTAAAAAAAGTATTATTTGGCACATGTTGTCTTGTCCAAAAGTACTTGAAATTCAAAAAGGGTTTGAGCCCGAAAGTTGGGTTTTTTCCCTTCTAAGCTGTTATATTCATTTCTGTTTAATACTTTTTACAGTCCGCAGCTTCTCACAGCTTAGTATCACTTTGACATGGCTATTAAAAGTGACTTGGTTTTTTGACGTGAACGTTTCTGGCTTTAATTATGGTAATGTCTGTTTTGTCAGAGCAAGGCAGAATAGCATCGTGTGTTTTATATGAGGTCAGATGTCCCGTGTGATCCAACCCAACACACCTGACTGTGCTGGTTTTATGCAGTGTCATCAGTCAGCTGATTGGAAGGTGAAGGCCGTTTGGGTTTGGTTACCAAGGTCAAGGGCACGGGGGTCTTCAGTTGTGCTGCTGATGCTGGGGTTGATGGAAAGGATGGTTGTGGTAGTGGTGATTGTGATGGTTGTGGTAGTGGTGATAGTGATGGTTGTGGTAGTGGTGATAGTGATGGTTGTGGTAGTGGTGATAGTGATGGTTGTGATAGTGGTGATTGCGATGGTTGTGGTAATGGTGAGGATGGTTGTGGTAGTGGTGATAGTGATGGTTGTGGTAGTGGTGATAGGGATGGTTGTGGTAGTGGTGATTGTGATGGTTGTGGTAGTGGTGATTGTGATGGTTGTGGTAGTGGTGATAGTGGTGGTTGTGATAGTGGTGATAGTGATGGTAGTGGTTTTGGTGATAGTAATGGTTGTGGTAGTGGTGGTTGTGATGGTTGTGGTAGTTGTGTAATTGTGATGGTTGTGGTATTGGTGATAGTGATGGTTGTGATAGTTGTGTAATTGTGATGGTTGTGGTTGTGGTGATAGTGATGGTTGTGGTAGTTGTGTAATTGTGATGGTTGTGGTATTGGTGATAGTGATGGTTGTGGTAGTTGTGTGATTGTGATGGTTGTGGTATTGGTGATAGTGATCGTTGTGATAGTTGTGTAATTGTGATGGTTGTGGTTGTGGTGATAGTGATGGTTGTGGTAGTTGTGTAATTGTGATGGTTGTGGTATTGGTGATAGTGATGGTTGTGGTAGTTGTGTGATTGTAATGGTTGTGGTTGTGGTGATAGTGATGGTTGTGGTAGTAGTGATTGTGATGGTTGTGGTAGTGGTGATTGTGATGGTTGTGGTAATGGTGATAGTGATGGTTGTGGTAGTGGTGATAGTGATGGTCGTGGTAATGGTGATTGTGATGGTAGTGGTTGTGGTGATTGTGATGGTTGTGGTAATGGTGATTGTGATGGTTGTGGTAGTTGTGTAATTGTGATGGTTGTGGTATTGGTGATAGTGATGGTTGTGGTAGCTGTGTGATTGTGATGGTTGTGGTAGTGGTGATAGTGATGGTTGTGGTAGTTGTGTAATTGTAATGGTTGTGGTTGTGGTGATAGTGATGGTTGTGGTAATGGTGATTGTGATGGTTGTGGTAGTGGTGATTGTTATGGTTGTGGTAATGGTGATTGTGATGGTTGTGGTAGTGATGATAGTGATGGTTGTAGTAGTGGTGATTGTGATGGTTGTGGTTGTGGTGATAGTGATGGTTGTGGTAGTGGTGACTGTGATGGTTGTGGTAGTGGTGATAGTGATGGTAGTGGTAATGGTGATTGTGATGGTAGTGGTAATGGTGATTGTGATGGTTGTGGTAGTGGTGATTGTTATGGTTGTGGTAATGGTGATTGTGATGGTTGTGGTAATGGTGATTGTGATGGTAGTGGTAGTGGTGATTGTGATGGTAGTTGTATCTGTGGTATTGAATATTTATGGAAGTGGTAATGGTGATAATGATGGTAGTGGTAATGGTGATGTAAGCTGTGGAAGCAATGGTAAAGATGATAATAATAGTAATGATTATGATGGTAGGAGTGATGAACTGATGATAATGATGGTATGGTTAGGATGGTAGTAGTAATGATAATATGATGATAGTTGTGATAATGATAAAGATGGTAATAGTCGTGATGATAATGATGGAAGTGGCACGATATTGATGGTAGTGGTAATGGGTAATTAGGATGATAGTGGTAGTGATTATAATGATGGCATGGTAGTTGTGATATTGAACCTTGATGGTAGTGGTAATGGTGATGGAAATAGTGGTAGCAATGATAAAGATGGTAATAATAGTGATGCTAATGTTGGTAAGAGTGATGGTAATGATGGAAGTCGTATGGTAAGGATGGTAGTGGTAATGATGATAGTGATAGTGATTATTATAATGGTAGTGGTAGTTGTGATATTAATATGGTAAAGATAGTTGTGGTAATGGTGATAGTGGTAGTGATTATTATGGTGGTAGTGGTATTGGTGATGGTGGTGATCATGACTTTGACAATTGTTGTGTTGGTGCTGATGTGAGACGTTTGACAGACATACTGATCAAACGATGTGGCCGGCCATTTTGTTACGGAATGTCCGAGGTTCGAGCCTCGCTTCAGGCACTTTCCAAGCCAACAGCAACACTAAACAACAAGTAGGACGAGACATGGTGCTTGCTAGGCGACATCATCATTTCTTTCGGACAGAGATAACGCTGTTACGGGACATATATTCATTTTGCACATGAGTACGGTGAGAGAATGTAAGAAAAGAGCCTTTTCCAAGGACTCAACTAGGCGCCGCGCGGGACTCGAACCCAGGACCTTCCAATTCGAAGGCGAGCGTCATACCTCTAATCCGCATATCAATTTAAGTGCAATAAGTATATGTCCAGATAGCGTTTGACCCCCCCCCCCCCCCCCCCTTACCACCCATAGGAAAATCGTCACATTCGTTACGATGCAGCCAACATTTTTTTCATTCAAATTTCTCTTATACATCATAGTATTTAAGCAAAAATGTTTGCTATAGATAGTTAAAGTATATTAAAACTGTGTTGAAGAGCTCGTTTAGCACCAAAAAAAAAAGAAGTAAGGCAGATTTTGTGTTTGAGTGAAATAAATCAAATTTTGTGTATGTTTGTTGTGAGTTTTGGGGAAAATCCGGAAAATGGCCGGTAAGGACAGAGTAAAAAGTTCTTGAGAAGTAATCTAAAAACCAGAAATATACTATCTATGAGTCATTAAGGAAATGGTCCAATTTAATGTGAAAATAATGGGGCCAAATTAATGAATAGGTCCGATTTCATGTGAAATAATGGGGCTAAATTTCATTTCAAAATTGGATATGTATCTATAAGCTATTAATTTATAATAGCTGTAATTATGTAATTATTACTATCAATTACTGGTTATTATGCAAATTCATGAAAATAATTTAAAATCCTTTAATTATAAAGCAATTAAAGATAAACCCGGGACACAGTTTAAACCCTTTACGGCTAGATTAGATTTTACTTTAACCTTTAATCATATCATTGTAAACAGAAGCGATGCGACAGAGACTCTATTGAAGCCAGATGTTTATCGTTGTCACTGCATCTTTTCATGAAAATGATTGAGTCTGCTGCAGTAACTTAATGAAAAAAAAAAAATGCAAGAATTATGGTTTGAATTAAAGGACGTGTCGCTGTGAAAGGGTTAAGTTTTATATATGTATGATTATGCAACCGATACAGATCATTAACTTTCTCACGCAGAATTGTGAGTGCTCAGTAAAATATGACCCCAGCGCGACCTTGGCCCAGTGACGTAACAATATGCGCGGTGAGTATACACTGGAAAGTCATTGAAGATCACTGGGCGTTTCCGACTATTTCTATTGTATTAAATAGTCTATTCTATTAGTTGTTTCCGACTATTTCTATTCCATTAGAATAAAGTCGTTGATGTATATTAGGCGTGTCTGACTACTTCAATTCCTCCAGAAACTCATTTATATATATATTAGGCATTTCCGACTATTTCTATTCCAAGATGATGGATATTAGGCGTTTCCGACTATTTCTATTCCAAGTTGATGTATATTAGGCGTTTCCGACTATTTCTATTCCAAGTTGATGTATATTAGGCGTTTCCGACTATTGCTATTCCAAGTTGATGTATATTGGGCGTTTCCGACTATTTCTATTCCATTAGAAAGTCGTTTATACATATTATTCGGTTCTTTCGACTACTTCTATTCCATCATAATGTCGTTGATGTATATTCGGTTCTTTCGACTACTTCTATTCCATTATAAAGTCGTTGATGTACACTGGGCGTTTCCGACTATTTCTATTCCAAGATGATGGATATTAGGCGTTTCCGACTATTTCTATTCCAAGTTGATATATATTAGGCGTTTCCGACTATTTCTATTCCAAGTTGATGTATATTGGGCGTTTCCGACTATTTCTATTCCATTAGAAAGTCGTTTATAAATATTATTTGGTTCTTTCGACTACTTCTATTCCATCATAATGTCGTTGATGTATATTCGGTTTTTTCGACTACTTCTATTCCATTATAAAGTCGTTGATGTACACTGGGCGTTTCCGACTATTTTTATTCCATTAGAACATCATTGATATATTATATTACATTATATATGAACGTTAACGGTTACACATAGTTTTGTGGGTTGGTATGTTTAATTTTGCTGTCGGATGTTGTGAGTATTTTACCGAACGCATAGCATTAATAAAATGAACAATAGGGATTAAACGTGTGATGTCTATAAACTGGTTCCTATTTCGCTGGAAGTGTAAAACCACTCTTTTGGAGGACTGAGTACTTATCCATTCATCTTCTGGTTTCATCTTATTTTCTAACCCAAATAAAGATCATCCATCCTTGCTCTTTTACGTCCCGTAATCCTAAGAATCTGCTTATACATCCTGCTACTAAAATATTTATGCCACTTTAGGTTTCAATAATTAACCTATCCATTATTGGTCCTCAGAAAGACTAGTTCCATACATACACACTTCCAATGATTTAGGAACCAGTAAAAAAGGTGTGACGTCACAACTTATTTCCCCTATTGGCAGCTGAAAACTACGAACTTAATACAACTAACAATTAAATAATAAATTAGCATCCTCCCCCTCCCCTCCCCCTCCCCCTCCCTCATTCTGTGTTTAAACACCAAAGCATGGGTTGTCTGTGTTTGTTTGTCGTCCATTGTTCTTTTGATGGCGTGAGGCTAGACTAGGTCACCGTAACCCAGACAACATCGGGCAAACAATAAATAGAGAATTGGGGAGACATGGGGGAAAGGGGGAAAGGAAGGGGCGAGGGAGTGGGGTGGGGGGGGGGGGGGGGGAGGAGTAATCTTAAATAAATAAAACAAATCGATAGGTTTATGGGATATTCGATAATTCTTTGCAAGAAAAAAAAAAACCCGCAAAAAACAATAAACAAAAACAAAAACAAAAACAACACAACAACTCAAAAAGGAAAAAGACAATAGCCATAAAAGGTAAAAAAATGCAATAAAACTTGGGCATTTATATATGACACCTCTTCTCAAAACGGTATTAAGTCGGGATGATTAAGATGCTGAAAATGGAATTTTTAGCCAGCAATATCATGCTGAAGTTGAGTTTATATGCTTTATAGAGGAGAAGGAATATCACATTTTATTTTTGTAAATACCAACGTTTCATATTTTTGACCAGTTTAACTATAATTTGACTTTTTAGCCTCGTTCCATCCCGACATAATACCGTTTTGAGACGAGAGGTCACATATATAGAACACTTTCTACTAAATCTGCTCGAAGCGCTTTACAAGGGGGTCCCTAGCAAACCTTAACATGTAGGACAGGACATGACGGCTGTTAAGCGATATTCCATTAAAAAAAAAAGACAGAGACAACGCTGCTAACGGCCAAGTACTCTCATTTTACACCTGAGTACGGTGAGAGAATGTGAGTAAAGAGCCTTTTCCAAGGAAAAAAATGTAATATTATCGCCTAACAGGCATCATGTCCCGTATTTCATTTTTTTTTAGCAGTTTGGATTTAATTTGACATTTTAGCATCTGAATCATCCCGACATCATACTGTTAGGAGACGATGAGGCATATATGACACGCTGCGGTCCTATCCTAAAGTTTTAAAAAAATAAAGAAAGAAAGAAAAGAAAAGAAAGGAAAAGAAAACCTAATTAACCAACGAAACAAACAAGACAAACACACAAAAATGAAACAAAACAGAGCAAACAAACAAAATTACAACCTCTCCCTCCCCCCCCCCCCCCCCCCCCCCCGTCCAACCCCCACTCCCTAACTCAACACGACGATAAACACAAACATGATATCACACGTTTTTTGACCGAAATCGGGAACCATGATATTATTGACCCGAGAGTCGAAAGACTGAGACTGCGAAATCTTTCACTCCTCCAGGAACTTTGGCCATCAAGACTGAGTCTGCGAAATCTTTCACTCCTCCAGGAACTTTGGCCATCAAGACTGAGTCTGCGAAATCTTTGACTCCTCCAAGTACTTTGGCCATCAAGACTGAGTCTGCGAAATCTTTCACTCCTCCAAGTACTTTGGCCATCAAGACTGAGTCTGCGAAATCTTTCACTCCTCCAGGAACTTTGGCCATCAAGACTGAGTCTGCGAAATCTTTCACTCCTCTAGGAACTTTGGCCATCAAGACTGAGTCTGCGAAATCTTTCACTCCTCCAGGAACTTTGGCCATCAAGACTGAGTCTGCGAAATCTTTGACTCCTCCAAGTACTTTGGCCATGAAGACTGAGTCTGCGAAATCTTTCACTCCTCCAGGAACTTTGGCCATCAAGACTGAGTCTGCGAAATCTTTCACTCCTCTAGGAACTTTGCCATCAAGACTGAGTCTGCGAAATCTTTCACTCCTCCAGGAACTTTGGCCATCAAGACTGAGTCTGCGAAATCTTTCACTCCTCCAAGTACTTTGGCCATCAAGACTGAGTCTGCGAAATCTTTCACTCCTCCAAGTACTTTGGCCATGAAGACTGAGTCTGCGAAATCTTTCACTCCTCCAAGTACTTTGGCCATCAAGACTGAGTCTGCGAAATCTTTGACTCCTCCAAGTACTTTGGCCATCAAGACTGAGTCTGCGAAATCTTTCACTCCTCTAGGAACTTTGGCCATCAAGACTGAGTCTGCGAAATCTTTCACTCCTCCAGGAACTTTGGCCATCAAGACTGAGTCTGCGAAATCTTTGACTCCTCCAAGTACTTTGGCCATGAAGACTGAGTCTGCGAAATCTTTCACTCCTCCAGGAACTTTGGCCATCAAGACTGAGTCTTCGAAATCTTTCACTCCTCTAGGAACTTTGGCCATCAAGACTGAGTCTGCGAAATCTTTCACTCCTCCAGGAACTTTGGCCATCAAGACTGAGTCTGCGAAATCTTTGACTCCTCCAAGTACTTTGGCCATGAAGACTGAGTCTGCGAAATCTTTCACTCCTCCAAGTACTTTGGCCATGAAGACTGAGTCTGCGAAATCTTTCACTCCTCCAAGTACTTTGGCCATCAAGACTGAGTCTGCGAAATCTTGACTCCTCCAAGTACTTTGGCCATCAAGACTGAGTCTGCGAAATCTTTCACTCCTCCAAGTACTTTGGCCATGAAGACTGAGTCTGCGAAATCTTTCACTCCTCCAGGAACTTTGGCCATCAAGACTGAGTCTGCGAAAGCTTTGACTCCTCCAAGTACTTTGGCCATGAAAACTGAGTCTGCGAAATCTTTCATTCCTCCAAGTACTTTGGCCATGAAGACTGAGGTCTGCGAAATCTTTGACTCCTCCAAGTACTTTGGCCATGAAGACTGAGTCTGCGAAATCTTTCACTCCTCCAGGAACTTTGGCCATCAAGACTGAGTCTGCGAAATCTTTCACTCCTCTAGGAACTTTGGCCATCAAGACTGAGTCTGCGAAATCTTTAACTCCTCCAGGAACTTTGGCCATCAAGACTGAGTCTGCGAAATCTTTGACTCCTCCAAGTACTTTGGCCATCAAGACTGAGTCTGCGAAATCTTTCACTCCTCCAAGTACTTTGGCCATGAAGACTGAGTCTGCGAAATCTTTCACTCCTCCAAGCACTTTGGCCATGAAGACTGAGTCTGCGAAATCTTTCACTCCTCCAAGTACTTTGGCCATCAAGACTGAGCCTGCGAAAGCTTTGACTCCTCCAAGTACTTTGGCCATGAAAACTGAGTCTGCGAAATCTTTGACTCCTCCAAGTACTTTGGCCATCAAGACTGAGTCTGCGAAATCTTTCACTCCTCCAAGTACTTTGGCCATGAAGACTGAGTCTGCGAAATCTTTGACTCCTCCAAGTACTTTGGCCATCAAGACTGAGTCTGCGAAATCTTTCACTCCTCCAAGTACTTTGGCCATGAAGACTGAGTCTGCGAAATCTTTCACTCCTCCAAGTACTTTGGCCATCAAGACTGAGTCTGCGAAAGCTTTGACTCCTCCAAGTACTTTGGCCATGAAAACTGAGTCTGCGAAATCTTTCATTCCTCCAAGTACTTTGGCC
>NC_088365.1:25510849-25520849 GCF_034508935.2 Berghia stephanieae
GGGTTGACCCACAAACGATCGAGGTGTTGGGCTTCGGGTAGACCATGATACGAAATCAAAGAGAAAAGGCCGCTGGTACTTGGATGGTGGAAATGGTTGGGGGGGGGGGGGGGGGGTAGTGACAATCAGCATGGGATGTATATATTAACATTAATAATATAGGCAATAGATGACCAGGGATGTGTATTGTTTGTATATGTTTGTGTGTGTGTGTGTGTGTGTGTGTGTGTGTGTGTGTGTGTGCGCGCGCGCGCGCGTGTGTGTGTGTGTGAAAGGGATTACACAAAAACACCTTTCTCTGTAGCTTCCAAATGATTACGTATACGATAAATTTGAAACCCACATTGTTTGAATCAGCTCACTAATTAATTCCTGAGCCTTGAGATGGTGACGCAACTATTACATACAAGACCTTGCAGTCGAGACGGCAGGGCTTTTGGGTTACACAACCACTATTTACCCATCGGTCAGCGGTACTCTTTGATGTATACAACACTCACCGCCTTTACGCAAAGCCGCCTGCCCATAAATCAAGAGATGGTCTCCTAACTGTTCACAAGCGAACTGTCAAACGAGCAATCGATGATTGGATAAGAATCTCAAGATCTCATATAATAAGGTAAGTTTTGGAGAGGTGATATCCCCCCACCCGTCATCGGACAGAACTTTCATTGCGTTATATCATATGAGCTCCGCCTCCTCTTTCTATTCGGGAGTGACGAGATTAGACGAGAGGACGCGAGAAAAAAAATGGTCACGTGTTGGGCAAGTCGTTCGTTAGGCGAGCTTCGGTGTCTAACTATAACTCCGTATTGTCATTATCTATCAGCATCATCTTTATTGCCATCACCACTAATATCATCTTCATCTTCATCATATCTCCATTACCTACCAACCCACGAGTCCATCTCTCTCTCTCTCTCTCTCTCTCTCTCTCTCTCTCTCTCTCTCTCTCTCTCTCTCTCTCTCTCTCCCACTCTGTAAAAAAACTATTATTATTATTATTATTATTATTATTATTATTATTATTATTATTATTATTATTATTATTATTATTATTATTATTATTATTATTATTATTATTATTATTATTCATCATCATCATCATTGCTAGTACTATCACTTCCATTCAAAAATTATTTTCATATATTTTTATAAAATAAACTTCAATTGCACTTTTTGCTTGCAAATCTTATTTTATGTGTTTAACCTTTGATTTTCATTAAATGTAGAAGTTTGAGAGAGAGAGAGAGAGTTAAGTGCTATCAGCGGGACTCGTGGGCCTTCTAGTTTTCACGCCAGATTCCCGACGAGTCGGCATGTGTATAGATAGCATTGGGGTCGTCAAACAAGTGGTCGTTTATTATGTTTTTCGTATTCTATTTTTTTTTCTGTTTAAAGAAAACTGCGTAGTAAATTCTTGTTCCTGAAAACCACGTGGCCTCATGGCGCCTCTAACTGTTGCTGGCTTAGGTCTACTTATTGCAAAGCGCTATTGATGAAATGCGTTTATGTAAAATACTCACAACATCCGCCGGCAGGATATAACGTACAAATACACCTTAAACGTGTATAGTCTGATATAATTTGGTGAGAACAAATCATAAAAATGGCTGTATAAAAACAATGACGGAGTTCCGTCTCCCTACAGAGGTTGAATGTCATGAAACGTCATTCTTCACGCTCAAGGGCCATTACCGAGCAGTCGATTGTCTTTTTGCCATTTTTTGCCTCCACATTTCTTATCCAGGACTTCCTTGGTTTGCCCCGAGCCTGTCTGCCAGCTACTTTTCCTTATAGCACTGATTTTTGGATGGTGTTGTGTCTCCGAACGTGTCCACAATAGATCAGCTGTCTCATTTTAACTTCTGCCAACAGTTTTCTGGGCCGTTGGCCTGCATTGATAAGAACCAGAATGTTTGATTTTTTTTTCTGGTCCATGGTACTCTCAATATTAATACATGCGTGGGTAAAAGTGCAACCCGTCTTATGAGATAACTACGACAATCATGCCGCACCCAGTATTAACCAGTTAACAGCCATCATCTACAAAAACTCGTATTTAAAAATTTGGCCAGAATACTCGTCTTCCAATTATCGATCGATTACCTGACTCTCATCTTGACAAAAACTCCGTAACCTGGAACCCTCCCGACGTCTTCCTTAGACACAGGTTTAAGAGCTTTTATCAAGACGGGGGGGGGGGGGGGGGGGGGGGGGGGGGCGTCACTTAAATCGATCGATATTTCGAATTTTTTGGCCAATTTTGTTTCTAGAGTACGGCAGCTGACAAACGAAGGGTAAAGGTTTTTATAAGCAAGTCAAATGACCGAAATTATTAAGGTCTCATTGTTATAGTGGAACTGCTCTCAACCCAACGCCAAACAATAATTCCCAGATGAAAACAAGGGCATACTGTCGTACTCTTTGGAAAAAAAAAAACCCCACGTTTTTAAATATTTGGCCAGAAAACTCGTCCTTCAAATATCGATCGATTTAAATGACCCTCATCTTGGCAAAAAACTCTCAATTCTGGGATTAAGGAAAACTTCGCAAAGTCCAAGGTTTGAGGGTTTTTGTCAAGATGAAGGCCATTTAAATCGATCGATATTTGAAGGACGAGTTTTCTGGACTAATTTCTAAATATTTGCGTTAGCTAATCAGATCTGCAATTATAATGTGTTTCTAGGTGAAGGTCTTTTCTGTAAGAGCTTTCTTGTGTTTCAAAATCAATTTAAAACTTGGAACAAAACAATAGGGAACAAAAGTCTGATGTCAAAAAAAATAACTAGTTCGCATCTCATTAGAAGTGTAAAATCACTCTTCCGGAGGACTGGATACATACCTTGTATAATTGATCTTCTGGTTTCAGAGTGATGGCATCTTATTTTCTAGTCTAAATAATATATGCTGGTTGTCAATAAAGATCATCCAGCTTCGCCCTTTTACGCCCCGTAATCCTAAGAATCTAACTTTACATTCTGCTATTAAAATAAGTTGCCAGCTTATGAGTCAATATAATGTAACCTTTTCTTTGTCAGTTCTCCTAATTAATGGTTACGTAACACTTCCAAGGAGTCTGGAACCGGAAGAGTAGAAAGTGTGACGTCACTAATATTTCTCTATCCAATTATTGGGCTCGGTTATCAGATCTGCAAATAGTGTGTGTACATAATAGGAAACGGTTGAATATGTTGTACACTTAGAGCTTTCTTGTGTTTCACAATCAATTTAGCCAATTCAACAAAACCCTATTAAAAAATTTGGACAAAAGAAGAATAAAAAACAAAAGCCAAAACACACACAGGCGCCTTTTTCTCAAAGAATTTAATTATTTCTATTCTATTCTTTCTGACTGAGTTTCTTTTCAGTGCGATATGCAATTGTTTTGTCCCAACTTTTAAGCCAGCGTATTCTGGGGAAAAAAAAAACAAGAAAAAAAAAAACGCGTATTAAAAAATTTGGCCAGAAAAAAATAGTCCTTCAAATATCGATCGATTTAAATGACAAACATCTGGAGAAAAACAAAACTCTCAAACCTTGGACTTAAAAAAAGACCTCGCGAAGTTCCAGGTTTGAGAGATGCTTTTTTTTCCAAGATGAGGGTCATTTAAATCGATCGAAATATTTGAATGACGAGTTTTCTGCCCAAATGATTTAATACGAGATTTTGCCATGTTATGTCAGTTAACTGGTTTAAAAGTTTGAACAAAACAATTATTGCAGATGGCACTGAAAAGAAACTTGGTCAGAAAGAATAGAATAGAAATAATTAAACTCTTTGAGAAAAAGGCGCCAGTATGTGTTTTGGCTTGTTTGAGTGTTGTGGTTCAATATTTATTTTCCTTTCAATTGAATAGAGAGTCCCGATAGCTCAGCTGTTAGAGCACTCGTTTCTTACTCAAAGGGACCGAGATCTATCTTGGGTGAAGTCCAAGTCGAAAGTGTTATTTATCCCTGTCCACCTAGCAGTGATGTGATCTAGGTTGCTGGGTCGGTAAAGATATGGCGAAAAGTACTTTGCGATAAACCAGCGTCCTGTCGAAAGGGTAGCGTGTAATTGTTGTTGTCCTTTTCACGCGATAGAAACGGCGATAAGCTCCAGCTCCATAAGTCTAATGGCTCTGAATGACTATTTTTTATTTCATGTGAAAATGTATAATGACAACCGACTTATTTTTCAAAATATATTTTTTAATCGGCTATGTTGTCTTGTGGTATGACACTCGCTTTCAGATCGGAAGGTCCTGGATTTGAGCCTCGCTCGGCGCTTAGTTAATTCCTTGGAAAAGGCTCTTTACTCACATTCCCTCACCTTACTCATGTGTAAAATGAGTACCTGGCCGTTAACAGCGTTGTCTATGTCCGAAAAAATTGTAATATCGCCGAACTGGCGTCATGTCTCGTCCTTGTAAAGTGGTTTGAGCACGTTTAGTGGATATTGCGCTATTTAAAAGCTCAAGTTTTTTGTTGTTGTTGTAATTTAAAAGTAGTCAAATCTTAAAACAAGTTTAAGCAGTTCATTGCCGTACTCTGGGGAAAATATTAATTTTAAAAATTTGGCCAGAAAACTCGTCCTTCAAATATCGATCGATTTAAATGACCCTCATCTTGGCAAAAACTCTCAAACTTGGGATCGGGCAAAGTCTTCCTTAAGTCCCAGGTTTGAGAGTTTTTGCCAAGATGAGGGTCATTTAAATCGATCGATATTTGAAGGACAAGTTTTCTGGCCAAAATTTTGAAATTCGTGTCTTTATAAAGAGTATACGACAGTTGACAAGTTAAATTTTCGGCGAGTGCTGATATTTGAGTAAATAAACAGCTTATTTAATTTAGTTCAAGGCTCTGTATTGAGGACTGGCTCTCTTTCATGTTCACCTTTGTTTAACATTACTGTGTATATTATTGGAGTTATAACAAGCCGTAATGTGTACATACAATAAATATAAAATAATTAGACCTTGGTAAAGTGCCATGCCCATGGACACAAGGTCTTGTCCTCATTCTTCTTTTATTGTCACCTTTTCAGATTTCTACTCCTCCAAAAATCGATGTCTTTTTATTGGGTATAACCGACGTGCACTTATTTGCAGATCTGATAACCCAATTCATTATGGGCCCATTTGTGGTAATGGAAATCTAAAAAAATGTCGCTAAATATTGTTCATTACAACAATGTTAAACTAGGGCCATAATGCGTTCGGATATCGGATCTGCATATATGTACACGTCGAGTATAACCAAAAGCTAAAGGTGCCCAAAAGATCTGTACAAGTGTGTATGAAACTTGCCAGACAAAGCAAGACAGAACCAAACTAGAGAAAAACCACCCCCCAAAATATCAGCCTTCCTGGACTAGGGGATCGAACCACAGACTTTCTAATTACCGGTCAGACGTGTAAACATAACACCACCATTTATCAAGTTACCTAAAAGAGCATTTTTGCTTTTCTTTTCTTTTTTTTTGGTGTTTATTCTGCTCTTTCTCGTCATTATCTGCTTGGAACATTCGGAATGCCAATGGCCCAAACGTTGTATTCTTTGTCTTGACTTGACTTGACTTAATCCTCCTCTCTCCCTGTGGAACATCATAGGGTCCTCTTCGAGCGTCCACCATCTACTTCTGTCTTTGACTTCACTTCTTGGTGGGCCATAGGCCTCTTCGAGCGTCCACCATCTACTTCTGTCTTTGACTTCACTTCTTGGTGGGCCATAGGCCTCTTCGAGCGTCCACCCTCTACTTCTGTCTTTGACTTCACTTCTTGGTGGGCCATAGGCCTCTACGAGCGTCCACCATCTACTTCTGTCTTTGATTTCATTCCTTGGTGGACCATAGGGCTTCTACGAGTGTCCCCCATCTACTTCTGTCCTTGGTTTCACTCCTTGGTGGACCATAGGGTCTCTATGATCGCCCGCCATCTACTTCTGTCCTTGGCTTCACTCTTTGGTGGACCATAGGGCCTCTACCAGTGTCCCCCATCTACTTCTGTCCTTGGCTTCACTCTTTGGTGGACCATAGGGCCTCTACGAATGTCCGCCATCTACATCTGTCCTTGGCTTCATTCCTTGTGGACCACAGGGGCCTCTACAAGGGTCCACCATCTACTTCTGTCCTTGGCTTCACTCCTTGGTTGAAGATAGGGGCCTCTACAAGTGTCCGCCATCTACTTCTGTCCTTGGCTTCTCTCCTTGGTAGAACATAGGGGCCTCTTCAAGTGTCCCCCATCTACTTCTGTCTTTGGTTTCACTCCTTGTGGACCATAGGGGCCTCTACAAGCGTCCCCCCATCTACTTCTGTCCTTGGCTTCACTCCTTGTGGACCATAAGGACATCTACGAGCGTCCACCATCTACTTCTGTTCTTGACCATCTTTTTGATAGCCTGCCAGGCGAAGCCTGCCATTTTCATTTCGTCTGACAGTGAGCACCTCCATGTCTGTTTTGGATGCCACACTTTTCGTGTCGCTTGGGGGTTCCACTCAATAGGCTGGCGGGTGACAACTTTCCCTGTTTTCTGTGTTCTGTACCCCCTTTTTTTAAAGAGTCACATTTACTCCCTTTATTTTTCTCTCCTTTGTATTGGGACGCCTGATAGATATATTATATTATATTATATCATATCATATCGTATTATATTATATTATATTATATTATATTATATTATATTATATTATATTTTATTATATTATATTATATCGTATCATATCATATCATATTATTTTATATTAAATGGACCAATTATCTCCAAGCTGTATTACAACATGTCGTAATGTTTACATACAATAAATATATTATTAGGCCTCGGCAAAGTGCCTTGCCCAAGGACACATCGTCTGATCTGCTTTTATTGTCACCTTTTCAGATACCTACCCCTCCAAAATACTATGATTTTTTTATTGGGTAAAATCGACGTGCAGGTCTGATAACCCAATTCCTTACGGGCCCATTGTTGTAATGGAAATCTCCATAGAATGACGCCAAATATTGTCTTTCAGAACCATTAGGCTCTTGGAGCCGGGGTTTTATCCCGGTTTTAAAAATAATATTATTAACGACCTCACGGGGTCCCGGGTTTGAGAGTTTTTTAAATTTTTATTTATTTTATTTTTTTTTTTTTTTGTCAAGATGAAGGTCATTTAAATTTAAATCGATCGACATTTAAAGGATGAGTTTTCTGGCCTAATTTTTAATCACGTGTCTTTCCAGAGGATGACAGGAAACTGGTATGAATGAATGAATGAATTTATATCGCGCCTAGATCCGCAATGTGCTCAGAGGCGCTTTACAATGCAAATAAAACACAACAATAAATTGATAATTTACGCATAAAATCTATCATATTGGAATAGCATTAATCAATTTGTAATTTAATTACCACGCACTGTGCTACAATATGAAAATTTAGGATTTCTATAACATGTAGGCCTAATATAAACGTTAAACATCAAATGATTTTCTAAAGAGATGTGTTTTAAGTTTCTTTTTAAAGTTTTCAAATGTCGAACATTTTTTGAGGGATGAAGGCAGTTGGTTCTATAAGACGGGTGCCGACTGGCTAAAAGATCTCTCACTAAAAGACGATCTACAGCGAGGAACCTGGAAGAGATCTTGACCACTGGATCTAAGTTCTCTCTCCGACCTATCACCAGAGATTGACGTCTCTCTCTCTCTCTCTCTCTCTCTCTCTCATACAGGAAGTATACTTTTTACTCGGTCAAAAAAAAAAAAGAAAAGAAAGGAAATTAAAGGACAAACGTGAGAAAAACTGAATTTATTTGTCCAATGGAGTGTGAGGGAGTATCTAGAGTGTATTATGACAGAATATTGTTGTTGTCGTGATGGTGAGCTGTGTGTCCCACAGACGAGGGAGTATTCTCTATGGTATGTCCTGCCCTGCTTTGCTATGGCTGTCGTGGTGGCGTCCGTCCATTCGGTCGTTCGTCCACTCACATCTGTGGCGGCGGCGCCTCGAGGGCCCGGATAGACTGAAATTCGGTCATTGGTGGTTGCAGTGAGTGGTGGTGGTCGTGTCAATGGCCGCTCTACTCTTTCAAGGACTACAACGACACAACGGGGAGGAGGGGGAGGGGGGGGGATGTCGTGGTAGTACAAAGACATAATAATAATAATAATAATATACAAAACAGTAGAAAAATTATGTACTTTTTGACATTCTCCCTTCACTAAGATATTTTGAAAATAAAAATTGACAAATAGTATTTTTTCGATCCGCCTTTTCAACGTTAAAAATGAACTTAAAAAACAAAACAAAACAAAACAACACTCAAGCAAAAACAAAACAAAACAAAACATAATTTTTTTTTAAAAAAAGGACAACATGAAAAAACAAACAAACAAAAAAAACTCACCCCCCCCCGAAAAAAAAAAAATTTTTAAAGGACAACTACATGAAAAAAAAAGACAAAAAAGAACCTCAACCCCCCCCCCCCCCCCCCCCCCCCCCTATAAAAAAATCAAAACAAAAATAAACAAAACAAAACAAAACAACAACAAAAAACAACACAAAAATAAAATACAAAACAAACCAAAATCTGATGAATCAAGTACGCTTGATGCTTTGCCTTTGAAAATGCCGTCCTAGTCCTACATGTTAAGCGTTGCGCTATATAAAAGCTCAATTTTAAAGCTCAATTTTTACTTGAAAGCTAAAAACTTCGTAGTTTTTAGGAGATAAAGATTGTAGTCGCTGTGAATTTTAGAAATCAACAAATTACCTTCACACACACTTTAAATATGAGCTTTTATATAGAGCACTTTCCACTTAACGTGCTCAAAGCGCTTTAAAAGGGGTCCCTGACCAACAGCAACAGCTAACATGTAGAACGAGACATGACGCCTGTTAGGCGATAGTACATTTTTTATTACGCCAGAGACATCGCTGTTAACGGCCAGGTACTCATTTTTCACCTGAGTAAAAACATTATAAATCTGACCTTATTTTGACTTTTAAACATTCTGATCACATTACATGTGAAAAAATTCCCAGCCAGCATGAAGAATAAAAAGTGCCGATTTTCTTTGTTTAGAACCAAGCTGCTCGTTGCTGGCGGACGTGACATCAGACTATTGAATCCTATATATTGAAACCAAAATTTCGTAATTCTACGAATATTTCATAATAGTAAATACGCCTGTATAATAATAATTATAATAATAATAATAATAATAATAATAATAATAATAATATAATAATAATAATAATAATAATAATAATAATAATAATAATAATAATAATAATAATAATAATAATAATAATAATAATAATAATAATAATAATAATAATTAATAATAATAATAATAATAATAATATAATAATAAAATAATAATAATAATAATAATAATAATAATAATAATAATAATAATAATAATAATAATAATAATAATAATAATAATAATAATAATAATAATAATAATAATAATAATAATAATAATAATAATATATCTTTATTGTTCCCAAAAAAGAGGCAATTTGTCATTTGGTTACACATTTATAACAATACAATATTGACATAGACACACTCACACAAGATGCACACTAGTAACATAGTAGTTATCGTAAAAAAAAAAAAAAAAAAAAAAAAAAAAAAAAAAAAAAAAAAAAAAAAAAAAAAAAAAAAAAAAAAAAAAAAAAAAAAAAAAAAACAAATAAAAAACAAAAAAACAACAAAATGAGTATGAGTCGGAGATTGCTTACAAGTCGTTGAGTCCAGCCATTACGAGACTCTTTTTTTCTTTTCATTTTTTTTTCTTGTCAGAAGGAGATAAAAAAATGTGTTTTAAGTGTCGGAATAAGAAGTAAAAAAATACAACACGGTGCAGATAGCCATTTGCGTGGCCAAATTAGCAAAAATTAGCCTCACCGCGAATCAATTTTCAATAAATATCTTTTATTTAGTTTTAAAAAATAAAACAATATATATTCTAAAATTTTAAATACAAAACAATAATAATGTTATTTTCTAGACCAGTTAATTTTTTGA
>NC_088365.1:25523349-25545849 GCF_034508935.2 Berghia stephanieae
ACCACCACCACCAACAACAACAACAAGAACAATACCACCACAACCACCACTACCACCACCACCATCACCACCAAACGACAAAAATGAAAAAGGAAAAAAACTCCGCCTGATAAACTAGGCCACCCAGATGTTGCAACAAAAAATGGAAATTTTGGGCGTGTGAGATGTGACTGAAATATCTATCTGTGGGCGTTGTAGACCAGTTTGATCAGCCTTTATCCACTGATAGGTATGGTATTCCGAGGAAGTCAAGACATATGTGACTGACCGCATCTGTCTGGTGTTAGATTTATGGACAATAGGTAACATAAGTGTGATTCAAAACACTGGTTCCAATCTCACTGGAAGTGTAAAACCACTCTTCCGTTGTGGACCGGTTCGATCAGCCTTTATCCACCTGATAGGTATGACATTCAGAGGAAGTCAAGACATTTGTGACTGACCACATCTTTCTGGTGTTAGATTTATGGACAATAGAGAAGATAAGTGTGATTCAAAACACTGGTTCCAATCTCACTGGAAGTGTAAAACCACTCTTCCGTTGTGGACCGGTTCGATCAGCCTTTATCCACCTGATAGGTATGACATTCAGAGGAAGTCAAGACATTTGTGACTGACCACATCTTTCTGGTGTTAGATTTATGGACAATAGAGAAGATAAGTGTGATTCAAAACACTGGTTCCAATCTCACTGGAAGTGTAAAACCACTCTTCCGTTGTGGACCGGTTCGATCAGCCTTTATCCACCTGATAGGTATGACATTCAGAGGAAGTCAAGACATTTGTGACTGACCACGTCTTTCTGGTGTTAGATTTCTGGACGATAGAGAAGATAAGTGTGATATGATCTCAATAATATTCTGGTTCCAATCTCGTTGGAAGTGTAAAATCACTCTTCCGGAGGACTGGATACACACCTTGTGTAATTGATCTTCTGGTTCCAGAGTAACGGCATCTTATTTTCTAGTCGAAATAATATGCTGGTCGTCAATAAAGATCATCCATCCCCGCTCATGAACGACCCGTAATCCTAAGAATCTGCCTCTACATTCGGATACTAAAATAGTTATACCACCTTATGATTCAATATATAACCTATCCATTGTTAATTAGCCCTCCGTGAAGGGCTTGTTACATTCACACTTCCAAGGATTTTGGAACCGGAAAAGAAGAAGGCGTGACGTCACAACTTTTCTACTCTATATTTATTGTGTCCCAGTGCATCCAACTGGTACAGTGGACTCCGCACAACGTCAACACCCTTAAGGTCAACCTGTGGTTATAGTCAACGCCTCTTATGTTGGTCCCAAATTTTCTGTGCGGATGTGGTCTTGTGGTATGATATACTCGCTTTCGGATCGGAATATTCCTGGGTTCGAGCCTCGCTCGGCTCGGCGCATAGTTGAGTCCTTGGAAAAAGCTCTTTACTCACATTCTCTCACCGTACTCAGGTTGTAAAATGAGTACCTGGTCGTTAACAGCGTTGCCTCTGTCCAAAAAAAAATTAATATCGCCAGTTAGGTACCATGTAACGTCCTTCATGTTAAGTGTTGTTGTTGGCCAGGGACCCCTTATAAAGCGCTTTGAGCACGTTTGGTGGATATTGCGCTATATAAAAGCCCAAGCTCAAGTTAGTTCATCTCAGTGTTTTCCATCTTATCTTCTTTTAGTTCTTCAGAGCCACGAGCCCCATGGAGTCGGAGTTTATATCCCGGTTTCTATAGCGCGAAACGGACAATAGCAATTGTTTGCTATCCCCTGGATAGGACGCTATTCTATCGCAAAGTGCTTTCCGCCAGATTTGACAGATCCAGTTAACCCATTCACTCTGCTGGATGGACCGGGAGGGGGGGGGGGGGGGGGTCAGAAAAACAAAAATTCTCGACTGCAGGATCGATCTCGGTCCCTTTGCGTGTGAAGCGAGTGAGCATAGAACCTTTTCCAAGGACTTAACTATGTGCTGAGCGAGGGTCGAACACAAATCCTAGTTAACTGTCGTACTATGGAAAAACTCGTATTTATAAATATTATAAATATTTTGGTCAGAAAACTCGCCCTTCAAATATCGATCAAATTAAATGATCCTCATCTTGGAAAAACAAAACAAAACCGTTCAAACCTGAGACCTCGCGAGGACTTCCCTTCGTCCCAGGTTTGATATTTTTTTGATGTGGGTCCTTTAACTCTCTCCTTACCGGTCATTTTCCGGATTTTCCCCAAAACTTCACACCCAACCTATACAAAAATAGATTTATTTCACTCAAACACAAAAGATGTTTGTTCTTGCTATACCTTTTTAATTTCTTTTTGCTAAACGAGATCTTCAACACAGTGTTAATATACATTAACTATAGAAAACATTTTTGTTCAAATATGATGTACAAAAGAAATGAGAATGAGAAAAATGTTGGCAGCAACTTAACAAATGTGACGATTTTCTATGGGTGGTAAGGAGGGATTGGGGGGGGGGGGGGGGGATCGTTAAATCGATCAATGCTTGAGGGACGAGTTTTCTGGCCAAATTTTTTAATGCGTTCATTTCCAGAGTACGACATTTAATTGGCTATAAATTATAAAAAAAAACAACTGAACAAGTCGTGCGTATGAAAGGGTGCCAGACAGATCAATAAAGAAAAATACAACCAAAAAAAAAAAAAAAAAAAGAAAAAAAAAAAAAGCATCCCAAAAACTCGGTCGACCGATTTTAGTGAAGGTTTCATTCTTGTATTTGTCTTCGTTGCTTTGTCTGACACATTAAATACACATTTGTTCAGTTCTTTATCTTACACCGGCAGTGCCTGCTCATTGTAGCTTCATTTTAATGGGTTAAGCCAGAAACAATGACTTATCAATAGAAACATGTTAAATAAATAATACGTCATTTTTGTATTCATTATTGTATTTCTATTGTCAAATATCATTTTATTCTAGACATGCAAATTGTGATCGTAACAAAAGTAAATATTGTGAATGCATTAGTTGAGATCATTGCATTATATATGCAGAGATGTGGAGTGGATTAAATTCACTTTTGACAAAACGTATTGACGCTACGCGTTCTAGCAAAAAAACTCACAACATCAGCCTTTCACATGGAACGAACCGATAAACAAAACCGGAAGTAACCTAAAACGTTTATAATAATAGGATTTTTGACATGGGTCATTTAAATCGTTCAATATAAACCAATGTGTTTGATGAATTTTTTGAGAGAATTATTACGAATCGTCAGACTGGCGGTCTGAAAACATTAACAAAGAGCTGAGTGACGTCATCTTCAATGATTCTGTTATAATGGTTATCGTGTATATATACAGTGGGCAGCGTGGCTCATCGGTACGGGCTTTGCTTCGTACCCGAAAGGTACCGAATTCGATCAGCCGCCGATGCGCTGTGTGGCCTTGAGCAAGTCGTCATCTCATCTCGCCCTAGCTCATTTTGCTGTGCTGCACTGCGGCTAACGCTTGGGTCATTCCAGTCTTCCCTTGGAATAGACCCCAAAGACAAATTTCCCCTATGGGATGAACAAAGGAAATTTTACTTTTAAAAACTTATTATTATTATTTTCTATGGATAAGTTACCTCTGGCGGGCAGATACTGTGGTGAGTGTTTTGCCTAAACGTATAGCACCAATACGGATAAGAAACGAACTGGGTGGTTGGCTTTTGTGGTTGGTGAAGAGGATACGGTGGAGGAGAAGAAGGAGGAGGCTGGCGGAAAGTGCTTTGCGATAGACTAACGTCCTATCCAAAGGAAAGCAAACAATTGCTATTTATTGTTGGTTTCACGCTTGAGAAACCGGGATAAACTCCGGCTCCACGGGCCTTATGGCTCTAACAGATAGCATCTATATAAACGTTACGGTTACGCATAGTTATGTGTGTAGTCTATTAAGTGATGTTACATAGCACGTCTGATCGGTAATCAGAAGGTCTGAGGTTCGATCCCCAGTCGAGGTTGACTGATTTTTTGGGATGGTTTTTTTTTTTTCTTGTATTTTTACTTTCTTGCTTTGTCTGACACCTTTCATACACACGTTTTCAGATCTTTATCTTACACCAGTGCCTGCTCCTTAATTTGATACTCATTTTTCACTCGTATGCCACTCAAAGCGAGAATCGAACCCAGTACCTTTCGGCCCGAAAGCGAGTGTCATACCAGTTTAGACAACATTGTCGCATCAAATAGGAAAAGCAATTCAACAAGGAAATTTGTTCCTGACCCGTTTGACGCTACAGAATAGCCAGAATAAACTCGAGACCGATGTGCGCTTATATGCAGGTCTGATAATCCAATTCATTAGGGGCCCATTGTCGAAATGGAAATCTCAAATTTTTTATTTTTTTTTTTAATGACGCAAAATATTGTCCATCACTACAATTATAAACTGGGCCCATAATGCGTTGAGACATCAGACCTTCATATATATACACGTCACTCTTGACCAATTAGGCTTTTGGAAAAATAAATTTTCTCAAAGGACTACTAAAATATTTGAATAAAAAAATCAAAAACGAATAAATAAATTTTAAAAAAATATAAAACCGACAACAAAAACGGTCCCCAAGAAAAAACCCCAAAACAAACATTAACACAACAAAAAAATAAAAACAAAAACAAAACAAAACAAATCAACGACAAAAACCAAGAACAAAAAATCCCAACAACAACGCCAAGTTAATCGAGCTATAATGAATTCATCTAAATTATTATTTAAACTAATGTCAATATATGCATAACGTATCAAGGTTTTCAATCATTTCGTATAATATATTTTTCCAACAGCACTTGCTTTAGGCCTGATCCAACGTCTACCTATTTGCAGGTCTGATAACCCAATAAATTGTGATGGTCTCATTGTTGTAATGGAAATACTCTCAAACCAACGTCTACCTATTTGCAGGTCTGATAACCCAATAACTTGTGATGGTCTCATTGTTGTAATGGAAATACTCTCAAACCAACGTATGCTTATTTGCAGGTCTGATAACCCAATAAATTGTGATGGTCTCATTGTTGTAATGGAAATACTCTCAAACCAACGTCTACCTATTTGCAGGTCTGATAATCCAATAACTTGTGATGGTCTCATTGTTGTAATGGAAATACTCTCAAACCAACGTATGCTTATTTGCAGGTCTGATAACCCAATAAATTGTGATGGCCTCGTTGTTGTAATGGAAATACTCTCAAACCAACGTCTACCTATTTGCAGGCCTGATAACCCAATAAATTGTGATGGTCTCATTGTTGTAATGGAAATACTCTCAAACCAACGAAAAAAAAATATTATCCATTACAACAATATTAACTCAGGCCCATAATTGCGTTCGGTTATCAGACCTGCAAATATGTGAGCCTAGTCCTGATCTATGAGGATTAAAATATTCACTTAAAATGTGATTTTTTTCTACGTTTTAAAAAACGTCCTTCCCGTATCCAGGTCATGCATGCCTGTTCGACCGTGTCTTCCTATGACTTGGTCATTGCTCTATCGGACATTGACATCCAATGATATCTTGTCACTTCGCACAGAGCAGCCAACTTGAAATTTAATAAAAAGTTCGTAGTTTCCAAGAGAAAAAAAAAAGAGAAAATCACTTTTAAATAGCTTTAGAAATAATTAATTTGCCTTCAGTAAGATCCAAAAATGCTCCAAAGTCCTAAATATAGATTCCAAGCATCAAACTTTCCTTTTGAACAAGATTCATTGAGTCAAAGAAGCGAATACAGTTCTTAGTTGGAGCCGAAAATTCGTATTTCTACGAAGTTTTTGTAGCACTAGGCAAGTCTGCTTCATATCAACCAATATGGCGAGGAATATGAACAATGTGTATTTTAACCAGTTAACAGCCAAACTCTGGAAAAATACGTATTTATAAATTTGGCCAGAAAAGTCCTTAAAATACCGATCTATTTAAATGACTCTCATCTTGGCAAAAACTCTCAAACCTGGGACTTCGCGAAGTCTTCTTTAAGTCCCAGGTTTGAGAGTTTTCTCCAAGATGAGGGTCCTTTAAATCGATCGATATTTGAAGGACGAGTTTTCTGGCCAAATTTTTAAATACGTGTTTTTCTAGAATGCGGCACTTGACTAATTAACAATAACAAGCTACTACTACAAGAAAGCTAAAACCACTTACTAACTTCTACTATCACTTCTACTTCAACCTCTACTCAAGGGGTCCCGATAGGTCAGTTGGTAGAGCACTCGCTTCACACGCGAGGACCAAGATTGAATCGATCCCGGGCGCATTCGAGATTTTTATTTTCTGATCACCCTGTCCACCTGGCTGTGATTGGGTAGCTGGGTCTGTTAGATATGGTGGAAAGTACTTTGCGATAGACTAATGCCCTATCGAAAGGATAGAAAAAAAATTGCTATTGTCCGTTTCCATAAGCCTAGTAGCTCTGAAGGACTATTTTTTATTTCTATATCATCGTCATTGTAATAATCAATAATAATAATAATAATAATAATGATAATGATAATAATAATTATATAAATAAATAATAATAATAATAATAATAATAATAATAATAATAATAATAATAATAATAATAATAATAATAATAATGATAATATAATAATAATAATAATAATAATAATAATAATAATAATAATAATAATAATAATAATAATAATAATAATAATAATAATAATAATAATAATAATAATAATAATAATAAATAATAATAATAATAATAATAATAATAATAATAATAATAATAATAATAATATAATAATAATATAATAATAATAATAATAATATATAATAATAATAATAATAATAATAATAATAATATAATAATAATAATAATAATAATAATAATAATAATGAATAATAATAATAATAATAATAATAATAATAATAATAATAATAATAATAATAATAATAATAAATAATAATAATAATAATAATAATAATAATAATAATAATAATAAAATAATAATAAAATAATAATAATAATAATGATAATGATAATAATAATAATAATAATGATAATGATAATAATAATAATAAATAATATAATGATAATAATAATAATAATAATAATATAATATAATAATAATATATAATAATAATAATAATAATAATAATAATAATAATAATAAAATAATAATAATAATAATAATAATGATAATATAATAATAATATATAAATAATAATAATAATAATAATAATAATAATAATAATAATAATAATAATAATAATAATAAAAAATAATAATAAATATAATAATAATAATAATATAATAATAATAATAATAATAATAATAATAATAATAATAATAATAATAAATAATAATAATAATAATAATAATAATAATAATAATAATAATAATAATAATAATAATAATAATGAATGATAATAATAATATATAATGAATAATAATAATAATAATATAAATAATAATAATAATAATATAATAATAATAATTAATATAATAATAATAATAATAATAATAATAATAATAATAATAATAATAATAATAATAATAATAATAATAATATAAATATAATAGTAATAAAATAATAATTAATATAATATAATAATAATGATAATAATAATAAATAATAATTAATAATAATAATAATAATAATAATAATATATAATAATAATAATAATAATAATAATAATAATAATAATAATAATAATAATAATAATAATAATAATAATAATAATGATCATCATCATATCTTGTCGCGCCAGTGAGTCAGCCAGTCCCGGGCAGTCTGGTTGCATTCCCTCAGGTCAGCATTGGTGCAGTGAGGTCCCAGCGAGCATTCGGACAGGATGTGGTCCATGGTTTGTCTGGGGTGACCGCATGGGCATTCAGTGCCCGGTGAGATTTTCCATTTAAGAGATTGGTGACGGTGTTTCCCACCTTTGCTCTAGCTCTGTTCAACGCCACCCAGTCTTTTCTCTTGAGGTCTGTGCCTGCTGGGAGCTTTTCTGTTGGGGGCTGGAGGGCATCGTTTGCTGTCTTGTCCCATTCTACCCATTTGTCCAGGCGGAAGAATGCTGAATGGTCTGGGTGAAGGCTCTCTATTGTGAGGAAGCTTTTCCTTGATTTGAGCCTGCTTTTGGGGCAATTGTGGTCATAAAGGGGGTTCTCTGGTCCATTTCCTGTTTGTATTTTTGTATTTGGGCATGAGTTTCCCTCCGGATGTGTGGTGGGGCTATTCCTGCTGCACGGTAGACCAGTGGTAATGGTGTTGCTCTCAGCTGGCCCGTTACGATCCGGCAGGCGTTGTTGAGCTCGGGGTCTAGCTTGGAGGCATGGCATGATCGGGCCCATACAGCTGAGCAGTACTCCGCAGTTGAGAAGCTGAGGGCCAATGCTGTGGTCCTTAGAGTTTTAGGGTCAGTTCCCCAGTTCATGTTTGCCAGCTTTCCAAGGAGGGCATTTGCGTGGACACTTTTGCCTTGGTCTTCCTCACGTGTTCTCTGAAGGACAGAGTCCGATCAAGCGTCACTCCGAGGTACACTGGGTGGTAGTTGTACTCTAATGTCTGACCATTCCACTTGATGTTAAGTTTTTTGTGGGCTTGGTGGTTATTGAGGTGAAATGCACACACTTGTGTTTTCCCTGGGTTGGCGTTCAGCGAGTTTTTAGTGTAGTACTTTGTAAGGGTGTCTAGGGCATTTGTCAGTCTGCTCTCGATTGGTTGGAAGGACACATCCTGTGTTGCGAGGCATAGGTCATCAGCATATATGAATCGGCGGATTTTTGGAAACTCAGGCTGATCATTTGTAAATATGTTGAAAAGTGTTGGAGCCAGCACTGATCCTTGGGAAGACCATTCTTCTGGGTGCGCCACCTGCTCTTACGGCCATCCGTTTCAACAAAGAAGCGCCTGTTTTCGAGAAGTGACTGGATGATATTTACAATTTTCTTATTCTTTATCATTTTAGCCACTTTGAGGAGTAGGATCTTGTGATTCACTGTGTCATAGGCTGCAGTGAGGTCGACGAAGACTGTGCCAGTGACCTGTTTTGTCTCAAACCCATCTTCTATGAATTGTGTAAGGTTAAGAAGTTGACCACATGTTGACCGTCCTGGTCGGAATCCAGCCTGGTCTGGAGACAGTTGTTTCGTCTAGACTGGGTGACATGCGGGACTAACAATTCGCTCAAATAGCTTGTATGTGATGCACAGGAGGGAGATCGGGCGATAGCTTTTCTTGGATTTTGGATCTTTCCCCGGTTTCAGTAGGGCGACTACTCTTGCTTTCCTCCATGCACTTGGCAGCCTGTTTGTCCTTGCGCATTCATTGAAGAGGTCCAATAGCCAGGATAGGGTTCTCGGTCCAAAGTGTTGAATCATCTCAGTTGTGATTCCATCCAGTCCAGATGCTTTTCCCGCCTTCAGATGGGACAAGGCCTCTAGTAGCTCCTCCAGGGTAAAAGAAGTCAAGATGATCTTCACTATCCTTGAGGGCTTTGTCCATTTCACGTTTCAGGGCTTTTAGTTGGCCTCGTGCTTTCTTGGCTGGTTTCCCATTCAGTAGAAGCTGATGTGCTACTTGGTCAGGTGTTACTGCAGCCACTCTTGTCTGGGTATTTTTGTCATTATTCAGTTTTGAAATTGTAGTCCAGGCCTTTTTGCTGTTTAGGGTCATATTGGTGGAGGTTATTAATTCCTTCCATCTTTCTGATCTTTCATCGGCTATCATTGATGTGAGTTCTTCACCCAGTTCTAGGGTTTCTTCACTGAAAGGATCCACCTTGTATGATTCAATGTATCTTTCATATAGTTGCTTGCTTTCATCTTGGAGACATGGAATATAACTTTTTCGGCATCCTCTGGGGATGTTTTTCTTTGCAACTTTCCATATGAGTGTTCTAAAGTCGTCGTATCTCTGTGGGTCACTTTTTATATTGGTGATCTCATTGTCTAAATCTTTAGTAAAGTTTTCCCAATTTGCTTTTCTAAAATTGAATCGTGGTATCGCATTTGATTCGAGGGCTTTAACAGCTGGTTTGATGCTGATAGTAATAGGCCTGTGTTGAGATTTCGGTATAGGCTCACCTACAGTCCTTTCAAAGTTTGAGAAGTGTTGAGAGGATATGAATGCCAGGTCCGGATTGTAACCTTTCTTCCACCGGGCACTCATAAAGGTTTTCTTGTCTTTGGGATTATGGAGGATTGTGAGGTCATTGCCGGCCGCCCATTCCTCAACAGAATCTCCGTCAAGGTTATTTTGCTCATACCCCCATATAGTGTTATGGCTGTTAAAATCTGCTAAAATCATTAATACTAATGATAATAATAATAAAAATAATAATAATAATAATAATAATAATAATTAATAATAATAATAATAATAATAATAATAAATAATAATAATAATAATAAATAATAATTAATAAATTAATAATAATGAATAATGATAAAATAATATAATATAATAAATAATATAATAATAATAATAATAATAATAATATAATAATAATAATATAATAATAATAATAATAATAATAATAATAATAATATATAATAATAGATGATGAATAATAATAATAATAATAATAATAATAATAATAATAATAATAATAATAATAATAATAATAATAATATATATATAATAATAATAATAATGATAATAATAATATAATATAAATAATGATAATAATAATATAAAAATACAACAACATAATAATAATAATAATAATAATAATAAATAATAATAATAATAATAATAATAATAATAATAATAATAATAATAATAATAATAATAATAATAATAATAATAATAATAATAATAATAACAATAAATTGTGTCAATAGGCAGGCAGCCTATTGTGTCAAGTGGCGATCTGTTGATGTAGAGAAATGGGGCCAAGTCCTCCCATTGTCCAATCTCCAATTGTTTAGTATTCGTCTGTGGCCCTGTTCGACATCTTGATAATCAGGGATATATACAGGGCACTCCGGTTATAAGCACCCCGGCTACAAGCACGATCCGGCTGTTAGCACGCTCTGCTTGATTCCCGAGGAGCGTGCGTATAAACGGAGACCGCTGATTTATCAGGAAGACCTCACTTCTCTTGAGTTGTACTGATGGTAGTGAAGTTGTTTGGATAAAGATAGTGTTTGTTGATTTGTGACAATAAATGAATAAATAAATAAATAAATAAATAAATAAATAAATAAATAAATAAATAAATAAATAAATAAAGATATAAATAAATAAATACATAAATAAATAAAATGAATTTCGGTAAAAAAAACGTTTATTTTATATTGATTGTGATGGTTATGATGTAATGATGACCATGTATTTTTTTTAAAAGAAAAGAAAAAAAAGCCCAACAACAACTAAAGAAAAAAAAAACAAAATAATTTATGAAAACAACACAGCCCGTGACTCAGTAAATTATCATCCGATGTTAATCAATTGATCTCATGACTTCAATAAAATATCCATTTTATGTCCCCCCCCCCGCCCCCCCCCCCTCCCCGGAAAAAAACACCTTCATTTCTAACTAATTATAATTTTTTTTGCTGCATAAATTGTAATATTATGCAATTTGACCTGGATTGTTATTGTAGTAGTTGTTGTTGTTATTATTGTTGTTGTTGTTTTTTCTGTCTATGTTCTTGCTTTTTTGTTTGTTTGATGTTTGTTTGTTGTTCTCGTTTTTATCATTATAGGGGTGGGGGGGGGGGGTCGTGACTCAGGAATTTTCATCTAGGGATAATTGATCACATGACTTCAATGAAATATTCGTTTTATGTTCTCCAAAAAAACAAACATTTCTATTTAAATGTGTAAAGTCTTTACTGCATAATATATAACAGTTTGCTTTTGGCGGAGATTAGTTTTGTTGTCAATGTTGTTGTTGTTATTGATGTTGTTGTTGTTGTTGTTGTTGTTGTTGTTGTTGTTGTTTTCATCAATATTAATAGGAGAGAGGAGGAGCACATGTTGCAGATCAATACTATGTATAGAGTGTACTTTTAGCTTATATCTATTTGAGTAAGAAAAATATATTTCTGTGTTGGGTTGGGGGTGGGAAAATTTCCATCTGTTATTATTTGATCTCACGAATTCAATAAAATATCCGTTTTATGCTGTTGTTTATTGTTGTCATTGTTGTTGTTGTTGTCGTTGTTGTTGTTTTCGTTGTTGTTGTGGTTGTTGTCAATCTTGTTATTGTTGTTGCTGTTTTGGTTTTATAGTTCTTGGTCTTGCTGTTGTTGTATTTGTTGTCATATTATGTCGTCGTTGTTGTTGTTGTTGTTGTTGTTGTTGTTGTTGTTGTTGTTGTTGTTGTCAATTATGTTGTTTGTTGTTGTTGTTGTTGTTATTGTTATTGTTGTTGGTGTTGTTGTCGATGTTCTAATTGTAATTGTTGTTTTTGTTGTCACCGTTGTTATTGTTGTTGTTATTGTTTTTGTTGTTTTCATGAATATCAATATGAGAAGGGAGAAGGGGGGGGGGGGGGCAGGGGTTGTGACTCAGCAAATTCCCATCTGTTTTTAATTGACCTCGTGACTTTAATAAACTATCCGCTTTATACCGATGATGTTGTTGTCATTGTTGTTGTTGTTGTTGTTTTGGTTGTAGTAGTTCTTGCTCTTGCTGTTGTTGTATATGTCTTCATATCATGTTGCTGTTGACGGTTCTGTCGTTGTTGTTGTTGTTGTTGTTGTTGTTGTTGTTTTCGTCAATAATAATAGGAGACGGGAAATGGAGGTGGGGTGGGGTGGGGGGGGGGGGGGTGGGGGAGGGTGTGTGTGTGTGTGTGTGTGTGTGGGGGGGGGGGTGACTCAGCAAATTCCCATCTGTTATTAATTGACCTCGTGACTTCAATGAAATATTCGTTTTATGCTCAACCCCCCCCCCCCCACTTCCCTACCCCCATCAGTTTTAGTTAACTATATTATAGTTTTTGCTGCATAAATTATAATACTTGACATTCGGCAGAGGTTGTTGTTGTTGTTGTCGTCGTCGTCGTTCTTGTTAATGTTGCTTTAGTAGTTGTTGTTGTTGATTTTGTTGTTGTTTTTGTAGTTCTTTTCGTTGTATTATTGTCAATGTTTTTGTGGTTTTTCTTTTTGTTTTTTTAAAAGGTAACTTTCTTTGTATTTTGACGATTTAAAAACAAAGCAATTGAACTCAATCTTTGACCTTTGCACACTTATGACTTATCACACACCAACCCACCCATCCACTGATCGCATTTTTTTCGTAGCATGACTTTCATAAAAGTCGAGATCTTGTTAAACACCGACTATCCTGAAGGTACTTGACCACTGAGTGACTTGGTGACACATTTTCAATCAAAGTTTTACTTTTAATGGTCAGTGAGATCAGAGTCCAAATTTCACAGTTCAGAATGATATTCAACGACCAATGTTAAGGTCAACTTATAGATAGCATGCGCTTGGCTAAGGAGCTCACAAAATTGCCTTCCGGAAGTATTATAACGGACCAACACATAAAACTGTATGTAATCATGAATTTTTATAGTCTGGTTAATAGAGTTTAGTGAAATTTACTCATAAACGCGGATGGCAAAAAACAATAACAAAGACCCGAATGACGTCAACTTCGTTCTATCTATACAATTTATAACCAAAAATATCAGTTTTGTTTATATGTTTTATTGAGAGAATGATTACGACTTGGTCGCGTCAGGGAGGTTTCCGTTATAGATTTAAAATATAGATAGTTCTAAGTTGACGTCACTCGGGTCTTTGTTATTGTTTTTTGCCATCCGCGTTTATGAGTAATTCTCACTAACATCTCATTAACAAGACTATAAACGATCATGATTACACACAGTTTTGTGTGGTTTCCAGTTATACTTCCGGATGGCAATGTTGTGAACTTCTTAGCTAAGCGCATACTATCTATAGAAAAAAAGCTACGACACGCATGGACTACAGGGCCATAGAAGAAAGAGGGTGTTATATATATCACCGTTTAAAGACGATGGGGCACCAAACTTGGGTGTTTTAATACAATTTTCTTGATCTATAAATTTCTATTAAAATTTCCTTTGGATGAAAAGAGTATTATTATTATTATTATTATTATTATTATTATTATTATTATTATTATTATTATTATTATTATTATTATTATTATTATTATTATTATTATTATTATTATTATTATCATTATCATTATTATTATTATTATTATTATTATATTATTATTATTATTATTATTATTATTATTATTATTATCATTATCAATCATCATCATCATCATCATCATCATCATCATCATTATCATCATCATCATCATCATCATCATTATCATCATCATCATCATCATCATCATCATCATCATTATCATCATCATTATCATCATCATCATCATCATCATCATCATCATCATCATCATCATCATCATTATCATCATCATCATCTTCATCATCATCATCATCATCATCATCATCATCGTCTTTATCATTATATTATCTAGTTCATTCCGCCGTAATACCGGATTGACAGGACGGGATATAACATTGAACACAAACCTGATGGGTCACCCAGTTCCTGAATAAATGATCTTGGTTCAGATTACCATAGATAAGAAAGGCTACGATAAAAATGACGTAAACGGTTTATTATATCACATCCTATTATGAGGATATTATTGACAATCAGCCTATAGAATAATAATATGACCCGTGATGCCCCAAGATCTTATAGATAGTATGCAGATGACGTCACTCAGGCCTTTGTTATTGTTTTTGCCATCCGCGTTTGTGAGTTGTTCTCACTAAACTGTATTAACCAGACTATAAAAGTTCATGGTTACACAGAGTTTGTGTGTTGGCCCGTTATACTTCCGGATGGCAATGTTGTGAACTCCTTGGCCAAGCGCATTCTATCTATATCGCTTCTTGTGTCGGCTTGATCTGGAAGCCCAAAAAGTACGTTTATAGTTTTTTTAAATGTTTTTTTTTTTGGTTTATTTAATTTAAAAAATTGGTCAACTTTCTAATATAGGGAATGAGATTAGAGGAAGAGTAGCGACCCTTGATTGGACGTCACTCATAGTCTGTGACGTCACCGGCGGAAAAGTTATTACAGAGAGAACGTCATGTTGGTTGTGCGCATGCGTCTCTCGTCCTCGCGAGGACGAGAGACGCATGCGCACAAGCAACATGACATTGCGAAAGACGCATGCGCACAACCAACATGACGTTGCGGTGACGTCACAGACTATGGGTGACGACCAATCAAGGGACGCTACTCTCCCGCTAATCTCATTCCATATAATTATAATCCACGTGCGGCTATGTGGTCTAGTGGTATGATACTCGCTTTCGGATCGAAAGGTCCTGGGGTCTGAGCCTCGCATTCTCTCACCGTACTCAGGTGTAAAAATGAGTACCTGGCCGTTGTTAACAGCGTTGTCTCTGTCTGAAAAAAAATTGTAATATCGCCTAACAGGCGTCATGCCTCGTTCTACATGTTACGTGTTGCTGTTGGCCAGGGACCCATTGTAAAGTGCTTTGGGCACGTTTAGTGGATATTGTCCTATATTAAAGCTCATTTTTTTTTCTTATTTATTTTTTTTTATCTGACCGATTTATGACGTTTAATACAATAGGACATTTTCTGTTCCAAACTAATTGGAAGTGTGTATGTAACCAGTCCTTCGGATGATTAACTCACTCAACCCAATCACCGACTATATCCGTAGTATATACCCAGGGTTATTTGTTCCCCATGCCTATTTATTACATTTTAATGAGACAAATTATATAGGCGTAATATCAAAGCTAATGTTTTTAATTTTTACATGTTAATGATAGTTTTTTGACATCACAATTGTGTTCCTTATTACCTATAGGGAATGAGATTAGCGGAAGAGGAGCGCCCCTTGATTGGACGTCACCCGCGGAAAAGTTATTAGAGAGAGAACGTCATGTTGCTTGTGCGCATGCGTTTCTAGTCCTCGCTTCCTAAGACACTTCACCGAAAGCGAGACGAGAGAGACGCATGCGCAAAACCATGTTGGCGTTCTCTCTGTATGATGATGTCCAATCAAGGGACGCTACTCTTCCGCTTATCTCATTCCCTATCAATTTAGTAATAAATTTCTCTATTCTGCATCTAGTTCACCTGGACAGAATACCGGGTAGAGAACGTGGGTGACAAATTTTGTGAGAATACTAGGAAATGTGATTTATTGCTTTTACGAGAGTGTAAAGTGTTTCTGCTATTGTCTTGTAAAAACGACAGGCTTGTCTCGGATCATTTCATGTTTGTGTTCTAGATCAGGAACGAGGAAGTACTGGAATTAATGGGAGCTGATATCCTTTTTCTTCTTCTGCTTCACCTCCTCCCCCTCCTCCTCCTCCTCCTCCTCATCCTCCTCCTCCCCCTCCTCCTCCTCCTCCTCCTCCTCCTCTTAGCAGCAGTAGTAGTGGTAGTAGTAGTAGTAGTAGTAGTAGTAGTAGTATTAGTAGTAGTAGTAGTAGTAGTAGTAGTAGTAGTAGTAGTAGTAGTAGTAGTAGTAGTAGTAGTAGTAGTAGTAGTAGTAGTAGTAGTAGTAGTAGTAGTAGTATAGTAGTAGTAGTAGTAGTAGTAGTAGTAGTAGTATAGTAGTAGTAGTAGGTAGTAGTAGTAGTAGTAGTAGTAGTAGTAGTAGTAGTAGTAGTAGTAGTAGTATGTGAGTAGTAGTAGTAGTAGTGGTAGTAGGTAGTAATTGTAGTAGTTGTAGTAGTAGTAGTAGTAGTAGTAGTAGTAGTATGAGTAGTAGTAGTAGTAGTAGTAGTAGTAGTAGTAGTAGTATAGTAGTAGTAGTAGTATAGTAGTAGTAGTAGTAGTATTAGTAATAGTAGTAGTAGTAGTAGTAGTAGTAGTAGTAGTAGTAGTAGTAGTGGTACTAGTAGTAGTAGTAGTAGTAGTAGTAGTAGTAGTAGTAGTAGTAGTAGTAGTAGTAGTAGTAGTAGTAGTAGTAGTAGTAGTAAACCAAAGAGAACTTGGACCCATTAAATAAGAGTTTAAAAGTACAATAAGATTAACCGATCGCCAGCCAGTCTATCACAATTGGCTTCAACATTCGTGACGTCACTTCCCTCGTAAAGACGCATAGGAACTTAGTAACTGGTTCTAAACTATCCGAACAATGGCGGACGCCCTTATATAATACTTCTCCAGATGATAAAAACAGTATAAATCTGATCATGTTATGAATTTTATACATTCTGATCACATGACATGTGAAAAAGTTCTTGCCAGCATGAAGAATAAAAAGTACCGATTTTCTGAGTTTAGAACCAAGCTGCTGGTTGCTGAGCGCACGTGACATCAGACTATTGAATCCTATTTCAAACCATCACCAGGTCAGGCATGTGAATGATGTACCTACATGTCAACCGGCGACGATCAAATTATAATCATTTAATTTTAGTGGGAAAAAAAGCCATCATCGTGTGCTTTTTAGTACTTTGGCTGGGTTGTAGTTGTACTCGATTCACGGTCTGCTGATTGTCGATACCGACGCACCCCCCCCCCCCCCCCCCCCCCTTCCCCTTCCCCGTTAGTCTGTACACGTCATACACCACCTCCACCACAGCCACTCTCTCACCAGGCTATGTTCTCAGGTCTGCTGTTGCATGACGGGACCTTGGCCTACTGAACCGGTGGCGATGAACTGGTTTGTGGCATTTCAGATCAAATGGTTGGATAAGATAAGAATTAAAGTGGGGGGGGGGGGGGGGGGGGGGGGGGGGGGGGGGAGAGAGAGAGAGAGAGAGAGAGAGAGAGAGAGAGAGAGAGAGAGAGAGAGAGAGAGAGAGAGAGAGACTCGTTGGGAATAGAGGTCCTCTCCGCAGAGGGGTTATTGGAATGGGGCAATGAAGGTTAATTTCCAGGCTATGTTGGCGCCTGGAATCAATGACAAAGCAAAAAAAAAAAAAAAAAAAAAAAGCAAGGTCCCCCCCTTGTCACGAGCCCCAGTTCCGATTGACAGAGTAGATAGCGGACTGGAAACGAGCGACGAAAAAAAAAAAAAAGGAAAAGCCAGGACCAAAAAAAAAAAAAAAGTTCTGACGTCAATATCGGTGATAGAGATAGTCTTGAACATAATGTAATAGCACAGCTGCAAACGTGACATAGGTAATAAAAATAATAATGATAATAGTAATATGTTAAACAAAGACAGCGTGTAACTGAGTTGCCGTTTCAACACATTAATACCAACCCCCCCCCCCCCCCCCCCCCCCCCCCCCCAACCCTATGTGGGCTAGTGGTATGACACTCGCTTTCGGATCGAAAGGCCCTGGGTTCGGGCCTCGCTCTCTCGGCGCATAGTTGAGTCCTTGGAAAGACCTCTTTACCCAAATTCTCTCACCGTAATCAGGTGTAAAATGAGTACCTGGCCGTTGTTAACAGCGTTCTCTATGTCCGAAAAAAAATGATGATATCGCCAATTAGGCGTCATGACTATAGTTTACTTTAAAATCAAACCATTTACCCTCACAAGGCTTAAATAACACTTCAAAATCCCTTAAAATTATGTAGTCAGGCATCAACTTTCATTTTCAATATGTTTTAATGACGTAGAGATGATCATGAGCTTCTGAATTTAGAGCCAAAATTAATTTCGTAATTCTACAACTTTTTCGTAATATTCCACTTCAGAACTTTTTTCCTTGTCTTTACATCGCCGTCTCCGCCGTCTTTGGAGGACAAGACAATCGTCGTTTTCAATAATATTCTTTTTTGGCATTTTTTTCTGTTTTAATAAAACAAATATTTGGCAACAAATTGGAAACACATGTCGCCGACTGAGTGCAGGGCAAACTGTGAGATTTTCATGGTCGCCGTCTGAGGCGTATCTATCAGTAGCCATCGTTAGCCTGACACTAGAACCCTCTAGGACTGGCAATTTGACGCCATTTTTTGGTCAGTGTCAGGCTATAAGTTGACGATGGCTACAATCTATCTCCCTTTTGACAACTACTATTTAACTCTGGAAAGACACGTATTTAAAAATTTGGCCAGAAAACTCATCCTTCAATAAATATAATATTATATTGATCTACTTAAATGACCTTCACCTTGGCAAAAAAAAAAACCAAACTCTCAGACATGCGTTGGGCACGAGTTCAAAATCTCAATCAAAGGCATGAATTCAAGAACAATATTATACCCCCTCCCCTCTCCTCCCCTCCCCTTCCACAACCCTATCCTCTCCCATGACCTCGATTATATTATGTCTTATCTTCTTCTTCTTCTTCTTCTTCTTCTTCTTCTTCTTCTTCTTCTTCTTCTTCTTCTTCTTCTTCTCCTTCTTCTTCTTCTTCTTCTTCTTCTTCTTCTTCTTCTTCTTCTTCTTCTTCTTCTTCTTCTTCTTCTTCTTCTTCTTCTTCTTCTTCTTCTTCTCCTCCTCCTCCTCCTCCTCCCCCCTCCTCCTCCCCCTCCTCCTTTTCCTCTCCCCCCCCCCTCACCTCTTCCTCTTGTTGTTTTAGTTGTTGTTGTTGTTGTTGTTTTTTCTTCTCTTCTTTTTCTCTCTTCTTTTGTTTTCTTCTTCTTCTTCTTCTTCTTCTTCTTCTTCTTCTTCTTCTTCTTCTTCTTTTCTTCTTCTTCTTCTTCTCTTTCTTCTTCTTCTTCTTCTTCTTCTTCTTCTTCTTCTTCTTCTTCTTCTTCTTCTTCTTCTTCTTCTTCTATCATAATAATCTATTGTCTATTCCAACAATTGATTCCCCATTTGAGATTGAGAACTTTTATTGAGTGTTCTGCGTATCATTACGCGCTAAAATCTAATTTTGATACAAATCCGATGTGTGCCGCAGAAAAAAAAAGAACTCTCTTACATTATATTTTTAACTAAGGATGATAGGGACGCCTCACAACATTTCTGCTATTGTGTTATATTAAAATCTGGTGTTACCAAAATAAAAAAGAACTTTTAACACATTTTTTTAAAAACCAAGGATGATAGCGATGCCTCACAACATTTCTGCTATTGTGTTATATTAAAATCGGGTTTCCCCAAGAGAACTCTAACATATTTTTTTTAACCAAGGATGATAGGGACGCCTCACAACATTTCTGCTGTTGTGTTATATTAAAATCGGGTTGTCCCCCAAAAAGAGAACTCTAACATATTTTTTTTTACCAAGAATGATAGGGACGCCTCACAACATTTCTGCTATTGTGTTATATTAAAATCGGGTTTTCCCCCAAAAAGAGAACCCTAACACATTTTTTTTAAAAACCAAGGATGATAGCGATGCCTCACAACATTTCTGCTGTTGTGTTATATTAAAATCGGGTTTTCCCCCAAAAAGAGAACTCTTAACATATTTTTTTTTAACCAAGGATGATAGGGACGCCTCACAACATTTCTGCTGTTGTGTTATATTAAAATCGGGTTTTCCCCCAAAAAGAGAACTCTTACATACATATTTTTTTTTTACCAAGGATGATAGGGACGCCTCGCACCAATTCTGCTCTTGTGTTATATTAAAATCTGGTGTTCCCAAAATAAAAAAGAACTTTTAACACATTTTTTTTAAAAAAGCCAAGGATGATAGCGATGCCTCACAACATTTCTGCTATTGTGTTATATTAAAATCGGGTTTCCCCCCAAAAAGAGAACTCTAACATATTTTTTTTTACCAAGGATGATAGGGACGCCTCACAACATTTCTGCTGTTGTGTTATATTAAAATCGGGTTTTCCCCCAAAAAGAGAACTCTAACATATCTTTTTTTATTACTATGGATGATATATTGACAATTCTGCTATTGTGTTATATTAAGATCGGGTTTTCCCCCAAAACGAAACGGGTATATTCGACGTGCACTTATTTGCAGGTCCGATAACCCAATTCCTTATGGGCTCATTGTTGTAATGGAAATCTCAAACAAAATGACGCAAAATTAATATTGTCCATTACAACAATGCTAAACTAGGCCCATTAACCTGGGTTTGTATGTCAGACCTGCATAAATGTACACGTCGGATATAATAATTAAACGGTCATCACTTTAACCGTCCCGAAATTACACCGTTTTGATGCTATTTGTCTCATATTCGGATCTGCCTAAAATTTCACAATTCTTAGGAGGCAAAAAAAAAAATTGTAGTCGCTATAGTTAATTGAGCTTTTAGAATTGAGCTTTTATATAGCGCAATATCCACTAAACGTGCTCAAAGCGCTTTACAAGAGGTCCCTGGCGAACAGCAACATTTAACATTTAGGACGGAACATGACGCCTGTTAGTCGATATTACAATTTTTTTTTGACAGACACAACGCTGTTAACGGCCAGGTACTCATTTTACACATGAGAACGGTGAGAGGATGTGACTAAAAAGCCTTTTCCAAGGACTCAACTATGCGCCGAGCGAACGAGGCTCGATCCCTGGATCTTCCGATCCGAAAGCGAGTGTCTTAACACAAGACCACATCGCCGCACAATTAATTATTAAAGTTATAAAGTTAATTTTAAAATCCAACAATTTACTCTCACAATGAAATTGATGACACTTCAAAATCCCTTAAAATTATATATTCTGGCATCAACTTTCATTTTCAATAAGTTTTAATGACTTAAAAATGCACATGCAGTTCTGAATTGGGTTATCGGACCTGAAAATGAGTGCACGTCGAGTTTACCCATTTTGTTTTGGGGAAAACCCGATTTTAATAGAACAGCAGAAATTTCGTAGTTTTATGATTATTTTTCGTAATAGTAAGCAGGTCTCAGGGTGGTCCCGATAGCTCAGTCGGTAGAGCACTCGCTTCACACACAAAGTGACCGAGATCGATCTCGGGTGCAGTCCAGATTTTTTTTTATCTTCTGACCTCCCTGTCCACCCAGCAGCAGTGAATGTGTAGCTGAGTCTGTTAGGTTTGGCGGAAAGTACTTTGCGAAAGACTTACGTCCTATCCAAAGGATAGCAAGCAATTTCTATTGTTCGTTTCACGCTAAAGAAACCGGGGAAAACTCCGGCTACCAGGATTGCATGTTATAAGTAATGAAATGACCAATGCCATGCGTGACCAGTCCTACTAATATTGGTCATCAGGTCGAGGTCTAAATAATTCCGCACTGGACATTACGTCTCCGTTACGTCACAGATGAAGTGACCGCCAAAGGAGTTTTATAATAGATGAGTTAATCTCCTCGCGCCAGCTGCTTGGGATTAAGAGGGATTATCTTAATGGCCATTTATTATTATTGACAAGACTATTTATTTTCCCCCGCAAAATTCTACAAGTCAATTTTTTACACTTTTTACATTTTCTTTCACAAAGTTAGATGGTCTAAATTAAAATGTAGATTTTATTATAATTATAAACTTACACAGTCTCCCCCCCCCCCTTTTCAATTGATTTTAATTTGAGGTTTATTGTGCGGCTATGTGGTCTTGTGGTATGACGCTCGCTTTCGTATCGGAAGGTCCAGGGTTCGAGCCTCGCGCTCGGCGCATAGTTGAGTCCTTGGAGAAGGCTCTTTACTCACATTCTCTCACCGTACTCAGGAGTAAAATGAGTACCTG
>NC_088365.1:25548349-25560849 GCF_034508935.2 Berghia stephanieae
ATAAGTGTACGTCGTGCTTGATGCATTGTTTTCAAATGCTGAAGAATGGCTGTCATGTCTGCAACAGTTGAAGTGAGAATTAAATAATTAAATAACTGAATAAAATAGATAAACAAATAGATATGTACATACATAGATAAATAAATAATATGTAGATAGAAAAAACATATTTATAAATTGATAATGTAAATGTTGCTGCTCGAAGCTCGAAGAAAAAAATAACAATGTGAAATTGAATGTAAGCTTTAATTTAATTACAAAAACAGATCAAATGAGATAATGTAGTGTTTCATTCTTCCTGTTTTGTTGATAAAGGGGAAACCCGAAACGTTCATTTGATCTGCTTTTGTAATTAAATTGAAGCTTACATTCAATTTCACATTATTATTTATTTATAAATTGATAGACTGTTAAAATTAATGGTTGATTCAGGTGCTGGGATTTGAACTTATAACCAGAAATATAAACAAAAAAAAGGAATACAACAGCTTAAAAAAACAACAAAATGCCAACTACGGAACGTTTCGGGCTCAAAACGTCTCTTCAGCCTATAACAAATACAATATAAATTTTAATCCATCGCGTAAAATCTACACTGACTGTTAATGTTAAGCCCAAAACGTTCTGCATTTGGCATTTTGTTAATTTTTCGAAGCTGTTATAAAATTCATTTTTGTTCATATATTCTGGTTTAAAGTTCAATTTTCACTAATCTTAATCCCTCCGACATTATTCTTAATACCGTGGAGAGGCGATGGGCGAAATATTATTATTATCATCATCACACCAGTTTAAGGAGTGTTCGAGATAGTCGTGTTTTATCCCCACGGTATGAAGTAAATGTGTCCGATCGTCTGAAAATGGTATGATTATGATGTCGGGGTAATCCAGATGATAAAAAGTCAAATTGAATCCAAACTGATCAAAAATATGAAAAGTTGGTTTTTGTCGTTCTAAAATACTGTCAAACCTTACTTAGCGACCACCTCTATATAACGACAACCTCTATGAAACGACCACCTCTATATAACGACAACCTCTATATAACGACCAATTCTATGTAACGACCACCTCTATATAACGACAACGTCTATGTAACGACCATCTCTATGTAACGACCACCTCTATGTAACGACCACCTCTATATAACGACCACCTTTATGTAACGACCACATCTATGTAACGACCACCTCTATGTAACGACAACCTCTATATAACGACCACCTTTATGTAACGACCACATCTATGTAACGACCACCTCTATGTAACGACCACATCTATGTAACGACCACATCTATGTAACGACCACCTCTATGTAACGACCATCTCTATATAACGACCACCTCTATGTAACGACCACCTCTATGTAACGACCACCTTTATGTAACGACAACCTCTGTGTAACGACAACCTCTATGTAACGACCATCTCTATATAACGACAACCTCTATGTAACGACAAACTCTATGTAACGACCATCTCTATATAACGACCACTTCTATGTAACGACCACCTTTATGTAACGACCACCTCTATGTAACGACAACCTCTATGTAACGACCATCTCTATATAACGACAACCTCTATGTAACGACCACCTCTATGTAACGACTACCTCTATATAACGACAACCTCTATGTAACGACAACCTCTATATAACGACAACCTCTATGTAACGACAACCTCTGTGTAACGACAACCTCTATATAACGACAACCTCTATATAACGACCACCTCTATGTAACGACCACCTCTATGTAACGACCACCTCTATATAACGACCACCTCTATATAACGACCACCTCTATATAACGACAACCTCTATATAACGACCACCTCTATATAACGACCACCTCTTTATAACGACAACCTCTATATAACGACAACCTCTATGTAACGACCACCTCTAAGTAACGACAACCTCTATATAACGACATCGTCTATGTAACGACAACCTCTATATAACGACATCCTCTATGTAACGACAGCCTCTATATAACGACGACCTCTATATAACGACCACCTCTATATAACGACATCCTCTATATAACGACCACCTCTATATAATGACAACCTCTATATAACGACCACCTCTATATAACGACAACGTCTATGTAACGACCACCTCTATATAACGACCACCTCTATACAACGACCAGTCCTGTTAACTCCCTTGACACCCGTTTTTTCTTTACATTTTACCTCTATATAACGGAAACCTCCCTGACGGTACCAAGACCATCTAAAGTCGTAATCATTCTCCTCAATAAAACATATAAACAAAACCCAAGACTGATATTTTTGGTTATAAATTCAATTTTCATTCTTAGTCATCCCGACATCATACCGTTTGGGGGAGATGGGGCACATATAGCATAAAATGCTGCTATATGGTCTTGTATGACACTCGCTCGCTTTCAGATCGGAAGGTCCTGGGTTCGAGCCTCTCTCGGTAGATATTTTAGTACCTTAGGTGTAAAATGACTACCTGGTCGTTAACAACAGAGTTGTCTCTGACTCTGTCCGAAAAAATAATTGTAAAATCGCCTAACAGGCGTCAAGTCACGTCCTACATGCGAAGTGTTGCTGTTGGCTTGGGATCTCGCCATGTAAAGCGCTTTGAGCACGTTTTGTGGATATTTTGCTATATTAAAAAAACAAAAACAAAATACAAAAAACAAAAAACAAACAGAACAAAACAAAACAAAAAACAAAAACAAACTAGAGATGCCTAAATGATAGCAAAAAATGGAGAGAAAGATAAAGGAAGTAAATGTGACTCTTATAATATAAGGGGAAACACAAAACAAACGACGTTTCGGCATTTAGCCTTTTTCAAGTAAACACGATTTATATATATATATATATATATATATATATATATATATATATATATATATATATATATATATATATTTATATATATCTATATATATTTATATATATACATATATATATATATATATATATATATATATATATATATATATATATATATATATATATATATATAATATTGTTTACTTGAAAAAAGCTAAATGCCGAAACGTCGTTTGTTTTGTGTTTCCCCTTATATTATAAGAGTCACATTTACTTCCTTTATCTTTCTCTCCATTTTTTTTCTTTATTAAAAAAGCTCATTATAATACGAAGTACAACATGTACCAAGATCCAGTCATTAACGGTCACTCATGACCGAGGCAAGGTCATGTCCAATCTATATCATTTTACGCTTTGCCGTAAAATCGTCATCAAATCGTATATATTATTATAATAATATAATATAATTATTATCATTATAGATTTTATGATTGAAAGTCTCGGCCATTAATATATCGAATGTCCGTCCTAAGTGTCGTGTAAATGATTATACACATCACATTACCTGTCGTACTATGGAAAAACAATTATTTGAAAATTTGTCCAGAAACCGCGTTCATCAAGAAATATCGATCGATTTAAATGAATGACCCTCATCTTGGCACAAACAAAATCGACTCGAAATCCGCCGAAAATCTACTCGCCCTGACTATCAACTGATTAAAATAAATAAATAAATAAATATATAAATATATATATATGTATATATATATATTATATATATATATATATATATATATATATATATATATATATATATATATGTGTATATATATATATATATATATATATATATATATATATATATATATATATATATATATTTATATTTATATATATATATATATATATATATATATATATATATATATATATATATATGAGAGAGAGAGAGAGAGAGAGAGAGAGAGAGCAATATCCCCTAATCGTGCTCAAAGCGCTTTACAAGGGGTCCCTGGCCAACAGCAACATTCCACATTTATTATGACAAGACATGACGCCTGTAAGGCGATATTACAATTTTTTCGGACAGAAACAACGCTGTTAACGGCCAGGTACTCATTTTACACCTGAGTACGGTGAGAGAATGTGAGTAAAGAGCCTTTTCCAAGGACTCAGCTATGCGCCGAACGGGGCTCGAACCCAGGTCCTTCCGATCCGATAGCGAGTGTCATACCACAAGACCACGTCGCCGCACATGTAGGTGTACACGCCATTACTGCTAGATACTAATAATTCTGAAGCCGCCTACTATTTGAAATTATTGAGTAATAAGTTGAAATTATTCCTCTTGTATAACAGTTAAGTGTATTACTAATGAACGACCCGGCCCTACCACAGACTACTAGGGCTGTATTCTCTATGGGCCCTACCAGTATATTATAGATGAAACGAAAATTACGTAACACAGCTCTTTGTTATTGTTTTTTTTTTTCGCTTTCGGATCGGGGACAGCGTGGCTCAGCTGTACGGTCTTTGCTTCGTACCCGAATTTGGCCAGAAAACTCGTCCTTTATATTAATATCGATCGATTTAAATGACCCCCATCTTGACAAAAAAGTTCACACCTTTGACTTCTCGAAGTCTTCCTTAACCCTCTCCTTACCACCTATAGGAAAAATCTATCACAATCGTTACGATACAACCAACCGTTTTCTCATTCTGATTTCCTTTTGTGCGGTTATGTGGTCTAGTGGTATGACACTCGCTTTCGGATCGGAAGGTCCTGGGTTCGAGCCTCGCTCGACGCATAGTTGAGTCCTTGGAAAAGACTCTTTACTCACATTCTCTCACCGTACTCAGGTGTAAAATGAGTACCTGGCCGTTAACAGCGTTGTCTTTGTCCGAAAAATTGTAATATCGCCTAACAGGCGTCATGTCTCGTCCTACATGTTAAATGTTGCTGTTTACCAGGGACCCCTTGTAAAGCCCTTTGAGCACGTTAAGTGGATATTGCGCTATATAAAATCTCAATATTATAGTTATAGCTATAAAAACTTGACACTGTGTTGCAGAGCTAATTTTTCTGAACAAAATATACAATATTATATTCGTTACTTATCTGTTTGAAAAATCTATTTTTTTTTTTGTGTTGGGTGGGTATAAAGTTTCGGGTAAAATTCTGAAAATAGCTGGTAAGGAGAGAGTTAAGTCCCAGGTTTGAAAATATTTGCCAAGATGAGGGTCATTTAAATCGATGGATATTTAACTCACTCAACCCTAACACCGACTATATCCATGGATTACCCGGGGTTACTTTTACCCCATGCGTATTTATTACATTTTTCTGAAACAAATTATAGGCGTAGTATCAGAGCTAATGTTTTTAGTTTTTAGTTAATGATAGTTGAATAAAACTTTCTATGTGCATGCTTATATTTAATACATTTTTTTTTTTCAATTTTGAAAAGTTGTAAAAAATCTCTAGGATTGAGTGAGTTGAAGGACGATTATTCTGGCCAAATTTTTAAATGTGTCTTTCCAGAGTATGACACTTCACTAGTTAAGTAATCCGAAGTATGACAGCATAGATCTAATGTTCAACTCCTGTTTTGTCTGGGTCAGAGGTCAACACGTAATCGTTTAGTGCAAAAAGGCAACTGGGACCGACGTTTATCCTGGTTTCTTGTTGTTGTTGTTCTTCTTCTTCTTCTTCATCTTATTATTATCATTATAATGTATATATTATATAATGATGTATTAATATATTATATATATATATATATATATATATATATATATATATATATATATGTACCTATACATGTATACTAAAACTGCCACTACATAACGACTGATGAAGGTGACCGTTACAATAAGCCATTAGCTTATTATCCAATAAATCCTCGGCAAAGATTTATAGGCAAAAGTATGTGGCCAGCGACTCTCTCCTTTCTCTCTCCGTCTCTGTCTCTCTCTCTCTCTCTCTCTCTCTCTCTCTCTCTCTCTCTCTCTCCTCCCCTTCTCTGTTCCGCCTTCTCCTATTCCTCTATCTCTCCCTCTTTCCACCTCTCCTCTCTCCCCCTGACCCACCGTTCCCCATTTCTCTCCCCCCCCCTCTCTCTCTCTCTCTCTCTCTCTCTCTCTCTCTCTCTCTCTCTCTCTCTCCCTCTCCCACCCTCATCTTACTGCTCCTTTCCTCTCTCCATCTCTATCTCTTCCCTTCTTTGCTCCCTCCTCATTTTCTTAAGTCTCTCTTCTTATCTGTCTTTCACTCCCACTCTCCCTTCATTCCCTCCTAGAACCGTAGCCATCGTTAACACTTGAACCGTAGCCATCGTTAACACTAAACCGTAGCCATCGTTAACACAAGAACCGTAACCATCGTTAACAGTAGAACCGTAGCCATCGTTAACACTAGAACCGTAGCCATCGTTAACACTAGAACCGTAGCCATCGTTAACACTAGAACCGTAGCCATCGTTAACACTAGAACCGTAGCCATCGTTAACAATATAACTGTAGCCATCGTTAACACTAGAACTGTAGCCATCGTTAACAGTAGAACCGTAGCCATCGTTAACTTATAGCCTGACACTGACCAAAAATTGACGTCAAAAGACAAGTCTTTGGCCACAAAAGAAAATAAATCGTGAGTTGTATTCAATATTTCAACCTGAACGTCTGATGTCACGTCCGCCCATAGACTACCCGCCCGCCCAGCAACCAACAGCTTGGTTCTAAACAAAAAAAAATGGGTAGTTTTTATTTTTCATGCTGGCTAGAACTTTTTCCACATGTCATGTGATCAGAATGTATAAAAGTCAAAACACGATCAGATTTCTAATGTTTTTTTCCTCTGGATACACTTTTACTGTTATGCTCGTCGGGGGGGGGGGGGGGGGGGGGGGGGGGGGGAGAAGTATTTCATAAGGGCGTCCGCCATTGTTCCGGTAGTTTAGAACCAGTTACTAAGTTACTATGCGTTATTATGAGGGAAGTGACGTCACGACTGTTGAAGCCTATTGTGTTTTGTCGGATATACAACTGTTTGCGTGTTGTTAACATCACCGTGCCAAGGTCATGCCAGCCGAAATATTTCAGTTTTGTTCGTTGATAATAAAATGATAGATGTCCACACTTTCTTTCATAAAGATACCATATGTCTGCTATACAATATGAATATAAAATCTTTAAAAAAAAAGAAAAAAAAAAGAACTTTTCGGGCTCAAAACCCTTATTCAGACAATAAAAAAAATAAAAAATTAGATAGATAGATAAATTATATATATATATATATATATATATATATATATTATATATATATAATATTATATATATACAGATAGATAAATAGTATTTAGATCGATATATATATATATTATATATATATATATATATATATATATATATATATATAGATAGATAGATAGATAGAAAGATAATCTTCTCGCTTTCCACTCTCAATCTCCAACCCCCCCCCCCCCCCTTGCCCCCGTCTATCAGGCTAATGGACTCATGAATAAGTCAAAATCTAGGACTTCATAATAATATAGATGTCGCTGGTCAAAATAAATTACCCTAAATCATTATGAGTAGAAAAAGGCCAGGCCTATCGTGTGTCCATTGTGCAGTAGGATGTCCACATAATAATATCCGACCTGGGAAGTGTGAAGGCCGCGTATGTTACTATAAATAGTTCTTATTATTCATGACCTGCTGTCTGTTCAGTTGACAAGTACTGCCGCTATTAGTACGCCCTGTCATTCCCCCTCGTGGATCTTTACCTTGCAGTTGGTGAGGGGGCTTGAGGCACACGGGAGGGCAAAGGTGTAAATCCCGGTCGACCGTCACGAGACCATCCCGGGTATCGAGCCAACGAGCCACATGAGCTGCTCGCCCGGTGTGTGACTAAATTTGATCCAAACCCGGTGCCCGAATAGCAGCCCTATCCCGGGCCGCCACACTATTGTCCTTATGTCGAGTCCCAAACAGTCCCGTCAATGGCGAAGCGGTCTGCCGCCTAGCCAAATAATACCGCGTTCGTGTCGCCCGGGTCGTCGGCACGTCCGAGAAAAAAGCAAACGTCCCATGCATCAATCGATTCGCGGCCTGCCGATTGGAAAATGCGACGGCGGGGGATGGCGAACTGACGCGTATATTGTCCCTGAACGTCGAGAGCCAGAGTATGGCAAAAAATGAGCTTTTATCAAAGCTACTGGCCGTTCATTGCGTTGATATCCTCCTTTTACAGGAGACCCACCTTTATTCAGGCGCGCAATCTTCCCGATTCCAGATCCCAGGCTATACGGTGGTCCAACGCGAGGACACTTCGAGGCTCAAAGGAGGTGTTAGCGTTTACGCTAAAGAGCCATCGAAGGTAAGGGTCATTGAGAGCTTAACGGACAGCAATGGGGTGAACCGAATTTCCGTGGAAGTAGGTGGACTGTGTCTGCATAATATTTACAAACCACCTAGAGCGACTTGGACTACACCACCGGTACCGGTGGTCAGCCATCCTTCCATCTGTCTGGGGAGACTTTAATAGCCACCATCACGAATGGGGCTACCGAGACTGCAACGAGGCAGGAAGACAACTCCGCTCATGGATGGACTGTAATGATCTACACCTAGTGTACGATCCTACAGCCAAGGGTACCTTCCGGGGAACCGCCATAAGAAGGAGTATACTCCAGACCTCACCCTCGTAACGAAAGGCGCGAACGGTGAACCGTTGCAGGTGAAGCGGACAGTCCTCGGGGACTTTCCGCATAGCCAGCACAGGCCGGTTCTTGTCACAGCTGGGGTGACAATACCGAGGGTGCAGTCTCTCCCACTTTGCAGATGGAATTTCAGGAAGGCTGACTGGGAGGAATTCAGTTCCTATATCGAGCAGGTCTGCCCTGCCATTCCTCCCAAGTCCAAGAATATAACCAGATTTAGTAGGCTACTGGTTAAGAGCGCTCAACGCTCTATTCCACGGGGCAAACGGAAATTCTACACCCCTTGCTGGACAGCAGAGTCGGAAGAGCTGTACCGAGAGTACAGCAGACCCAGTCCCAGGGACACAGCCGATAGACTACTCCAGTCTCTGGCAGAGGGAAGGAAGCAACGGTGGCAGGAGACCGTGGAAAGTCTCGACTTTACACACTCCAGCGCCACGCTTGGCGTTTGATAAAGAAATTGGACCCAGATCGGAATTTCGCGAAGGCTGCACGGAATGCGAGGCAGACACAATTGCCAAGAATATTAAGAACCGTAGCAAGCGGGTCCCTAATCAGGCTTTTGAGCGCGGTGTCCGCAAGGCGTACCGTACGATTTTGGTCTCGTACCTGCGGAGGAGTCGGACTGGACGGCCCCGTTCAGTCCCGAGAAGTGGGTGCAGCCATTAGCGAAGTGAAGAACGGCAAAGCAGCTGGGATAGATGGTGTATATCCCGATATGGTGACGCATCTGGGCCCCAGGGCACGGGCCTGGCTAGCAGAGGCAATGTCTTACATCCTTGCAAACGGAAAGCTTCCACAAGTGTGGAAGCATGCGAAGATAGTTGCCATCCTGAAGCCAGGGAAGCCGGCGAAGGAGGCAGACAGTTACAGACCCATATCGCTGCTGAGCTGTCTTTACAAACTGTTGGAGCGTGTTCTATTAAACCGATGGGGGCCGGTCCTAGACGCTGCCCTGCCACCTGAGCAGGCAGGCTTCAGGGAAGGGAGGTGCACACGGAGCAGGTCATTGCCCTTACAGAGCATATTGAGCACGGGTTCGAGAGAAAACAGCAAAGGTGCTGTGTTTATAGACCTATCAGCGGCGTACGATACGGTCTGGTGCGATGGGTTAATGCTCAAACTTGCAAAAATCATAAGGTGCAAAAAGACCTTGAAGTTGTTCTCTTCGATCTTAGGGGAAAGGCAATTCCACGTCGCGCTGGGAGACGCCACGAGCAAAGTTAGGAAATTGAAGAATGGGGTCCTCAGGGGTCGGTACTTGCGCCAATGTTGTTTAACGTTTACATTGGCGATATGCCGAACACTTCCTCCTGAGGCTGGGATACGCAGACGACTGGGCACTCGTTACTCAGAGTAAAGTGTGGACCCGTCTCGAGGCGTACTCAGCGAGGACGTTAAAACCGTTTAGACAACCAAAAAACCCTTCCACGTTAACAATATAAATGTAGCCATCGTTAAAACTAAACTTTGCCATTTGGGTTTAAAATAAACCCCTAAACCCATTTGTTTTAAATTAAAAAGGGGCCCACACGACCAAAAATTTACGTTTAAAAGACAATTTTTTGGCCACAAAAGAAAAAAAATCGGAGTGGGATTTTAATATTTTAAAACCCAACGTCTGGGTGTCACGTCCGCCCATAACACCCCCCCCCCCAGCAACCAACCCCTTGGGGTTTTAAACAAAAAAAATGGGGAAAATTTTTTATTTTTTCATGCTGGCTAAAACTTTTTCCCCATGTCATGTGATCAAAAATGGAAAAAGCAAAACACCGGGTCAGATTTTTTAATGTTTTTATTTTTTTCTGGATTTCACTTTTAAAAATGTTTTTGCCCTTTTTGTCGGGGGGGGGGGGGGGGGGGGGGGGGGGGGGGGGTTCCCCTCGGGATCTTTACCTTGCTTGGTGGGGGGCTTGAGGCCCCCCCGGAGGGCAAGGTGAAAATCCGGTCGACCGTCACGGACCATCCCGGGATGAGCCAACGAGCCACTTAGCTGCTCGCCCGGGTGTGAAATTTGACCAAACCCGGGGGCCCGAAAAGCAGCCCTTCCCCGGGCGCCCATTTTTTTCCTTTGTCGGCCCCAAACCCTCCCGTCAATGGCGAGCGGTCTGCCGCCTACCCAAATAATACCGCGTTCGTGTCCCCCGGGGTTTCGTCGGCACGTCCGAGAAAAAAGCAAACGTCCCATGCATCAATCGATTCGCGGCCTCCCGATTGGAAAATGCGACGGCGGGGATGGCGAACTGACGCGTATATTGTCCCTGAACGTCGAGAGCCAGAGTATGGCAAAAAATGAGCTTTTACAAAGCTACTGGGCCTTTCATTGCGTTGATATCCTCCTTTTACAGGAGACCCACCTTTTTTTCAGGGCGCGCATCTTCCCGATTCCAGATCCCAGGCTATTTCGGTGGTCCAACGCGAGGACACTTCGAGGCTCAAAGGGGGGGTTAGCGTTTTACGCTAAAGAGCCATCGAAGGTTTAAAGGGGCATTGAGAGCTTAACGGACAGCAATGGGGTTTAAACCGGGAAATTTCCGTGGAAGTGGTGGACTGTGTCTGAAAAATATTTACAAACCACAGAGCGGGCTTGGACTACACCCCGGTACCGGTTGGTCAGCCATCCTTCCATCTGTCTGGGGGACTTAATAGCCACCATCACGAATGGGGTACCCAGACTGCAACGAGGCAGGAAGACAACTCCGCTCATGGATGGACGTAATGATCTACACCCAGTGTACGATCCTACAGCCAAGGGTACCTTCCGGGGAACCCGCCATAAGAAGGAGTATTTCTCCAGACCTCACCCTCGTAACGAAAGGCGCGAACGGTGAACCGTTGGGAGGTGAAGCGGACAGTTCCCGGGGACCCTTTCCGCTAGCCAGCACAGGCCGGTTCTTGTCACAGTGGGGGGACAAAACCGAGGGTGCATGTCTCTCCCACTTTGCAGATGGAATTTCAGGAAGGCTGAAATGGGAGGAATTCAGTTCCTATATCGAGCAGGTCTGCCCTGCATTCCTCCCAAGTCCAAGAATATAACCAGTTTAGATAGGCTACTGGTTAAGAGCGCTCAACGCTCTATTCCCCGGGCAAAAAGGAATTCTACACCCCCTTTCTGGACAGCAGAGTCGGAAGAGCTGTACCGAGAGTACCAGCAGACCCAGTCCCCGGCACAGCCGATAGACTACTCCCGTCTCTGGCAGAAGGGAAGGATGCAACGGGGGCAGGAGACCGTGGAAAGTCTCGACTTTACACACTCCAGCCGCCACGCTTGGCGTTGATAAAGAAATTGGACCCGATTTGGATTTCGCGAAGGCTGCACCGGAATGCGAGGCAGACACAATTGCCAAGGAATATTAAAAACCGTAGCAAAACGGGCCCTAATCAGGCTTTTGAGCGCGGTGTCCGCAAGGCGTACCGTACGATTTTGGTCCGTTACCTGCGGAGGAGTCGGACTGGACGGCCCCCTTCGTCCCCCAGAAGTGGGTGCAGCCATTAGCGAAGTGAAGAACGGCAAAGCAGCTGGGAAAAGATGGTTTTATATCCCGATATGGTGACGATTCTGGCCCCAGGGACGGGCCTGGCTAGCAGAGGCAATGTCTTACATCCCGCAAACGGAAAGCTTTCCCCAAGTGTGGAAGCATGCGAAGATAGTTGCCATCCTGAAGCCAGGGAAGCCGGCGAAGGAGGCAGACAGTTACAGGGCCCATATCGCTGCTGAGCTGTCTTTACAAAATGTTGGAGCGTGTTCTATTAAACCGATGGGGGCCGGTCCTAGACGCTGCCCCGCCCCCTGAGCAGGCAGGCTTCAGGGAAGGGAGGTGCACACGGAGCAGGTCATTGCCCTTACAGAGCATATTGAGCACGGGTTCGAGAGAAAACAGCAAACAGGTGCTGTGTTTATAGACCTATCAGCGGCGTACGATACGGTCTGGTGCGATGGGTTAATGCTCAAACTTG
>NC_088365.1:25568349-25573349 GCF_034508935.2 Berghia stephanieae
AACAGCGTTGTCCCTGCTGACCCGATAACGTCTTCGCCAAACAAGCAGCTTCGAATTAATGAAGATGATATACAGAGAAGTGGTAAAGACCTGGAATGAGATTTAAAAAAAAGTTAGCTCAGGATAGAGAAGGATGGAAACTGTTTGTCTGTGGCCTATACCCTGACCCAGGGTGAAAAAGGCAATGATGATAATGACACAAAAGAACACCAAAACAGTCTATCTCTACTGGGGGGAAATCGATGAAGGTTTTTGGGATGACTTTGGTGTTGCTTTGTCTGACACTGTTTCATATAGAGATTTCTCACTTTATAATTCTTCTTCTTCTTCTTCTTCTTCTTCTTCTTCTTCTTCTTCTTCTTCTTCTTCTTCTTCTTCTTCTTCTTCTTCTCCTTCTTCTTCTTCTTCTATTATCATTATCCTCCCCCCCCCCCCCCCTCCCCACCACCATTATCATCTTGAGATGTTGATGCCCCCCTGTCCCCCCTCATCCTATTCCTTCCCCCCCCCCCCCCCCCCCCCCCAGTCCTACTCCCCCCAAAGACACACGCCAATCCTCCGAATACCCACAGAGGCTTTCAAAGTACATCTGCACTCAGAAGCATCTTGGGCGACATGATACGACAGGATATTATTTTGTATAATAAATTATATTATTATTATTATTATTATTATTATTTATTATTATTATTATTATTATTATTATTATTATTATTATTATTATTATTTATTATTATTATTATTGCTATGCCCTCCTACTTTTACTACGACGCATGCGCAAGATTTGGTCATACTGTCGTGACGTGACTTAAGAGTTTATCCCCAGCTTCGCTGCGGGTTTTTGTGTTCCATCCAGACAGGATCGGGGCGATAACGAAGTGATAATAATGATAATGATGATGATGGTAGTAGTAAAATAGTATACGATTCTTTCACTTTCATCTCTTTGTATTTATTAAACGAGTTATTTTTATCGTGCCCAATAACACAATGAACTTGCGAGTAGATATGTGTTATTGCACGATAGAAATATAACGAGTTTAACAAATACAAAGAGAGGAAAGAATGCGTTTATTCCACCTCTACAAGTAAGATTATTAGATATTTTATAACCAAATGGTATGATATTAGTATTTCTATTCACCATAATTTGTATATTTCTCCATCTGCTTGAAGGACAATTTGACTGACATAAAACGACAAACGTTGGATTTGTATTTATGCGCACTAAAAGATTATTTTTAATTAGCAATCAACTGTCTGCAACACTTAATGTCACACCAATATAATGTGCGAAAATATTCTGCAATGTTGATTAAAAACTTTATTCAACGCGTCCAAAGCATTATTCAACGATTACGTATTTACTAAGAACTGATAGGGTTTTCCAATGAGACGGTAGAATAATATTATACGATTCTTACACTCTTGCCTTTTGGAATTACGGACGTGTTCCCAACCGCTGCACGAGTTTGCGAGTACGCGCTGGGAACAAAGTTCGAATTCCAAAACGCCAGAGTGTAAGAAATCATTTACCCGTCAATCAATTCCGATCTCGTCATCTTTGAATAAAAGACATGTTAAAAAACATAAAAATAATAGATACTTCTTTTAAAAGAATCAATTTTTTGTGAAATTTAACGATTGATAATCTGACGTCACATATCATTATTGTAAACATGGTGTCATTACGCGTTACTATTTAGGGAGAGGGGTGGAATAATAATGGTTATATTATAGTCATTAGTTTACACAAGAAACTAGATCTAGACAGTTTTAGTCCGCGAATAGTTCAATACCGGTTGGAACAAATACAATGATATATAACATATTTGTCTTTAAACAAATTGACGTCCCACATATCCCAGTCCCGGAGTTCTCGTCCCCATCTCAGTCAAACATGCGGCTATGTGGTCTTGTGGTATAACACTCGCTTTCGGATCGGAAGGTCCTGGGTTCGAGCCTCGCGTTCGGCGCATAGTTGAGTCCTTGGAAAAGGCTCTTTACTCACATTCTCTCACCGTACTCAGGTGTAAAATGAGTACCTGGCCGTTAACAGTGTTGTCTTTGTCCGAAAAATTGTAATATCGCCTAACAGGCGTTATGTCCCGTCCTACATGTTAAATGTTGCTGTTGACCAGGGACCCCTTGTAAAGCGCTTTGAGCACGTTTAGTGGACATTGCGCTATATATATATATATATATTTTATATATATATATATATATATATATATATTAAAAAAAAAAAAAAGCTCAAAGCTCAAACAACTTTGTGCAAACTGGTCATTTTTGGTCGAATTACATTTTGTGACATTTCAAAACAAGCTTACTGCTGATGCGACAACGGCTGTGCAGCAACGCTTATGTGAAATAAATATCTGAAACGAAAATTATATTTTTGGTGCGGATTCACAACATATAATTTTTGCACCGATCTTTTTTGCGGTCCGCTTCTGTGCCAATAAAGGCATGCGATATTAATCAACAAAATAACTAAATAAAAATAAATAAAATACAATTCCCTTTATTCATCCCATAGGGTAAATTTGTCTCTAGAGTCTATTCCACATCGAATCCTCAATTGTAACATGTCGACAGTGGCGTCACACACTTTAACAAAAGGAGGGCCAAGCCCCCTCAGAGTATGAGGTCAGACCGCAAATTATTTAGCTATTCCGTGGGTGAGACCGGCCTTTATATTCAAGGACCATCATCCTAATTTCTATTTATAATTTGGTAATTTATTAACTATCCACCTACGTAATGGACATGTGCAATAAGGAAATAACCACAACGGCCGCCACTAGATGGCGCGACATTTTGCTTGTGTCGTCTAGACCCTCTCCAACTGGCTCTGACATTCAGAGTGGTCATTAGTCATTAGGATCAAATTCTATAAAAATTAGGCAACCTGGCAGTGTCCTTTGGAAGAAAGGTCTCGATCACAGATCCCTGAGAGTGTTATGGTATCGACGCAAGCTTCACCGTTAATTTAAAAAAAACGGACGTGTGATTTGACCCGTGCTCAGCTCAATGTTGAAGTAATGGATATGACTATTTGTTCACATTGTCTCACGGCACCCGGTAAAAATAAAACTAATCAAAATAAAAAACCCAGAACCCCCCCCCCCCCAAAAAAAAAAAAATTAAAACAAAAAACAAAAAATACAACCCCCCCCCAAAAAAAAAAACCCTCACAAAACAAAAAAAAACAAAACAAAACAAAAACAAACAACAAACAAACAAATAAACAAAAAAAAAAACCAAAATAAAAAAAATGAAAACAAAAACAAACAAATAAAAAAAACAAAAAAAAAAAAAAACAAACACAACAGCAAACAATTAAACAACAATCCCCCCCCCCAACCCCCTAAAAAACAAACAAACCAAAAAACAAATACAAAAACAAAAAACAAAACAACAAACAAACCAAAAAAAAAAAAAACCAAAAAAAAAAAAACTAACAAAAAACAAAACAAAAACAAACAAACAAAAATCCAGAAAACCAAGAACGTGTAATTACGCGTTACAGACGCTATTTATACCTGGTCATTTTTATTCATATCGGGATGTGCAGCTGTGTCGTCTCGTGATATGGCATTCGCCTTCAGATCGAAAGTTCCTGGGTTCAAATCCCGCTCAGAGAGGCACATAACTGTCCTCGGAAAAGGCTATTTACTCACATTCTCTCGCCGTACTCACGTGTAAAATGAGTACCTGGTCGTTAACAGCGTTGTGTCTGTCCTAAAAAAAAAGGTATAAAATCAGAGGCGCCATGGCGTTTCTACTGGCTGGGACCTCGATTTGAACACGTTTAGTGGATATTGCGCTATATATAGCTCAAGTATGTTTTAAAAAAAAATGAACTGAAAGGCACACACACACACACACACACACACACACACACACACACCCACCAGTATTTCATGCACACCATAGGAAATATTATAGTCTCAATAAAGTTCATGTCATTTCCTAGCTGACCAACGTCCAGCTCTCCGCTCCACCAAAACCTACAAGCAAACAGTTCCGGTTTAAGCCGCCAAAAGTGTCACCCTGCCAATTTGTTAATTTGCTGTAATGAGATTGACACGTGCTGTCGTCACCTTTGACCTTTTGTGTGGCTGTGCTACTGTCAGGATGCTTTGACAGTGCCTGCCATTTTTCTTTGAAGGTTTTTCAGAGTTTAGATCATCATTATCACCCTACTATCGTAGTAAACAGTCATTGGGTTGGTCCGTAGCCATCGTTAACTTATAGATAATACGAAGTTGACGTCACTCGGGTCTTTGTTATTGCTTTTTTTTGCCATCCACGTTTATGAGTAATTCTCACTAAACTGTATTAACCAGACTATAAACATTCACATAGTTTTGTGTATTGGTCCATTATACTTCCGGATGGCAATGTTGTGAGCTTCTTAGCCAAGCGCATTGTATCAATAGCTTGGCACTGACCAAAAAATGACCTCAAAAACAAGTCTTTGGCCACAAAAGAAAACAAATCGTGAGTTGTATTCAATAGGTCAACCAATAGGATAACTTGTTTCCTTGAGCTCTACTAATGACAACTCACTAGACGGTGCAAAAACCCCAAAAAATGACGTCAAACTATAAGTCCCAGTTGGTTCTAGTGTCAGGCTATAAGTTAACGATTGTTGCGGTTAGTCAGTTGTGACAAGGGGTGGAGGCCAGGACTTCATATACTTCTATAGATGTCACTGGGTGGAGGACATTGTTAAATTACAATGAATAGAATGAAGTTGATGTCACTCGGGTCTTTGTTATTGATTTTTGCCATCCACGTTTATGAGTAATTCTCACTGTATTATCCAGACTATAAAAGTTCATGGTTACATACATTTTTTGTGTGTTGGTCCGTTATAGATAGTATGCAGATGACGTCACTCAGGTCTTTGTTATTGCCATCCGCGTTTGTGAGTTGTTCTCACTAAACTGTATTAACCAGACTATAAAAGTTCATGGTTACACAGAGGTTGT
>NC_088365.1:25578349-25585849 GCF_034508935.2 Berghia stephanieae
TTAGTGAAAAAAAAAATAGAAATAGAAAGAGAGAGAGAGAGAGAGAGAAGAAGAAGAAGAAGAAGAAGAAGAAGAAGAAGAAGAAGAAGAAGAAGAAGAAGAAGAAGAAGAAGAAGAAGAGAAGAAGAAGAAGAAGAAGAAGAAGAAGAAGAAGAAGAAGAAGAAGAAGAAGAAGAAGAAGAAGAAGAAGAAGAAGAAGAAAGAGAAGAAGAAGAAGAAGAAGAAGAAGAGAGAAGAAGAAGAAGAAGAAGAAGAAGAGAAGAAGGAAGAAGAGAAGAAGAAGAAGAAGAAGAAGAAGAAGAAGAAGAAGAAGAAGAAGAAGAAGAAGAAGAAGAAGAAGAAGAAAGAAGAAAGAAGAAGAAGAAGAGAAGAAGAAGGAAGAAAAGAAGAAGAAGAAGAAGAAGAAGAAGAAGAAGAGAAGAAGAAGAAGAAGAAGAAGAAGAGAAGAAGAAGAAGAAGAAGAAGAAGGAAGAAAGAAGAAGAAGAAGAAAGAAGGAAGAAGAGAAGAAGAAGAAGAAGAAGAGAAGAAGAAGAAGAAGAAGAAGAAGAAAGAAGAAGAAGAAGAAAGAAGAAGAAGAAGAAGAAGAAGAAGAGAAGAAGAAGAAGAAGAAGAAGAAGAAAGAAGAGAAGAAGAAGAAGAAGAAGAAGAAGAAGAAGAAGAAGAGAAGAAGAAGAAGAAGAAGAAGAAGAAGAAGAAGAAGAAGAAGAAGAAGAAGAAGGAAAGAAGAGAAGAAGAAGAAGAAGAAGAAGAAGGAAGAAGAGAAGAAGAAGAAGAAGAAGAAGAAGAAGAAGAAGAAGAAGAAGAAGAAGAAGAAGAAGAAGAAGAAGAAGAAGAAGAAGAAGAAGAAGAAGAAGAAGAAGAAGAAGAAGAAGAAGAAGAAGAAGAAGAAGAAGAAGAAAGAAGAAGAAGAAGAAGAAAGAAGAAGAAGAAGAAGAAGAAGAAGAAGAAGAAGAAGAAGAAGAAGAAGAAGAAGAAGAAGAAGAAGAAGAAGAAGAAGAAGAAGAAGAAGAAGAAGAAGAAGAAGAAGAAGAAGAAGAAGAAGAAGAAGAAGAAGAAGAAGAAGAAGAAGAAGAAGAAGAAGAAGAAGAAGAAGAAGAAGAAGAAGAAGAAGAAGAAGAAGAAGAAGAAGAAGAAGAAGAAGAAGAAGAAGAAGAAGAAGAAGAAGAAGAAGAAGAAGAAGAAGAAGAAGAAGAAGAAGAAGAAGAAGAAGAAGAAGAAGAAGAAGAAGAAGAAGAAGAAGAAGAAGAAGAAGAAGAAGAAGAAGAAGAAGAAGAAGAAGAGAAGAAGAAGAAGAAGAAGAAGAAGAAAGAAGAAGAAGAAGAAGAGAAGAAGAAGAAGAAGAAAGAAGAAGAAGAAGAAGAAGAAGAAGAAGAAGAAAGAAGAAGAAGAAGAAGAAGAAGAAGAAGAAGAAGAAAAGAAGAAGAAGAAGAGAAAGAAGAAGAAGAAGAAGAGAAGAAGAAGAAGAAGAAGAAGAAGAAGAAGAGAAGAAGAAGAAGAAGAGAAGAAGAAGAAAAGAAGAAAGAAGAAGAGAAGAAGAAGAGAAGAAGAAAGAAGAGAAGAAGAAGAAGAAGAAGAGAAAGAAGATGAGAAGAAGAAGCAGAAGAATGAGAGAGAAATGAGGAAAAGAGAAAAGAGAGAAGAAGAAGAATATTGTCATGGCTCCAATCGGGCAGAAATATCGTGATGTGACACCACTTCCTCTCTTCCGGTGCATAACTCATTGAAAGTGTGTATGTAACCAACCAGTCAGTCAGAAGACTGATAATGAATAAGGTCACACATTGAATCATCAGGCATCACGTTTTTACTCGCAGGATATAGAGGCAGATTCAAAGGATTACGGGACGTAAAAGAGCGAAAATGGATGATCTTTATTGACAACTATCATAATATATTAGATGTGAGTAAAGAGACTTTTTCAAGGACTCAACTATGCCGGGCTAGGCTCGAACCCAGGACCTTCAGATTAGAAAATAAGATGCCATCACTCTGAAACCAGAATATCAATTATTATATATACAAGGTATGTTTCCAGTCCTCCGAAAGAGTGGCTTTACACTTTCAATGAGATTGGAATCCGTTTTTTTTGACATCACACTTTTGTTCCCTATTACACATAGCTTTGTGTGTTGGTAGGATTCATCTGGCGGACAGAACTGGTGAGGATTTCACTTAACCCTCTCCTTACCAACCATAGGAAAATTGTCACATTCATTACGATGCAATTAACAGTTTTCTCATTCTGATATCCTTTGTACATTACAGATTATAAAAAAAATACTTTGTTATAGCAATAAGAATTAGACACTAGACAATGTTATGTATAGAATGGACTTGTTCCTTTTCTGTTTGAGTTGAAACAAAATACATTCTTGTGTTGGGTGGGTGTGACGATTCAGAGAAAATTCTGAAAATAGCTGTTGAGGAGAGAGTTAAAATCATAGCGTCATATATTCGATTCCCATTTAAACGGTTCCTCGAATGATATGATGGTATTGCAGTTGTATTCCCCGTAATTGTTATTAGTTTGATTGTGTTTGTGGAACAGCAGATGTGTGTACCCAATGCCTGACGGGAGTGTTGATGGTTGTGATGAAAAGTCGCTATGATGTCCTAGTTGTGATGACAATAGTAATGGATAAGGGCTACTCTGCCCTACTCTCGAAAAACACATATTTAGAAATTTGGCCAGAAAACTCGTCCTTCAAATATCGATCGATTTAAATGACTCTCGTCTTTGCAAAAATTTTCAAACCTGGGACTTCGCGCGCGCGAAGTCCCAGGTTTGAAAGTTTTTGCAAAGACGAGAGTCATTTAAATCGATCGATATTTGAAGGACGAGTTTTCTGGCCAAATTTCTAAATATGTTTTTTTTTTCTTTTCTCCAGAGTACGGCAGTAGTGATGATGATGTCTTGGGGGTTTTGTTTATTCCCGAGCAATGGAGGGGAATAGGTGCCTTAGCATTATCATTAACATTATTATTGTTTACAAAGAGATCAACATAATATTTTGTTTATGTTGCGAAATTCTTGGGATATCCGAGCAGCCCAGTTAGTTGGTAGAGCAAAAGCTTCACATACAAAGGGATGTAATTTATCGATCCTGTGTGAGGGTTTATGATATGTGACCCTTCGTCTCAAAAACGGTATTAAGTCGGGATGATTAAATTTCTGAAAATTGAATTTGTAGCCATAGATATCAGATTTGCCTTGATTTTATATGCTTTATTGAGGAGAATGAATATCATAATTTATAGTGCTAAATAGAAAATTATTCATAGTTTTGACCAGTTTAACTATAATTTGACTTTATAGCATCTGGTTCATCCCGACATAAAATCGTTTTGAGACGTTCGGTCACATATTTTCTGTATACATCTTCTGGTATCTGTGCAGCCATGTGGTCTAGTTGTATGACACTCGCTTTCGGATCGGAAGGTACTGGGTTTGAGTCTAGCTCGGCGCATAGTTGAGTCCTTGAAAAAAGGTTCTTTACTCACATTCACTCATCATACTCAGGTGTAAAATGAGTACCTGGCCATTAACAGTGTTGTCTCTGTCCAAAAAAAATTGTAACATCGCCTAACAGCAGGCGTCGTGCCCGTCCTAAACGTTAAATGTTGCTGTTGGCCAGGGACCCCTTGTAAAGCGCTTTGAGCACATTTAGTGGATATTGCTCTATACAAATGCTCATTTTTTTTCTTCCAAAGGGATGGGATTTTGTTTTCTATTCATCAATAAAGATCATCGCTCCTCGCTATTTTACTTAATCTTAAGAATCTGCCAATAGATAGTATGCGCTTGGCTAAGAAGCTCACACACAACATTGCCATCCGGAAGTGTAACGTAACGGACCAACACACAAAACTATGTGTGAAACCTTGAACGTTTATAGTCTGGCAATTACAGTTTAGAGAGAATTACTCATAAACGTGGATGGCAAAAAGTAATAACAAAAACCCGAGTTACGTCAACTTCATTCTATCTACACATCCTAGCTAGCTATTGCCACCTTGTAATTCAGTTTGTAACTTATTCATTATATCAGTCTTCCGAAGGACTGGTTACAAACGTAACACTTCCATGGCGTTTGGAGCCGGAAGAATAGAAGATGTAACGTCACGACTTCGCTACCCTATTTCATATTTTAGATCATAATATCAGTTTTTAATTTTTACATTACACTACGACGAGGACGTGGCCCACAGTTTAAAACTTTAAAAACTTGGGCTTTTATATAGAGCAATATCCACAAACGTGCTCAAAGCGCTTTCCAAAGGGTCCCCAACCAACAGCAACACGTAACAAGTAGAACGAGACATGACGCCTGTTAGGCGATATTACAATTTTTTCGGACAGATACAACGCTGTTAACAGGTATTCATTTTACACCTGAATACTGTGAGAGAATGTGAGTAAAGAGTCTTTTCCAAAAACTCAACTATGTGCCGAGCGAAGCTCGAACCCAGAACCTTCGGATCCGAAAGCGAGTGTCATACCAATGGACCACATAGGTGGAAATCGATCGATAAAATTTGAAGAACGGGTTTGTTTTTATTTTGGCCAAATTTGTGCGGCTATGTGGTCTAGTGGTATGACACTCGCTTTCGGATCGGAACGTCCTGGGTTCGAGCCTCACTCGGCGCATAGTTGAGTCCTTGGAAAAGGCTCTTTACTCACATTCTCTCACCACACTCAAGTGTAAAATGAGTACCTGGCCGTTAACAGCGTTGTCTTTGTCCGAAAAATAGTAATATCGCCTAACAGGCGCCATGTCTCGTCCTACATGTTAAATATTGCTGTTGGCCAGGGACCCCTTGTAAAGCGTTTTGGAGCACAATTAATGGATATTGCGCTATATAAAATCTCAATTTTATTATTAATATTAAATACGATTTTTCCAGAGTACGTAAGTCGTCTGGTTTTAAGGATGAGTTTTTTGTCCAAAACTTCAAAAATGTGTTGTTTTTTTTTCAAAGTACGACATAATGTTAGATAAGGGTAACAAAATACATAACATATTGTTTAAATATTTTACTGGCACAGCATAATTTCTTTTTGTCATTGTCATTGTGTATGTACATTACAGGAAAATACTTACATAGTAGAAATAATCCGGGTCAAATTTCAACGTGGACAATGAATGATTGGCTGGCTACGCTTGCGAGTGTCACTCATGGGCAAATCAATAGGATTCAATAGTCTGATGTCACATCCGCCCAGCAACCAGCAACTTGGTTCTAAACAAAGAGAATCGGTATTTTTTATTCTTCGTGCTGGCTATAAATTTTTTCACATGTCAAGTGATCAGAATGTTTAAAAGTCAAAACATGATCAGATTTTTATAATGTTTTTCTCATCTGGATACACTGTTATTCTCGTCTGAGTGTATTTCAAAATGGCGTCCGCCATTGTTCCGGTAGTTTGGAACCAGTTAATATGCGTCATTACGAGGGAAGTGACGTTACGAATATGAGCAAAGAGCCTTCTCCAAGGACTCAACTATGCGCCGAGCGGGGCTCGAACCCATGATCTTCCGATCCGAAAGCGAGTGTCATACCACTAGACCACATAGCCGCTGTTGTTGTTGTTTTGCTGTTGTTGCTGGCGATGCTGTTGTTTTTAAAGACATCTCGACTTCATCCAAGACCGATCTCTGTGCCTTTACATGTGAAACGAGTGATCTATCAACTGAGCTACTCACTCCCCCCCCCCTTCCCTCCCCAAGAAATACGAAAACCAAAGGCTCATTCGTAGTCTAAGAAGCTACGTTCAATCTCTCGGCTGAATCAATATTGTATAATAGAATATTTATATTTCATGGTCTCATCATCATCATCATCATCATCATCATCATCATCATCATCATCATCATCATCATCATCAGCATCATCATCATCATCATCATCATCATCATCATCATTATCATCATCATCATCATTATCATCATCATCATCTTTATCATCATCATCATCATCATCATCATCATCATCATCATCATCACCATCATCATCATCATCCATCATCAGCTAATCCCTCCTGGACGTCGGTTTATTACATCCTTGCGTTTTGGAATTCGAACTGTATTCCCAGCGACACTCACAAGCTCGTGCAGCGGTTGGACTCACAAGCTCGTGCAGCGTTTGGGAACACGTCCAGAATTCCAAAAATCAAGAGTGTAAGAATCGAATAATATTATTATTCCACCACTGTCATTGGAAATCCCTATCATTTCTTAGTAAATACGTAATCGTTGAATAATGCTTTGAACACGTTGAATAAAAAATATATTCAACGATTGCAGAATATTTGCGCACATTCTAATGGTGTGAAATAGGGTTTTTACACCTTATTTCACACCATTAAAATGTGCGCAATTATTCTGCAATCATTAATACATTAGATAAATACAATTTTTATTGTTTTGATTGGCGATTAGAAATAGTCTTTTAGTGCGCATGTTTTTAGTTTTGGGTCAAATTGTCATTGAAGCAGATGGAGAAAGATACAAATTATGGTAAAAAGAAGTACAAATACCATACCATTTGGTTACAAAATATATAATAATCTTACTTGGAGGGGTAGAATAAACGTATTCTTTCATTTCTTTGTATTTATTCAACTCGTTATATTTTTATCGTGCAACCACACATATCTACTCGCAAGCTCGTTATGTTATTGAGCGCGATAAAGATAACTCGTCAAATAAATACAAAGAGATGAAAGAATCGTAGAAGCTTGACTTTACTTTTCAAAAAGATTTCTTGAGTCAAAGAGACCTATACAGCTCTGTAGTTGGAGCCAAAAGTTAGTATTTCTAGAAATTTTTCGCAGTGCTGGGCAGCTCTGTTGTGTTTTAGACAGCCATTATTTTAATGATTACTTCTCACAAAATTCTAACAATCAGACGATAGATAGAATGAAGTTGACATCACTCGAGTCTTTGTTATTGTTTTCTGCCATCCACTTTTAAGAGTTAATTCTCACTATACTGTATTATCCAGACTATAAGAGTTTTGTGTGTTGGTCCGTTATACTTCGGGATGGCAGTGTTGTGAGCTTCTTATCCAAGCGCATACTGTATATAAACTGTAAAGGTTGCACACAGCTTTGTATTATGTAGGTATGCTTGATTTGACTGGCGGACGTTGTGACTATTTTACATAAACGCATATCATCAATAGACTGCTGAAATTATAGATTATTTTATAAAACTTCATGAATAAAATATAATATGTAGGCCATTATACTATCTGGATGGCGAATGCTTCGCCAGCATTTTGAGTCATCGGAAACGCAGTCAACAACTGAATGAAGTTCAATTATGGCTGGGCCCATTAACATACTTTGTAGAATCAACCAACCCCATTACTCACTTCAGTTCAAAATAATTATTAAACTCTTTCGCAACAGCACACACACACACACATCATTAGATCCCGTCGCCTTGGCATTTTCCATGAAGGAATTATTATTATTATTATTATTATTATTATTA
>NC_088365.1:25588349-25598349 GCF_034508935.2 Berghia stephanieae
TCCTTGATCCCATTTTTGAGAGTTTTTGACAAGACGAGGCTAATTTAAATCAATCGATGATTGAAGGACGAGTTTTCTGGCCAAATTTTTAAATACGTGTTTTTTTTTCCAGAGTACGGCAGTTAACTGCCTAATAAATAATGTTCTGAAATCTTTACTTAGCGTGATGGCATTTCAACATCGCCAAAATGCTGTGTGGAACATTTCGCAATTTTTTGGATAGGTCTAGAATTAGGGATTTGCTCCACATTAGACACGCGATTTCAGCGGCGAGTGGGAATGATGATTAATGATGATGATGATGATGATGATGATGATGATGATGATGATGATGACGATGATTAATAATAATGTTGATGATGATGATGATGATGATGATGATGATGATGATGATGATGACGATGATTAATAATAATGATGACGATGATGATGATGATGATGATGATGGTGATGATGATGATGATGATGATGATGATGATGATGATGATGATGATGATGATGATGATGATGATGATATTATACAGCTGCAATTTTATGATAAAATCCCATTTGGTTTTTTCTTTCTTTTTATAAAAATCCATCGAACCGCAGCCTGGTTCGTCCGAACTATTCGTCTCAAGATGAAAGAAGCGAAAAAAAAAAAAAAAAAAAAAAAAAAAAAAAAAAAGAAAACAAGAAAAAAGAATTCTGTAAACACACAGATGCACACACACAGAAATCAAATATACAAATGTGCGGCGATGTGGTCTAGTGGTATGACACTCACTTTTGGATAGGAAGGTCCTGGGTTCGAGCCTTGGAAAAAGGCTCTTTACTCACATTCTCTCACGGTACTTAGGTGTAAAAATGAGTACCTGGCCATTAACAGCGTTATCTCTGTCTGAAAAAAAAATTGCAATAATATAACCTAACAGGCGTTATGTCCCGTTCTACGTGTTACGTGTTGCTGTTGGACAGGGACCCCGTGTAAAGCGCTTTGAGCACGTTTAGTAGATAGTGCGCTATATAAAAGCTCAAGTTTGTAAGTTTTCAATGTGGTCGACCACTTTTATCTGTAATACTGTCGGAACAAGATCTGAAAAACTGTATAAAACAGTGCCAGAGCAAGCCAGAAAGAAGATTAAAAAACAAGAAAAAGGAATTATGCAAACAAACATGCACACACACACACGACACACACACACACTCACACACACGACACACACACACGGCACACACACACACGACACACACACACACGACACACACACACACACTCACACACACGACACACACACACACTCACACACACGACATACACACACAGAACACACACACGACACACACACGACACACACACAACACACGACACACACACACAACACACGACACACACACACGACACACACACACGACACACACACACACTCACACACACGACACACACACACGGCACACACACACACGGCACACACACACACGACACACACACACACAACACACGCACATACACGACAAACACACACACACGACACACACGACACACACACACACGACACACACACACGACACACGCACACACACGACACACACATACACACACACACACACAACAACAACAACAACAACAACAAATCAGTTGGACAAATAGATGTAAGCGACCGCTTTAATCTGCAATTCTATCGGAACAAGATCTGAAAAACTCTGTAGTGCCAGACAAACAACAAAGCTAGAAAGAAATATTATATACAAGTAGGTTTTGGTCGGTAGAGCACTCGCTTCACACACAAAGGGACCGAGATCGATTCTGGGTGCAGTCGTCTCCACCCAGCAGTGAATGGGTAGCTGGATCTGATAGATCTGGCGGAAAGTACTTTGCGATAGACTAGCGTCCTATCCAATGGGTAGCAAGCAATTGCTATTGTCTGTTTCACGCTAAAGAAACCGGGATAAACTCCGGCTCCATGGACATATGGCTCTGAAGGACTACTATTTAAAAAAAATAATTTTAGGTTAACACTTTTGGTTATCAGACCTGCAAATAGGTATAGTTGTTGGGAGCTCTTTTACTGTAAACACGTTCGAGAGACGCTCAATCAGAAATACCCAGAAATAATAGTTTAATTTTAATCAGGCTAAAAACTGTGTGCTTTGACGATATTACTCAAATTGTGTGAAAGTGTTGATTTAAACTATAAAGAGGAGTTAAGCATCATTAACATCATCATCATCATCATCATCATCATCATCAGCATCATCACCGCCATCATCCTCATAATCATTCTCATCATCATCATGATATCGTCAAAACTACATCATCACCCCTATCATACACCCCCCCCCCCCGGTCCATGTTTTTAAAAAATTGAGCTTTTAAATAGCACAATATCCACCACATTAACCCCACCAAAGAAACAAGATCTTATCTATCTACCATTATCATCTCATAAGATGTTTTTGCTATGCTTTTAGTTAAAAAAACCCTCATCATTTGCCAGCCGGCTATCACGTACCAACACACAAAACTATGTGTAACCTTAAACGTTTATAGTCTGAATGTCAGAATTTTAGTAAAACTACTCATAAAAATGGCCGGCTAAAAAAACAAAACAAAACCAATAACAAAGAGCTGGGTGACGTCAGTGTCAAATCCGTTGGTTCTCTAAGAAGATAATGGACCAATATATACAAGAGCATGCCCAGGCATGTCCGTCGCTCTCCTCCTTTCCACGCCTCGATTTCAGATCATAGAAACCACAGGCCAACACCACAGACTACTACCTGTATTCTCTATGGTCAACACTGACCCCATGAATCACCACCCCACACCACACCAGCCACGCTAACTTTGTTTACATCCTATCACATGGTCGGCACTACTTTCTACGCGTTACTACAATATTACGATAAGCGTAAAATTACTGCGCCGATTGCATCGTAACATTACGGAAAGCAAATGACTTGCCTGCCCTTTGGCTCACCAAACCTCCGCTATTTCCCAGTCATTTTCTTGCAATAAATTTCTCCGACAACAAAGGGAAATAATGAGACCTCTGGTTTAAAATGACATTTGATTTTCCGCATGGGGGTATTAATTTATTTGATATCAGGAATATATAACAACGCCTATCTACAAGAAATAGATAGATTATCGTTGAGAACTTGAGAATGGCTTGATGAATGGGAGAAAGGAAATGTTTTGGTTCATAGTTGTTATGGTGGGGGGGGGGGGGGGGGGGGGGGGGGGTGTTTTGTTTGTATAGTAGTAGTAGTAGTAGTAGTAGTAGTAGTAGTAGTAGTAGTAGTAGTAGTAGTAGTAGTAGTAGTAGTATTAGTAGTAGTAATAGTAGTAGCAGTAGTAGTAGTAGTAGTAGTAGTAGTAGTAGTAGTAGTAGTAGTAGTAGTAGTAGTAGTAGTAGTAGTAGTAGTAGTAGTAGGAGTAGTAGTAGAAGTAGTAGTAGTAGTAGTAGTAGTAATAGTAGAAGTAGTAGCAGCAGCAGCAGTGGTAGTAGTAGTAGTAGTAGTAGTAGTAGTAGTAGTAGTAGTAGTAGTAGTAGTAGTAGTAGTTGTAGTCGTCGTCGTCGTCGTCGTATTTGTCGTCGTTGCTGTTGTTGTTGTGTGCTGCTACTACCACAACAACAACAACGACAACAAATACGACGACGACGACTACAACAAGAACAACAACAACATCAACAACAACTACTACTACTACTACTACTACTACTACTACTACTACTACTACTACTACTACTACTACTACTACTACTTCTACTACTACTACTACTATAGGATATGAAGTGAGTAGAAAAGTGCCAGAAGACAATAGAGAAAAAAAAAATTTATTCTCTATTGTCTTCTGGCACTTTTCTACTCACTTCATATCTTGTTGTTACCAACATAAGTGCCTGCTCCACTCACTTTTCTGAATTAAAAATTCACCCCATACACCGGAGCATACTCAATGGCTCAATCGTTTCTATGTTATATGTTTGTGATGAGAATATTGGCTATTAAGCTTAACTGCTGGTCAAAATTACTTCGCGATGGTGGCGAACGAATCGGCGATCTCAAGAAGTGGGTGAGAGAGGGATCTAGAAATGACTTTGGGTTTGAAACGAATATTTTTTGTGTTCGTGGATAGCTCACACGGTAGAGCCACGCTCTCACCTGCCAGGCGGAGTTGTCGTACCAATAAGGTCGCAGGTTCAAACCCCACCACCGCCGCGAAAAATTTTTTTATTCTCTATTGTCTTCTGGCACTTTTCTACTCACTTCATATCTTGTTGTTACTACTACTATACTGCTGCTGCTGCTGCTGCTGCTGCTACTACTACTACTACTACTACTACTACTACTACTACTACTACTACTACTACTACTACTACTACTAGCATATTTGATGTGAATCTGTAGTAAACAAGAGACATTTTCAAAACATCACATAGTAAACAGACCTACACTACTACTATTACTAGACGATGATGCGCGCGCACGAAAACAGTGCCCAGCCCACTTCATTAGCTTGGCCATTCATCCCCCACACGTAAAGTTACAGTCCTGTGTTATGGTTTACTTCTGCAAGCCCCTCCCCGTTCCAAGTCCCCTCCCTGCCCAAGGGGCAGTCGTAATGTTACCCGATTCCCCCCCCCCCCCCCCCCCCCCCCCCCCACCTAGGCCCCTCTATTCTGCCGTACTCTGGAAAAATACATATTTAAAAATTTGGCCGGAAAACACGACCTTTAAAAAAAATGGAGGTTTTATATAGCGCAACATCCACTAAACGTGCTCAAAGCGCTTTACAAGGGGTCCCTGTCAACAACAACATTTAGCATTTAGGACAAGACATGAAGCCTGTAAGGCGATATTATAATTTTTTCGGACAGAGACAACGCTGTTAACGGCCATGTACTCATTTTACACCTGAGTACGGTGAGAGAATGTGAGTAAAGAGCCTTTTCCAAGGACTCAACTATGCGTCGAGCGAGGCTCGAACCCAGGACCTTCCGATCCGAAAGCGAGTGTCATACCACAAGACCACATAGCCCCCAAACATCGATCGATTTAAATGACTATCATTTTGGCAAAAACTCTCAAACCCGGGACTTCGGGGAACATATGGGACATCGTGACATGACGCCTGTTAGACGATAATATTACAATTTTATTTTTCAGAGACAACGCTGTTAAAGGCCAGGCCATGTACCTATTTTTCACCTAAGTAGGTGAGAGACTGTGAGTAAGTTAAATAGCCTTTTCCTATGACCCAACTATACCCCGAGGAAGGCTCGAACCCAAGAAACTTTGGTGCGGCTATGTGGTCTAGTGGTATGACACTCGCTTTCGGATCGGAAGGTCCTGGGTTCGAGCCTCGTGCTCGGCGCATAGTTGAGTCCTTGGAAAAGGCTCTTTACTCACATTCTCTCACCGTACTCAGTGTAAAATGAGTACCTGGCCGTTAACAGCGTTGTCTTTGTCCGAAAAATTGTAATATCGCCTAACAGGCGTCATGTCCCGTCCTTCATGTTAAATGTTGCTGTTGGCCAGGGTCCCCTTGTAAAGCGCTTTGAGCACATTTAGTGGATATTGCTCTATATAAAGCTCAATTTTAATTTTTAATTTTTAATTAAAATTCCAATCCGAAAGCGGGTATAATACGGCATCATATCCTCATACATTTAATCGGTGTGAGAAAATCAAATTAATGATGAATAATATTTTGATAGTACATAATCTAATTGATTATCCAGCATTATGACAGTATCATTACTAGATTAATTGGTTGGATATGAGGGTAACCCTAGGAATAGGAGAGCTAGCGTTAGCTCTCCTATTTCTAGGGGATAACTACGAAGAGACGTAGGAGTTATGCTTCTATCTATCTGTCTATTATTAGTAACAGTGCGTTGTCATAGCAATGACGATACAGTAATGGCGATAAGAAAGGACTGTTTTTCATGCCCTACGTTGACAAATTATAAATGTTTAAATTTTCAATGAAGTGTTTCGTCTGTTAGATTATTATTATTATTATTATTATTATTATTATTATTATTATTATTATTATTATTATTATTATTATTATTATTATTATTATTATTATTGTTGTTGTTGTTGTCGTTGTTGTCGTCGTTTATTATTATTATTATTATTATTATTATTATTATTATTATTATTATTATTATTATTATTATTATTATTATTATTATTATTATTATATATTATTATTTATTATTATTATAGTATTTTATACTACTACTACTACTACTACTACTACTACTACTACTACTACTACTACTACTACTACTACTACTACTACTACTACTACTACTACTACTACTACTACTACTACTTCTATTAATATTATTATCATTAATATTATTATAATGAGTAGTTGTAGTATAGACAGACAACCAGTGGAAGGGAACACAACCACGACTCTCGGACACTCGTCATAATGTAAACAATGGCAGTGATTGGTAAATATAGTCAACAGGTTTTAATTTAGATGGCATGTGTCTAAGTAAAATACCCACTGTTCTACACCGCTTGAACCAAATAATAAAACGACGTGTAAACTTAACCAATTATAATCTGATCGAGAAAATCGTGTGATAACTAGTCACCCATTCGGCGGTATAGTAGTATGCGCTTGGCTAATAAGCTCATAACATTGCCATCCGGAAGTATAACGGACCAACACACAAAGCTGTGTGTATCCATGAACTTTTATAGTCAGGCTAATACAGTTCAGTGAGCATTACTCATAAACGCGGATAGCAAAAATAACAAAGACCTGAGTGACGTCATCTTCGAACTATCTATAAAAACAATAACAATGTTCAGGGAGAGTTGATTTCACTCAAGTTATTGTTTATAAACAACCAACTATGTTTGTCCGAGTACGTGTGAAGGTGTGTCACAGAGAATGTGAGTAGAGAGTCTTTACCAAGGACTCAAGTATGCGCCGAGCGAGGGTCGAACCCAGGACCTTCCGATCCGATCCGAAAACGAGTGTCATACCACGAGACCACATAACCGAAGAGTATAATAATATCAATGAATACGAGTGGTTTTAAGTCTGTTTAACAAGAGAAAATAAAACAACACATTAATATCAGGTAAACAGATGGATGTTGATTCAGGTGGTATTTACTCACTACTCACAACATTGGTCTGAGCTCAAATTGATGAAAAAAAAAAAAAGTTCGAATGAGTGAATGCATTATTTTCCAAATTCTGTCACTCGATTGGTAAACACTTGGATTCAATAGTCTGATGTCGCATCTGCCCAGCAACGGGCAGCTTTGTTCTAAACAAAGAAAATCGGTACTTTTTATTCTTCATGCTGGCTAGAACTTTTTTACATGTCATGTGACCAGAATGTATAAAATTCAAAACATGATCAGATTTATAATGATTTTCTCATCTGGATACACTTTTATGCTCGTCGGAGAAGTATTTCATAAGGGCGTCCGCCATTGTTCCGATAGTTTAAAACCAGTTACTAAGTTACTATGCATCATTACGAGGGAAGTGACGTCACGACTGTTGAATCCTATTCGTGTTGACAAAGACCCTTAACCAACGGGACTTGTAATTCAATGGAGTGGCTTGTTGTCTTGATCATTAGGACATAGATGTAGTGACGTTACATCTCCTACTCTTCCGGTTCCAAAATCTCTGGAGGTGTGTATGTAACCAGTCTGTCGGAGGACCAATAGTTACTAGAGCTCATGGAAACAAGTGGTCCCATTGGTTGAACTAATGAATATAACTCACGATTTGTTTTCTTTTGTGGCCAAAGAATGGAATTATTGGAAATGGGTACGTTGTTATTGTACAGTTAATGATTTAATAGTCTTAACCCCCCCCCCCCACCCTTCCCCAGAAAACTTGGAACTTTTATGTAGAGAAATTTTCATGGTACCAGACCCAAGGGCAAGAGTTCAGCTGGTCACTGGTTCGGATCAGAAAGTAAGTACTATAATATGTGTCAGTGCATGACATAATCAGTCGGAAGGTGAAAATTTTGGATTGCATTTTTTTGCATTTTCTGAAAGAATATACTCCCAAGAGCATTTTAATTTAATTTGAAGTAAATCGGGTGATTTTTCATGAAGTTATGGTCAGATGCATGGGAAAAGTATCCAGCAACTTTTCTCAATTTTTTTTTTTTTTTTCAACTTGACTAGCTGTAAAAAATATTTAGAAGTGTAATTAAGCTTTGCCATATTCCGAAGATGTAAAAAAGGTTGATTTAATCATTTATGACAAGAACTCATTTTTGATAAAAATTGACCTTCTATCTAAACTTGACAATAATATCTCAATTCAAACCTTTTCACCGACTGATTACGTTATTCACTATAACATATATAGAGAAATTTCAACCCAACGTGCACAAGACTTTTTTTTAATGGCCAAAAGCAAACAGCAACAACTTGACATGAAATAAATAGCGTCACGCTGTTTGCTCTGTATGAAAATCGGTGAAGGCTGGAGTTATTACAATTATAACTGCAACGTAAACAACCAAGAAAAATTGTGTGCTCGCTATCTAAACACAATTAAACCAGTTTACTGTCGTACTCAGAAAAAAAACCCAAACTCGTATTAAAAAATTTGGCCAGAAAACTCGTCTTTCAAAAATTGATCGATTTAAATGACCCTCATTTTGGAAAAAAAAAAAAAAAAAAAAAACAAAAAACAAAAAAACAAAAACAAAACAAACAAAAAAAAAAAAAAAAACAAATCCCAAACCGGGGACATCTCGAAGTCTTCCTAGCCTTAGTCCCAGGTTTGAGAGTTTTTGCCAAGGTGAAGGTAATTTAAATCGATCGATATTTGAAGGACGAGTTTTAAGGCCAAATTTTTGAATCCGAGTTTTTTGTTTTCAGCCTACGTGAGTTAAGTGATGGAGTCTTTCTCTAACTGGGTGGAATCTGACCCGAGGCACATCGGATTTTGTGTGGTTTTAATCACGATGCTGATTGAGTTGGCAAATAAATTCCAAAGGACTGATCGATTCTCAAAATCTGGCATAAATTTGAAAAAAAAGGCTATAATAATGTGGTCCAGTGGTATGGCACTCGCATTCGGATCGGAAGGTCCTGGGTTCAAGTCCCGGTCTGATAGGCACAAAATATTATTTGAGTCACTGGAAAAAGGGTCTTTACTCACATTCTCTCACCTTAATCATGTGTAAAATGAGTAGGATAGATGTTACAGTGTTGTTTCTGTCGGAAAAAAAAACTAAATGTAAAATCGCCTAACCGGCGTCATGTCTTGTTCTTCGTGTTAAATGTTTCTTGTGGCTAGGGATAAATTGTAAAGGGTTTTTGCCATGGCCCCTGAGCACATAGGGCATCCACCAGACATCTCCATTTTGTGCGGTCGGCTGCTTTTGCGCTGGCTGTATTCCAGAACAGGCCTGCTTCCTTTAATTCTTTCTCCATGGTCCTTTACAGGGTTCTTTGGGTCTCCCCCGCTTTCTCTTCCCATCTTCTTTACTGTCCAGTACAGGGCTGTCTTGGGAAGTGACCCTTTTTCCATTCTGGCCACTTGACCCAGCCAACTCAATCTTCTTCTTATTCTTCTTTTTATTTGACTTTCAATGTTTGTGATTTCTTTAATAGATCCACTGTTTTTATTTTTGTAGGCCAAAATATGTTGAAAATTTGTTTTTTTAGATATTTGTTTAGAAAAATTTCTAGGTTGTGTATTATGGAGGATGTCATTTTCCAGCTCGTGTATTATGGATGATGTCATTTTCCAGCTCGTGTATTATGGATGATGTCATTTTCCAGCTCGTGTATTATAGAGGATGTCATTTTCCAGCTCGTGTATTATGGATGATGTCATTTTCCAGCTCGTGTATTATGGAGGATGTCATTTTCCAGCTTGTGTATTATGGAGGATGTCATTTTCCATCTTGTGTATTATGGAGGATGTCAGTTTCCATCTTGTATATTATGGAGGATGTCATTTTCCAGCTTGTGTATTATGGAGGATGTCATTT
>NC_088365.1:25603349-25623349 GCF_034508935.2 Berghia stephanieae
AATAGCGTCTCTGAGTCATTAAAACTTATTGAAAATAATATTTAATTTGATACCAGAGTGCATGATTTCAAGGGTTTTGGAGTGACATCTAATCATTGGATTCAATAGTCTGATGTCACGTCCGCCCAGCAATGAGCAGCTTGGTTCTAAACGAAAAAATCGGTACTTTTTGTTCTTCATGCTGGCTAGATCTTTTTCACATGTCATGAGATCGGAATGTATAAAACTCAAAACATGATCGGATTTATAATGATTTTCTCCTCTGGATACACTTTTATGCTCGTCGGAGAAGTATTTCATAAGGGCGTCCGCCATTGTTCCGATAGTTTAGAACCAGTTACTAAGCTACTTTGCGTCATTACAAGGGAAGTGACGTCGCGACTGTTGACGCCCATTGTGAGGACAAATTATTCATCTATAAAGTTGACTGAAACGTCGACTACAATTTTTATCTTCTTAAAAACTATGAATTTTTAGATTTTCAAGTTGGCAGTTCTGTATTAAGAAATTATAAAAGGTACGAAGTAGACGTTACTTGAACTTTTATATAGCGCAATATCCAATAAACGTGTTCAAAGCGATTTACAAAGGGTCCCTGACCAACAGCAACACGTAACATGTAGAACAATACATGGCGCCTGTTAGGCGATATTACAACTTTTTTTTCCGACAAATACCTTTAGTGTTAACGGCCAGGTACTCATTTTACACCTAGGTAAGGTGAGAGAATGTGAGTAAAGAGCCTTTTCCAAGGACTCAACTCAGCGCCGAGCATAGACGTCACACTTACTTGACTTAATCTTCTTCACTCTTTGTGGACCACAGGGGCCTCTACCAGCGTCTCCCATCTACTTCTGTCCTTGTCTTCTCTCTTTGTGGACCACAGGGGCCTCTACAAGTGTCCCCCATCTACTTCTGTCCTTGGCTTCTCTCCTTGTGGACCATAGGGGCCTCTACAAATGTCCCCCATCTACTTCTGTCCTTGGCTTCTCTCCTTGTGGACCACAGGGGCCTCTACAAGTGTCCTCCATCTACTTTTGTCCTTGGCTTCTCTCCTTGGTGGAACATAGGGGCCTCTACAAGTGTCCGCCATCTACTTCTGTCCCTGGCCATCTTCTCGCTGGTGGCCTCCCAGATGAGTCCCGCCATTTTCATTTCTTCTGGCAGATAAATGACCATATTTTATTTCATACTACAGACGCAACTAAATTGACGTCACTTTGCTCTTTGTCATTGATTTTAGATAGTCATTTTGATGATTAGTTCTCACTACATTATTGATGCTATGATTTTTGGTGAAATGCTCACAACATCCGCCAGCCGAATTTAACGTACCAACACACAAAAAATATGTGTAACTTTGAACATATTATGATTGCTAGAATTTATTAAGAGCTAATTAATCACCAAAAATGGCTGTCAAAAAAAAAAAAAAATAGCCCAAAAAGCTGAGTGACGCCAATTTCGTTCACTCTGCTCTCTTCATCAACCAGACTATAAACGAAAACGACCAGCAGCTGGCGGATGTTGTGAGTAGTTAAACCTAACGCATTGCATCATTATGTTTACTTGTCTGGTTGACATTCTTGTCTGGCTGATGCTGTGAACGCAATATAAAAAGTTAGACTTCAAACCAAAAGCATCGTTGATTCATCACAACAACAGTAAATGGGCCCATAGTTTTCCACAAACTTCCGGGCCGGACTGAGAAATATATATAAATATTATGCAGAGTTGCCAACTCTTGTCTTTTATTCCTGATACTTTCCTGGCGAATTTTTAAATTTTTTTTTTCTATTCTTCTCATTCGTCCTGTTTTGTTGATAAAGGGGAACCTCGAAACGTCGAAATTACATGATTTCGTTTATTAAATTGAAGCTTCCATTCAATTTCACATTGCTAATTATGTAGACTTATCCTTGCGAGTTGGCAGCTCGAAACAAAATAAATGTTTGCAAAGTTGCACTCCGGATCAATTTCGTACTCAGTGAGAGCAGACAACTCACTCACGCTTCTCTCTCTCCCCCCCCCCCTCCTGGTCTCTCTCTCTCTCTCTCTCTCTCTCTCTCTCTCTCTCTCTCTCTCTTTCTCTCTCTCTCTGTGGTGGAGTATGGTGGGGATAATTGAGGGCAATGGCGGGGGTGAGGGGGAGGGAGGATGAGTGGGGGGGGGGGGGGGGGGAGGGAGTGGGTGAAGAGAAGGAGGAAGTAGTGTGATAATGATTATACTAATGAAATAGTAGCAGTAATAGTATGTAAAAATAGAAGAAAGAAAAATATGTGCGGCGCGTACCATGGTCCCCAAACCGAGTTTTTTAAAATGGTCATAGTCAAACATTGGAATATTATTGAACGATACCGTTTTACGACTGCTGATTGCGGATTTGTGGTCTAGTGGTTTGACACTCGCTTTCGGATCGGAAGGCCCTGGGTTCGAGCCTCGCTCGGCGCATAGTTGAGTCCCTGGAAAAGGCTATAATTTACTCACATTCTCTCACCGTACTCAGGCGTAAAATGAGTACCTGGCCGTTAACAGCGTTCTCTATGTCCGAAAAAAAATAATTAGGGTATCGCCTAACAGGCGTCCTGTCCCGTCATCCTACATGTTAAGTGTTTCTGTTAGCCAGGGACCCTTTTGTAAAACGCTTTGAGCACGTTTAGTGGATATTGCCCTATATAAAAATGACTGAGGAAGGAGGAAGAAAATAGATTCATTGTGTGGGAAGCCTTGGCGGAGAAGAAAAGATCTCTGGATCTTTTGATTATTGATTGAATGCGTTGGCGGGTCGGGTCGGGTCGGGTCGGATGGTGGAAATGTCTGAATGTCTTGCGAAGATTGATGTCAGTCAATCAAAGAATAATGACTGCCGTCGGTTAAAAAAAAAAAAAAAAAAAAAAAAAAAGACAATACAAAACAAAAGCAAACAAAACAAAAAAAAAAAAACCTTGAGAATTTTATATAGTGCAATATCAACTAAACGTGCTTAAGTCGCTTTACAAGGGGTCCCAAGCTAACAGCAACCCTTTGATGGTTATAATTTGTTTGCTTGCTTGGACAGAAATGGAGAGTATATGACTAAATCTCACAATTTCAATGTTTTTTAAATGTAATTTTATCCCCAAGATAATCAAATTTAGTTTAGTGGATATCGTGTTGTGCTATATAAAAACTCAAGGGTTTTTTTTTTGTGTGTCAAAGCTTGAACTCTACACTTAAGTAGAAGACTGGTTTTCCAAATCTCGTTAAGTCGATTTTTCTAATTTTTTAAAGATTTTCCCTCCATGAGATAAATTGAAACGTAAACTTTATTTTTAGCTTCAATTGACACAAGAATTTTTCCTAGATTTGTGTGAATTTGAAGTTTAAATGTGATAGAATAATAGACCGAATGATAAATTTCAGGGGGAATAATCCTCAATATCTCAAAATTGGAAAAACGGAGTACAGAGAGCTTTGGAAAACTACTGTTCAATTGAAATTGGTCTTTTGAATTGTGAAAATCAGTCACTACCCAAGGCTAAATAACAGAATACACTGAATTCAAAGATATGGAAGAGAAGAAAAAACATAATAGAAAATTTAATTAGATTGTCTTTGAACGATTTTCATAACATTCAACGGACCGAAATTGTAAACACGAAACCCTCAAGCACATTTTAATAATGATACCAAATTTCTCGTTTAGGTAAAATACTCACAATATCCGTCTGCCAAATTAAACGTACCAGCACACACAACAAAACAGTGTGTATGTAACCTTTAACGATTTTAGAAGGACCGAAATTGACGCCACTCATCTCTGTGTTATCTTTTTAGACAGCCATTTTGGTGAATATCAGTATATAAATGTTTAGGTTTACAAAAACATGAGCTTTTATATAGCGCAATATCCACTAAATGTGCTCAAAGCGCTTTACAAGGGGTCCCTGGCCAACAGCAACACTTAACATGTAGGACAGGACATCGCCTGTTAGGCGATATTACAATTTTTCGGACAAAGACAACGCTGTTAACGACCAGGTGCTCGTTTTACACCTGAGTACGGTGAGAGAATGTGAGTGAAGAGGCTTTTCCAAGGACTCAACTATGCGCCGAGCGCGAGGCTCGAACCCAGGACCTTCCGATCCGAAAGCGAGTGTCATACCACTAGACCACACAGCCGCACAGTAGTGCACATAGTTTTGTGTGCCGGTCCGTTATGTACGTCTGGCGAATGTTGTGAATATTTTATCTAAACGCATAACACGCATAGTCTGATTGATATAAGTTACTGAGAACAATCATGTCGTCTAAAATTAATGACAAAGAGCAGCTGAATGATGTCAAATCTTTTCTTCTATGAGGTTATGTGTTTAAGTAAAATTACCGTCCTACCCACCTGATCGTTCGTAAACATAACCATCCCTAGTTTTGACTTCCTTTCAAATGACACAAGCCCCCCCCCCCCACCCCCAACCCCCAACCCCCCCCCCCCAAACAAATCATAAACCTAAAACCATACACAGACCCATGCCCCTACCCCTCCAGATACACAAAGATCTCTCCCCAACCTTGTGTTGGTATCATTGTAATCTGTAATGTGTAAATCGGATCTCGTCCAGGAAGGAGAATGGAACCTTGGGAGGAATACCTCATTATTCCCAAGCCTTTGATTGGTCCATGGTTGTCGTCGCCATAGCGACAAGCACTCACTGTAAACAACAACATTCCAATGTTTGTTCCCGACAACACAAAGAGATTGCAGATTATATGGACTTTTCCTGTCTGAGCATCCAATCGGAAATAACAGAACTAAAATAACAGAACCAAAAAAAATAAACCCCAAAACAAACAAAAACAAAACAAAACAAAAAAAAAACAAAAAAAAAAAAAACCCACCAAAAATAGCAACGACAATAAAGGAAAAGCCGAAGAAAAAAAAAAAGTTCAAAACTAAATTTTAAAAAGACAGAAGAAAAACAAAGCGAAACAAAAGCATGACAAAGAAATGGAAAATGAATAAAAGAACCGACACAAAGAAACCAAATTACCCCTCCCATTCCCCACCCCCGCAAAAAAAAAAAAAAATAAAACAAACAAAAAACAAAACAATACAACAACAACAAATAACAAAAGCAATATTTATTACTATGTATTATCATGATGATGATGATGATGATGATGGTGATGATGATGATGATGATGATGATGATGATGGTGATGATGATGATTATTATTTATATTATTATTATTATTATTATTATTATTATTATTATTATTATTATTATTACCATCATCATTATTAATATTATTATTATAAAATGTAAACATAGAAACAAAGAACCCCCACCCCCAATCAAACAATGAAAAACAGAAATGAACAAAAACCCCTAAAAACTTTGTAAACATGACACAAGCCTTAAAGCTTTCAGTTTTAATCTCTAAAAATCTGGAGAACGCAACGTCTATTTCATGCTAACTCTAGGGGCTGAACGATTTTGATGGAAGAAAGTAACATTATTATCAGGGACGGGAGGGATCATGTCTCGTAAACAAAGTTCAATTAGAAAAAAAAAAAAATCAAAACAAAGCAGTTATTAAAAAAAAAAACAAAACCCCCAAAACCCCCCCAAAACCTGAAAACCAAACCCCGAAAACCCCCTAAAAAATGAAATCAAAAATAAACCTCCAAAAAACTCGTAAAAAAAAAAAAAAAAACCCCCCCAAAAAAACCACAAAAAAAAAAACCCACAAAAAAAAAAAAACAAAACAAAAACAACACAAAAACAAAACTAAAACAAAAACAAATAAGAACCAAATCAAAACAAACAGAAAAAAAAACAGAACAAAACGAAAACAACAAAAAGCCCCCAAAAAACCCCAAAAATAAACCAGGAATAGGGAAGACGAAAAAAAAAAAAGGGGGGGGGGGGGGGGGGGGGGGGGGGGTGTATCCTTGTAAAATCCCTAGTGGTCGCCCAGCCATAACGTTGAAGATACATTATTGTAGATAATACCTTTAGGCTAATAAATTAACGGTTTGTTAAAACATTAGTCTAGTAGATAACAACAACACGTCAATAGCACGAAGTCAAAAGCGAATTGATGCTATGCGGTTAGGCAAAATACTCACTACATCCGTCAACCGTATTAGAAAGTACCAATACACAAAATTGTTATGTGTTACCTTCAGCTCGTTATACTTCCGGATGACAATTTTTTGAGTTTCTTAGCCAAGCGCATACTATCTATAGATGGAATGAAGTTGACGACATCCAGCTCATTTTTATTGTCTTTATAGATAGTATGCGCTTGGCTAAGGAGTTCACAACATTGCCATCCGGAAGTATAACGGACTGACACACAAAACTGTGTGTAACCATGATCATTTATAGCCAGGTTAATGCATTTTACTGAGAAATACTCATAAACGCGGATGGCAAAAAACAATAACAAAGAGCTGAGTGACGTCAACTTAGAACTATCTATAGTCCTAATTGATAAAATTTATTGGGAACGAAGCAGCCAACAGGCTGTATAGATAGAATGAAGTGGACGCCACTCAGGTCTTTGTATTTGTTTTTTGCCATCCACGTTTATGAGTAATTCTCACTAAACTGTATTAACCAGACTAAAACCATTCATGGTTACACATAGTTTTGTGTGTCAGTCCGTTATATTTCCAGATGGCAATGTTGTGAGCTTCTTAGCCAAGCGCATACTATCTATAAAGACAATAAAAATGAGCTGGGTGTCGTCAACTTCATTCCATCTATAGATAATATGCGCTTGGCTAAGAAACTCACAACATTGTCATCCGGAAGTATAACGGACCGACACACAAAACTATGTGTAACCTTGAACGTTTATAGTCTGGATAATATGGTTTAATGAGAATTACTCATAAACTTGGATGACAAAAAGACCTGAGTGACGTCAAATACGTTTTATCTATAGTATGCTGACAGAGGCGGCTGTGTGATTTTGTAGTATTACACTTGTTTTTGGATCGGAAGGTCCCGGGTTCGAGTCCTGATCCTTGGAAAAGGCTCTTTACTCACATTATTCCCTCACCGTACTCAGTTGTAAAATGAGTAACTGGCCTTTAACAGTGTTGTCTCAGTCGGAAAGAGGTCTAATATCGCCAAACAGGCATCACGTCTCGTCAAGTGTTAAAAGCTGATGTTGTCATTGGCATCCATTGTAAAGCGCTTTGAGCAAAGTTTACAAACCATGAAACGTTTCGAGCTCAAAATCCCTTATCAGCCTAAATAAATAAAAGAAAAAATAAATAGTTTATATATCATATTTATTCAATCCAAAAAGCCTGTCCCGAGGTCCCGATAGCTCAGTTGGTAGAGTACTCGCTTCACGCGCAAAGGGGCCGAGTTCGATATCTGATGAAGTCGAGATTTTATTCTGACCCCCCCCCCCCCCCCCCCCCCACTGTTCCCTAGACTCAGCTGGGTCTGTGAGATCTGGCGGAAAGTACTTTGCGATTGACTACAGTCATATTCAAAGGGTAGTTAGCAATTGGAGAGTGGTTTTCAAAAAAACTCTTTAACTCTGTTTTTCCCATTTTGAGATATTGAGGATTATTTCCCCTGAAATTTCTCATTCGGTCTTTTTTAAAATCATATTTAAACTTCAAATTCGCACAAATCTAAGGAAATTCTTGTGTCAATTGATGCTTAAAATAAATATTGCCCCGTTTCAATTCATCTCATGGATGGAAAATCTCGAAAAGTAGAAAAATCGACTTAACGAGTTTTGGAAAACCAACCGTCAATTGCTCCTTATGGCTCTCAAAGACGATCTATCTGAATATATCGTAAAGTCTTAACGTGTTTGTATTTTTTTTTTGCTGATGAAGGGGTTTTTATTCTCTATTGTCTTCTGGCACTTTTCTACTCACTTCATATCTTGTTGTTACCAACATAAGTGCCTGCTCCACTCACTTTTCTGAATTAAAAATTCACCCCATACACCGGAGCATACTCAATGTCTCAATCGTTTCTATGTTATATGTTTGTGATGAGAATATTGGCTATTAAGCTTAACTGCTGGTCAAAATTACTTTGCGATGGTGGTGAACGAATCGGCGATCTCAAGAAGTGGGTGAGAGAGGGATCTAGAAATGACTTTGGGTTTGAAACGAATATTTTATTGTGTACGTGGATAGCTCACACAGTAGAGCCACGCTCTCACCTGTCAGGCGGAGTTGTCGTACCAATAAGGTCGCAGGTTCAAACCCCACCACCGCCGCGAAAAAATTTTTTATTCTCTATTGTCTTCTGGCACTTTTCTACTCACTTCATATCTTGTTGTTACCAACATAAGTGCCTGCTCCACTCACTTTTCTGAATTAAAAATTCACCCCATACACCGGAGCATACTCAATGTCTCAATCGTTTCTATGTTATATGTTTGTGATGAGAAATTGGCTATTAAGCTTAACTGCTGGTCAAAATTACTTCGCGATGGTGGTGAACGAATCGGCGATCTCAAGAAGTGGGTGAGAGAGGGATCTAGAAATGACTTTGGGTTTGAAACGAATATTTTATTGTGTTCGTGGATAGCTCACACGGTAGAGCCACGCTCTCACCTGCCAGGCGGAGTTGTCGTACCAATAAGGTCGCAGGTTCAAACCCCACCACCGCCGCGAAAAAAAATTTTTTATTCTCTATTGTCTTCTGGCACTTTTCTACTCACTTCACAAAATGACCAATCGTGATGTTAGATATTTCAAAAGATGTGAACACTTTTCACAATGTGGGGGTCACTTTGAGCACATATTCCAATGTGACCAATGACCTCGAGCACATGGAAATGTAATATTAATATGCCCATTCCAACATCGTGTATTAACTGTCTGTCTGTCTGTCTGTCATCAATTTAACACGTCAATGTGAACGCTACTTCATTCATCATCCGTAAACAAACAAAATTGTAAATGTAGACGATGATTTGGTCTGACCCCTTCTTTGACATCATTTGTGACCTGCGACCTGTGACCTGTGGCGTGTGAGATACAGCCCACAACGGAAAGTACTTTGCGATAGACTAGCGTCCTATCCAAAGGATACCAAGCAATTGCTTTCACGCTATAGAAATCGGGATAAACTCCGACTCCATCGGCCGAATGGCTTTGAAGAACTACTTAAATAAATTGAGGACGTTTTATGAGATCATGGGAATAAAATCTTCTTCAGTTGTCATTTTCACTTCTCAACGGTCTGATATTATGGCAGCAGCCTCTTATGGTTCTCACACTTCTATGTTATGACGATCGACCCAATCAGCAAAGTCCGGTCCGCACTCGTGCACTGTCGCCATGTGGGACAAGTGAAAAGTCCCCACTGATGAAGCGCACTTGCTGTTAGGCAGCTCCTCGACCGAAGCCGATTCGCAGCCTACCAGTAGCAAACTGTTTTGGGCTCAATGCTGTAATGGAAATACTACATTCAAACCAACGTTAAATAGTATCCAAGAATGTTAACTAGCCCCCACCTTCACCCCTCACGAAACTCGTGAAAAATGGATTAATTAATATTATGTAAAATAGCATAAAATCTAGATTAAAAACGAAGTACCAATAACATTTGAAAAGAATGTAACAGAAGACATTGTTTGAGGAATAGTTATAATCATCCTCTGTAAAAAAAGAACAAGATTAAAAAAATAAATAATAAAAACAGAAAATGAACCGCACTATCTCCCAACAATACCCATACCAGGTGAAAGAAAATAAGAAGATAAAAATCAAATTTAAGCACATACCACCGCCCCCCCCCCCCCCCCCAAAAAAAAAAAAGACACAAAAAGAAAAAAATCAAACAAAAAAAACAAAAACAAAACAAACAAAATGCAAACAAATAAACCCAACAAAATCTAAAAAAAAAACCCCATAAAAACAAAAACAAAAACAAAACACAACACAGGGAAACACCCCCCCCCCCACACACACACACACATTTAAACAAAATAAACAAAACAAGAGCAAACAAACTGGAAAATATACAAATAAGCAAACGAGAAAAACCCAACCCCACCTTCCTAGAAAAACGAAACAAACAAACAAAACAAAAACGCAAATTTAAATAGTGCTGTGATTGGCCAGTCCGTCTGACCTTTCAACTTGATAACACGGTAATATATATGTGTTCGCATCTTTTCCTCATTCCATACACGTTTTTGTGGCCAATGTAAATTGACATAAGAAATGGAATGTAAGATGATGAGGGATGAAGGATAAGAGAAAGAGGTGGAGGAGGAGGAGGAGGAGGAGGAGGAGGAAGGAGAGGGAGGAGGAAGTGGAGCAAGAGGATGAGGAAGTTGGAGGAGGAGAAGGAGGAGGAGGAGGAAGAAGGAAGAAGAAGAATAAGTGGTAAAGGCCAAATAGAGAGGGGAGCATAAATTGAGCTTATAAAAATAATAAATTGAGCTTTATATAGAGCAATATCCACTAAATGTGCTCAAAGCGCTTTACAAGGGTCCCTTGTCAACAGCAACATTTAACATGTAGGACGGGACATGACGCCTGTTAAGCGATAATACAATTTTTCGGACAAAGACAAAGCTGTTAACGGCCAGGTACTCAATTTACACCTGAGTACGGTGAGAGAATGTGAGTAAAGAGCCTTTTCCAAGGACTCAACTATGCGCCGAGCGCGAGGCTCGAACCCAGGACCTTCCGATCCGAAAGCGAGTGTCATACCACTAGACCACATAGCCGTACATCTATGCTATCTATATCTCTGCATTAGATAGATAGATAGATAGATAGATAGATAGATAGATAGATAGATAAATAGATAGATAGATAGATAGATAGTGCAAACAAATGCACTTAGTACATACTTTACATTTTTTGAATCTAGGTATCGATATAATTTTAAGTGAACGGTTTTTGGTTTGTTTTTTGTTTTGTTCTTCCCCCCCCCCCCTCCCCTCCTGTCCATGCACTGTGGAGTTCGGCCATTTCTCCCCTGCATTCATGTATAGATTAAGTACATTTTTTACATTAAAAAAAATCGACCAAAGTTGTTTTTTTCGTCTTCTCTTTGTCTTTTGACCGAATAAATGAGAGAAACAAAAGTAATTTAATCTTTTTTTTTAAGGCCCAAGAGATAGTTCGAAGATGACGTCACTCATGTCTTTGTTATTGTTTTTTGCCATCCGCGTTTATGAGTAAAAAATGCTCACTGAACCGTTTTAACCTGACTATAAACGTTCAAGTTTTGTGTGTTGGTCCGTTATACTTCCGGATGGCAATGTTATGAGTTTCTTAGCCAAGCGCATACTATCTATAGAGGGTATCTTGTATCTCGTGATTCCCTGAGTGCAATTGGCTTGAGTTTTCCCTGCATTCCTGTGCGCATGTCTGTCATGTTTACATTGCCCCTGTCAACAGCCGGGACAACCGTGTGACATCTCTGCAATCCCATGGACAGGACGGTTTGAATGTACCTACGTGACAGGTGTGGTACTGGATTCCTTGCATAATTTTAACAATTTATTTATTTATTTATCTGTTCTATTTTAAAATACATCCGTTTGTACTTATTGTACATGTCTGTCTCCTCTTCTTCTTTCTCTTTTTCCTTCTATTATAGGTGCTCCTTTTCTCTCTCTCTCTCTCTCTCTCTCTCTCTCTCTCTCTCTCTCTTTCTATCCCCCCCTCTCTCTCTAATTATCGACCTATCTCTGTCTCTTTCTCTCTCTCTCTCTCTCTCTCTCTCTCTCTTCTCATCTTCTATCTATCTACCTCTATCTATCTATCTATCTATCTATCTATCTATCTATCTATCTATCTATCTATCTATCTATCTATCTATCTATCTATCTAAACAGTATGAAAAAGGGGAACTGGTTAAAATAGGGAGCACATGAAGATTCCAAGAGCACAACAACACCATCAATGTCTGCAAAATGGAGATCACCAAAAAGTCTCACCAGCAGAGGATCCTAATTAGAGGAATACACTCACACTTGACTTAATTATTATATGTTACAGTGAATGACATAATCAGTCGGATGGTGAAAAGCTTTGAACTGAGATATTGCCAAGTTTAGTTAAAAGGTCATATTTTATCCAAAATGAGTTCTTGTCATAAATGATTAAATCAACCTTTTTTTTGTAAATCTTCGGGAAATAGCTCAAAGCTTAATTTCACTTCAAAATATTTTTTACAGCTAGTCCAGTTGAAAAAGTATGAAATTTGAGAAAAGTTGCTGGATACCTTTCCCATACATCTGACCATAACTTCATGAAAAATCACCCGATTTTCTTCAAATAAAGATTAAAATGCTCTGGTGAGCATATGCATTCATAAAATGGAAAAAAAATACACATCCAAAATTTCACCTTTCGACTGATTATGTCATGCACTGACACATATACTACCGATCGCCTCCTAATCTTCGGACTGGGACGCTTTGGCAGCTTCTCTGATTTGTTGAGTATTTATATATAATCTCTCTCTCTCTCTCTCTCTCTCTCTCTCTCTCTCTCTCTCTCTCTCTCTCTCTCTCTCTCTCTCTCTCTCTTTCTCTCTCTCTCTCTCTCTCTCTATATATATATATATATATATATATATATATATATATATATATATATATATATATACTAACAAATCCACAAGAGAAGCTGTCAAAATATATATATTATATATACATGATATCAACAAAACATTTACATTCCTGGGAAAACCCAGGAAGATTTAGCACGCACGCGTACACACCTCCTCCGTGTAAACTTTGTGTATGGGGTCAGAGCGATGACCCGTCCGTCCTTTAAGTCGCTGGGTTTACCTGCTGATGTGATGATGCATTTCTACCTGGAATGTCAGGTATGTTGTCCAGACCACAGCTCACCTGGATCGGAATTTCAACCATTTATTTTCATTAAGGAACCCCCCCCCCCCCCAAAACTTGTCCTCGGTCTGTCCATCATTGTGATGTCCGTGCAGCCTTTAGGCAAACTTGTCACACCCTTGTTGTAAGAGACCCAGCAACCGTAGCTTCATAACTACCATAAAAAAACAAACACCACCCCCCTCCCTAAAAAAAAAACAATAAAAAAAATAAATAAAAAAACAACCCCCCCCATCCCCCCCCCCAAAAAAAAAAAAAACCAAAACAAATTTTTTAAAAAATCAACAAAAAAAAAAAAAACAACAAAAGCAACAAAAAAAAAAAAAAAAACAACAACAAAAAAAACAGCAACAAAAAAAAAAAAACACAACAAAAAAAAAACAAACAAACCAAAATAAAAACAACAAACAAAATAAAAAAAAAATCAAGCAAAACTACCGAATAAACAGACAAATAATTAAAAAAAAAACAAACAACCACAATAAAAAAAAAGACAAAAAAAAAAAAAAAAAAAAAAAAAAAAACAAAAAAAAAAAAAACAAAAAAAACAGAACAGAACAAAACAAAAAACTAACTTTCGTCCAAATACATGTCGACCACTATCAAATTTCACTTTGAAGAGTTTACGTAGATCTTACCCAATGACTCACTGACCGTCGGTTTTATCTGGACAAATTATACCATCACAATAGTAATCAACAATGATGATGAATGAATGAATAATGATAATATAATAATAATAATAATAATAATAATAATAATAATAATAATAATAATAATAATAATATAATAATAATAATAATAATAATAATAATAATAATAAATAATAATAATAATAATAATAATAATAATAATATAATAATAATATATAATAATAATTAATAATAATAATAATAATAATAATAATAATAATAATAATAATAATAATAATAATAATAATAATAATAATAATAATAATAATAATAATAATAATAATATATAAATATAATAATAATATAATAATAATAATAATAATAATAATAATAATTAATAATAATAATAATAATAATAATAATAATAATAATAATAATAATAATAATAATAATAATATAATAATAATAATAATAATAATAATAATAATAATAAATAATAATAATAATAATAATAATATTAATAATAAAAATAATAATAATAATATATATAATATATAATAATAATAATAATAATAATAATAATAATAATAATAATATAATAATAATAATAATAATAATAATAATAATAATAATAATATAATAATAATAATAATAATATAATAATAAATAATAATAATGATAATAATAATATAATAATAATAATGATAATAATAATAATAAGTATTTTGACACACTGATGAGGGAATAATGATCACATCATGAATATTTTTTTCAATCCCCTGTGTCAAAATTGTGAGTGATGCTCAAGATATGTGGCGCTGATTTTATTGCTTCGGGTGACAAGCCAGTATATACTTAAAATGGCTGTGGTTTCACGCCATACTTTGTGGTGATGAATAATACAAAAGGGGGGTGAAGTATCTCATGAAGGCGAGTGTCCATTCGTAGCCATCGTTTACTTATAGATAGAATGCGCTTGGCCAAGGAGTTCACAACATTGCCATCCGGAAGTATAACTGACCAACACACAAACTCTGTGTAACCATGAACGTTTATAGTCAGGTTAATACTGTTTAGTGAAAACAACTCACAAACGCGGATGGCAAAAACAATAACAAAGGCCTGAGTGACGTCATCTTCGAACTATCTATAGCCTGACACTGACCAAAAAATGACGTCAAAATGCCAGTCTTTGGCCACAAAAGAAAACAAATCGTGAGTTGTATTTAATAGTTCAAACAATGGGACCACCTGTTTCCATGAACACTACTAACAACTCACTCGGCGGTGCAAAAACCAAAAAATTACGTCAAAATGTCAGTCTTTTCTATAACTTAACGATGGCTATGGTCCATACGTAGCCATCTTTATGTTATCGCCTGATACTGAAATCCAAAAGGACTGGCAGTTTGACGTCATTTTTTGGTTTTTGCACCGCCTAGTGAATTGTCGTTAGTAGAGCTCATGGAAACAAGTCATTTCATTGGTTGAACTTGAACTATTAAATACAACTCACGACTTGTTTTTTTTTTGTGGCAAAAGACTGGCATTTTTTGGTCAGTATCAGGCCATAACTTACGAAGGCCACGGTCCATACCACTTGAACCATCGTTAACTTATAGATTAGTATGCGCTTGGTTAAGAAGCTCACAACATTGCCATCCGGAAGTATAACGGACCAACACAGAAAACAGTTAATACAAATACAGTTAAGTGAGAATTACTCATAAACATGGATGGCAAAAAGCAAAAAAAACCCAAAAAACCAAAGACCTGAGTGACGTCAACTTCATACTATCGTTCGATAGAACGAAGATGACTTCACTCTTGCCTTTGTTATTGTTTTTTGCCATCCGCGTTTGTGACCAATTCTCACTTAACTGTATTAACCAGACTATAAACGTTTTAAACGTTACACATAGTTTTATTGTTGGTCCGTTATACTTCCGGATGGCAATGTTGTGAGCTTCTTAGCTAAGCGCATACTATCTATAGCTTGACACTCGAGGGAGTAGCCGTTCTAAAGGGATGTGAAATAATTATGGGATTAAAAATACGCCTAGGTGAATTATTCCAATGGGCATGATCTATATTACAATTCCATGTGCTCGAGGTCATTGGTCGCATTGGAATATGTGCTCAAAGTGACCCACATAGTGAAAAGTGTTCACAGTTTTTGAAATATCTTACATCACGATTGGTCATTTTGTTCAGCTTGACACACGGGTATGTTTACAATTTTCATAAACAAAGCAGTGTGTTTACATTTGTTAAGAAATATCCAATAGTTGGACGTCAACAAATCATGTGATTGATGACCTGGTTGGACGAAAACATGAATATAGATCGCTCCCATTGTTGAAGTATTTTGTGGTTTGTGCTCACCGTGCAAAGACATATACCCAATGGTTTAATAAAAAATGCTGTGTTTTTTTATTTGCTAAAAATACGGGTTGGTGGCACTTGGGTTTTTTTTAACTAACCCCGTCGTATAGTATAATTAAGGGAGTAAAATGACTCTTATAGATAGTACGTGTTTGGCTAAGAAGCAAATCATGTGATTGATGACCTGGTTGGACGAAAACATGAATATAGATCGCTCCCATTCCGTCACCTACATTCTGCTTTCACTCAAAAATGTATGAGTTGATTTATAGAGGCATAGAAATATTTCACATTCTTTCACCTCCAGCTGGTCTTCATCACAAAGTAAAATTTAAAATAAACCTCCCCAAAACAAACAAACAAACAGACAAACAACCCCCCCCCCCATCCTTACACACAAACTTGGGCTGTTATATAGCGTAATATCCACTAAACGTGCTCAAAGCGTTTTAAAAGGGTTCCCCAGCCAGCATCTACACTTATCAGGTAGGACGAGACATGACATGACGCCTGTTAGGCGATGTTAAAATTTCTTTCAAAGTCAACGCTGTAAACGACCAGGTACTCATTTTGCACTTGAGTGCGGTGAGAGAATGCGAGAAAAGTATTAAGTTTCTCAGAGCCATTAGGCCCGCGGAGCCGGAGTTTATCACCTTCTACTATTCCGGTTACAAAGTCATTGGAAGTGCTATGTAACCAGTCCATCGGAGGACTAATGATGAATAGGTTACATATTGAATCATGAGGAGTCATAACTATTATCTTTAGTAGTAGCGGGATGTTTAGGTAGATTCTTAGGATTACGGATGGAACCTTGGAAACAGTGATACCTGCCAGAAATATCAGGCAGCCCCAGAGACCAGCGATCACATCGTCCTCCACTGTCCAGTCACTAAACTTGAAGGTGGCTACGAAACTTTAGAAGCTGGGTTGACGAAATAAATAGGATTACGGGGCTTAAAAGTGCGAGGATGGATGATCTTCCTTGACCACCAGTGTGTATTTAGACTAGAAAATAAGATGTCTTCATTGTGACAGGAGAAGATCAATTCCACAATGTATGGATCCAGCTCTCAGGAATAGTGGTTTTACACTTCCAATGAGATTGGAACCAGTTGTTGAAAAGAAAAAAAAAAAACTTCTGGTCCCATCACTCTGAAACCAGAAGATCAATTACACAATGTATGGATCCAGCTCTTCAGAATAGTGGTTTTACACTTCCAATGAGATTGGAACCACTTTTTTCAAACACTCCCTGACCTATATTCTATTATGTAATAATTAATTCATTTATACAGCGCTGAATGATTCGGCTATTGAGCATGTTTTAAAAGTGGCTATGATTGGATCACATAGTATGTGTCAGTCGGAATAATCAGTCGGAAAGTGAAAATTTTGGATTTGCATTTTGTTGCATTTTCGGAAAGACTGCTCCCTAGAGCATTTTAATCTTTATTTGAAGTAAATCGGGTGATTTTTCATGAAGTTATGGTCAGATCTATGGAAAGGTATCCAGCAACTTTTCTCAAATTTCATACTATTTCAACATGACTAGCTGTTAAAAATATTTGGAAGTGAATATAAGCTTTGATATTTCCCGAAGATGTACAAAAAGGGTTGATTTATTCATTTATGACAGGAACTCATTTTTGATAAAAATTGACCTTCTAACTAAACTTGGCAGTATCTCAGTTCAAACCTTTTCACCATCCGACTGATTATGTCATTCAATGTAACACATTATTATGATGAGAATGTGATGTCCGTACTCTTTCACCTGCTGAGATGACCTACCTGTAGGCATGTCAAATGTTTGAATGGATGATTTGTATTAATTTTTTGTCTACCTGGATCAAACACCAAGACCCAAGAATGTGATGTCATAAATCACCTGAATAAGAATTCAATGAATTTGTAATCACCTTTCTCCCTATCTCTCTCTCTCTCTCTCTCTCCCCCCCCCCCCCCCCCCCCCGTCCCCCCGCCCCTGACACACCCTTCCAACCCTGCGCCCCCCTCCCCTCCCCTAATCTCACCCCTCCTTTTTTTTGTCTCCATCCCAATCTCTCTCTCTCTCTCTCTCTCTCTCTCTCTCTCTCTCTCTGTATGTGTGTTTGTGTGTGTGTGTGTGTGTGTGTGTGTGTGTGTTTGTGTTTGCTTCTCACACACTTTGTGTGTGTGTATGTATGTGTGTGTATGCTGCTCTGTCTCTCTCCCTCTCTCTCTCTCTCTCTCTCTCTCTCTCTCTCTCTCTCTCTCTGTATGTGTGTTTGTGTGTGTATGTGCTCCTCTCTCTCTCTCTCTCTCTCTCTCTCTGTCTCTCTCTCTCTCTCTTTCTCTCTGTATGTGTGTTTGTGTGTGTATATGCTTCTCTCTCTCTCTCTCTCTCTCTGTCTCTCTCTCTCTCTCTTTCTCTCTGTATGTGTGTTTATGTTTGTATGTGCTTCTCTCTATATGGATAGATAAATAGAGGGAGAGGTAGGCAAAAAGATGGATAGATAGATCGTTAGAGAGAGAGAGAGAGAGAGAGAGAGAGAGAGAGAGAGAGAGAGAGAGGGAGAGAGAGAGAGAGAGAGGGGGGGGGGGAGTGTCAACCAAGGTATATTGCCCTCCCCCTCCCCTTCTTCCTCACCCCTCCCTCCCCTCCTTTTACTCTCTCTCCCCCCCCCCTCTCCCCTTTCTAAGTGATTTAAATACCTTTAAAGCTGTCCTTTTCAACCCGTGTAAAAATGTCATAAAACTATTCATGACCTCTCCCAATCCTACCCCCCCCCCCTCCCAACTCCCCCCCCCCCCCAACCACCATCACAACAACTAAATCCACTTTTCGTCCTTTTGTATTATGTACTAAAAGTCAACCCAACGTATACATATACGCAGGTCTGACATCCGAACCCACTTATGGACCAGGTTAACATTGTTGTCATGGAAAATATTTTGCGTCATTATTTTGAGATTTCCATTACAACAAAGAGCCCATGAGGAATTGGGTTATCTGACCTGCAAATAAGTACACGTCATGCAGATAAAACAATAATTCATTTCAGCGGGAAGTCGTTTACATCACTGATCGACCAATTCCAATGGCCTTCAACTTGTCACTGAAATGATCAAACCTGAGACTAATTACACCTCTCAAGTTTAAGATTATGCTCACAATTTCTGTCCAATCATAAAAAAGAAAAAAGAAAATTTAAAAAAAAAGAAAGAAAAGAAAACTAAGTAACAAAACAAAAAAACAAAAAAAAAAAGGAAAAAAAAAACACATCGAAAACAACAACAACAACAACAACAAAAACAACAACGAAAAGTCAAAAAAGATAAAACAAAATTAAATCCATCACATTTATAAATTGTCCCTGGCCAACATCAAAACTTAACATGTGGAACGAGACATGACGCCTGTTAGGCGATATTACATTTTTTTCCGACATAGACAACGCTTTTTTCGGTCATGTACTCGTTTTACACCTGAGTACGGTGAGAGAATGTGAGTTTAAAAGCCTTTTCCGAGGACTCAATTATGTCAACTAGAATCCAGGAACTTCCGACCGGAAAGCGAGTGTCATACCACTAGACCACATAGTGCGCAATAGTAATGACATAAAATTATCTCAAGCAGCCTCCAAGGGACCGATATTTAGATGCAAGAAGCTGTGGACTGTAAAAAGTAATAAACAAAAAGAAATATAACAGTTTGAAAAGAGAAGAAAAAAACGCATTATAAAACACGGCACGTTTCGGACTCAAAACCCGTCTTCGGCACTTAAAAGAAGAAGAGAAAATGTTGGGCAGGTCCTTTCTGTGTTAAGAGTTTTGAGTATTGAGTATCAACAAAAGAGAAAAGATGTGTTGAATATTTCCATGTCAGGGAACTGCTTTTTTGGTGCTTTTTTTGTGCTTTATTAAAAAGTTACAGAACACATTAGAAAGAAACTGGAGGCAGCAGAAATGTGATTTCTTAGAAGGATGTTAAGAATCTCATGGACAGAGAAGAAAACTAATGAAGAAGTATTAGAGCAAGCTGAAATTAAACGGTTATTAACTCGTACAATAAGAAAAAGACAAAAGCAATTTTTAGGGCACCTAAATCGACATAAATGTATTGAACATCTTGCTCTCACAGGA
>NC_088365.1:25628349-25633349 GCF_034508935.2 Berghia stephanieae
AACCATGCTCAATTCGCTTCACAAACTTAATAAATTTCATTCTCTCGTCAGGCCATAATATGGAACCATACTTTTCCAATTCCTACAGAACCAGACCCCCGTCAGGCGTCCGTATTCTCCTAACACCTTTACAACACCCGTCACTGCACGTAGCTAGGTACTCGTTCACACATGAGTCGAGTGGAGTAATGTGTGTTAAGTGCCTTACCCAAGGACACAACGCCGGGACCATAATTTCCTACGATCGCTGTCACCCTCCGGTCTCTATCTGTCTATCCACCTATCTGTCTGTCTATCTATCTATCTATCTGTCTATCAACCTATCTCTCTGTCTATCTATCTGTCTATCTGTCTATAACCTATCTGTCTGTCTATCTATCTATCTATCAATCTATCTATCTATCTATCTATCTATCTATCTATCTATCTATCTATCTGTCTATCATATCTATCTTCTATCTATCTATCTATCACTATCTGTCTGTCTATCTATCTACTATTATTTATCTATCTATCTATCTATCTATATATCTATCTATCTATCTATCTACCCATCTATCTTCTATCTATCTATCTATCTATCTATCTATCTATCTATCTATCTTCTATCTATCTCTATCTATCTATCTACTATCTATCTATCTATCTATCTTTATCTATCTATCTATATATTTTCTTCTATCTATCTATCTAATCATATCTATCTATCTATCTATCTATCTATCTATCTATCTACTCTATCTATCATATTCATCTATCTATCTATCTATCTATCTATTTATCTATCTATCTATCTATCTATCTATCTATCTATCTATCTATCTATCTATCTATCTATCTATCCACCTATCTCTGTCTGTCTATCTATCTATCTATCCATCCATCCATCTATCTATCCATTCATCCATCCACCCATCCACCATCTATCTATCTATCCATCTATCTATCTGTCTATCCATCCACCTATTTGTCTGTATATATATATATATATATATATATATTTATATATATATATATATCCATCTATCTATCTATCTATTTATATGTCTGTCTGACCATCTATCTATCTATACACCTATCTATCTATCTATCTATCTATCTATCTATCTATCTATCTATCTATCTATCTATCTATCTACCTATCTATCTATCTATCTATCTATCTATCTATCTAATCTATCCATCTATCTATCTATCCATATATCTATCTATCTATCACTTGCTTAGCTGCCATCTTTATACCATGTTTCTATGTCTTCTGTCTATCTGTCCATCCTTCAAGAATACGTGCTTAATTATGTGGTCATCAAACACAAGCCTTAATTTGAGCTTACTTAAAACCTTTACCATTTCTAAGGTATATAATATGTGTGTATGTATGAGTTTCGTGTGTGAGTGTGTGTGTGTGTGTGTGTGTGTGTGTGTGTAAGAGAGAGTGAGAGAGAGAGTGAGAGAGAGAGATAGATAGATAGAGAGAGAGAGAGAGAGAGAGAGAGAGTGAGAATAAATAAGTAATATATAAGAAAGTATATATATAATAAATATAAGAGAGAGAGAGAGAGAGAGAGAGAGTTGTGAGCGAAGAACGGAATGCAACTGTGACAGTCAAAAGTAAAAAAAATAAAGTTAAACAAAGGTAAGCAAATAGTAAAAGAATAAACAAAAAACCCAAAACAAAACAAATCAAATACAAAAACAAATAAAAAAAAGAAGCACAAACAAAAATCATAACAAAAGTGGTATGTATATAATATATAGGTGTATTCTAATTCTACGCTACAGTAGACAATAGAATTACATAGTTAAGAGCCTCTTTCTTTTCCTTAGCTCTAAACAGATAAGCAATATTTTTACAGCACTGAAAACAACAAACCCAACAATATCTGGTTAAAGGGGCAGCATAAATTGATCGAGTGTTGTGTTCCCAAAAAAATTTGTCCGCCTGCCAAATCCGAAGATGTAAAATGTTTATTGTTATCGGGTCAATGATCTCGTTATTAATGACTCTGTACTAATAGCGACAATCTTGGTTGTGTTTAAGAAACGGCCACCATAAAACATTCACACGATAACATTCGGGGTATTATTCCGTGTCAAAACATTGGTACAGCAGCCATGATGAAATCAGTTATTCATTATTTATGGGTAATTAATGTTGACATTAATGTGGCTATATAATTATATATTGTGAACCACTCGTAACGGCGAAGTCTGACAAAAGTTATTTCTGGCGGGTGTCACGTGATGTCATCGATGGGAAAAATAACCCAAAAAAACAAAAAACAAACAAAACAAGGAAAAAACAAAAAAACAAAACAAAAACAAAATAAAATAACACGAAACGTTTGAGCATGTAAATAAACAGTGCAGAATCATATGAACGTGCTCAAAACGCTTTACAAAGATACCAAACCAATAGCAATCCTTAGCATGCAAGACGAAACATGAAGTCTTTAAGGCGAAATTTGTTTTTTTTTTATGTTTTCGACAGAAACAACGCTTTGAACGGCAAGTGCTCATTTTACACCTGTGTACGGTGAGAGAATTTGAGTTAAGACTCAACTTTGTTTCGCTCAGAGCGGGACTTGAACCAGTGACCTACTTGTCCAAAGGCGAATGTTACACCACAAACACGATAAAGCCACACAAAAGACAAATATTATCATACGCTGGAATAGCTTTTAATGTCTCACTCCTTTGCTTGCTCCTTGTGGCTATGTAGTCTTGTGGTTTGACACTCGCTTTCGGATCGGTAGGTCTTGGGTTCGACCCTCGCTCGGAGCATAGTTGAGTCCTTGGAAAAGGCTCTTTCCTCACAATCTCTCACCGTTTTCAGGTGTAAAATGAGTACCTGGCCGTTAACAGCGTTGTCTCTGTCCGAATAAAATTGTAATACCGTCTGACAGGCGTCATGTCCCGCCCTATATGTTAAATGTTGCTGTTGGTCAGGGACTCCTTGTAAAGGGCTTTGAGCACCTTTAAGTGGAAATTGCGCTTTATAAAAGCTCTTTTTTTTTTAGCTTGTCAAAGATATTTCTTGCGCAGCGTGAAAGTGAAAATATCTATCTATCTATCTATCTATCTATCTATCTATCTATCTATCTATCTATCTATCTATCTATCTATCTATCTATCTATCATCATCTATCTATCTATCTATCTACTATCTATCTATCTATCTATCTATCTATCATATCTATCTATCTATCTATCTATCTATCTATCTATCTATCTATCTATCTATCTACTATCATATCTATCTATCTATCTATCTATCTATCTATCACTATCTACTATCTATTCATATCTATCTATTTCTATCCTAATCTATCTATCTATACCTATCTATCTATCTATCTATCTACTATCTATCAATCTAATCTAACTTTATCTATCTATTATCTATCTATCTAATCATATCTAATCTATTATCTATCGTCTTATATATCACTATCACTTCTATTAATTATTATTAGTATCTTCATCTATTTCTTTCATCTACTATTTATTATATCATTTTATCAATCGCTAATGATGATCTTCTTCATCATTCGCATTTCTCGATCGACGAAGATCACAGGACAGACGAAGCGTGAATGTTTGTTTTGCGTTGTCTCATTAATTGATACCTAATTTACATTCTTGTATTTGGAAGAAAAAGTCAATGACACGGTAAGGTTAAAATTAGTGATATTGCAATTAATTACATTTCACTACTATAATTAATTAAATCATGTTGGTTGTATAACGCGCTATTGGTCTTGCTCATGACATCGCTTCGTCGAAGATCAGGGGCTTGACCGTAGCATCGTATGTATAGCCTGAAACCTGAAATCCAAAGGTACGGCAGTTTGACGTTATTATGAGTTGTCGTTAGTAGTGCTCATTGAAACAAGTCATCTCATTGGTTGAACTATTGAATTCAGCTCACGATTTGTTTTCTTTTGTAGCAAAAGACTGGCATTTTGACGTCATTTTTTTGGTCAGTGTCAGGCCATAACTTCACGAAGGCCACGCTCGAGCCCCCGCTCTGATCGGCGCATTGTTGAGTCCTCGGATAAGGCTCTTAACACACCACATATTAACCATCTCACCGTACTCGCGTGTAACATGAGTACTTGACCGTTGACAGTCTGTCTTTGTCGGAAATGGCCTACATGTTACTTGTTGTACCTAAAATGCTTACACTTATGCTTACACTTCAATTGAACGCAATATAATACACATGAAGCGTTCAATATTTGATTGAATCACCCTGTGAAAGTGGAACTTAGAATGTGCAGACATCTTCAATTAAAAGCACTAACCCTCTCCTTACAGCAAAATCGTAACATTTCTTACGAAACAATATACATTTTTTTTCTTATTCAGAGACATTTTGTACATCACAAACTTTGAAGAATGATCTTTGTTTAATTAATAAGAACATAAAGTTGTTTTGTAGATAGATTGTTTGAGTTTAAAATATCAATTTTTCTTCTGGGTAAGCTTTCCATTTTGGGAAAATACTGATAATCATCGCTAAGGAGAGAGTTAAGTACTTATAGTACCCATGAAGTTTTCACATTTTATCAAGTCAAACTTACAATGAGCATTCTTCGGGTGAACGTATTATAGTGCACATGAAATATGTCCTGGTTTCATTGAATAATCACCTTCTATTAAAAAACAATTGGATTCAAAAGTCTGATCTCACGTCGCCCAGCAACGGCGGCCATCGTGGTTCTCAAGAAAGAAAATCGGTACTTTTTATTCTTCATGCTGGCTAGAACTTTTCATATGTCTTGTGATCAGAATGTGGAAAAGTCAAAACATGATCAAATTTATAATGTTTTTTTTTTCTTCTGGATACGCTTTTATGCTCGTCGGAGAAATATTTCATGAGGGCGGAGGACATGTGAGACTGCCAGAGAAATATCTGAGAAAAAAATCAGGGCGAACAAAACTTCCATAAAACCGTAGACTGACACTTTCCTTCAAATACTGTCGCAATGGGAGCG
>NC_088365.1:25635849-25638349 GCF_034508935.2 Berghia stephanieae
TTAATTTTTTGTCATGATTTATCATTTTGGTGAATTATAAATAAAATATATTGAAGTAAGACTGAGAGAAAAGGGCAGTAGACCTCTTTGCACAAATTAGGATACGCCACAGCATGTGTAGAACTCTTGACGCAGGTTTCGAAATTAGGGCCACCAGTCGAGTGTCGAAATTAGGGCCACTAGTCGAGTGTCGAAATTAGGGCCACTAGTCGAGTGTCGAAATTAGGGCCACTAGTCGAGTGTCGAAATTAGGGCCACTAGTCGAGTGTCGAAATTAGGGCCCCAGTGTCGAACTTAGGGCCACCATCAGGTAAAAATTACACACCTCAAAAAAAAAAAAAATTAATTAAAAAATGCAAATTTCGAGCACAAATGGAAAGGTAGAACTTTATAATTTATACGATCTTAAAGAAAAATCATTTATCTATTTGATGGTACAAACATCACGTCGATAGCTTGAAAACAAAAAGAGTGGAAAGGTTTTAAACAAAGCACACCAAAAAAACAAGGACACAGGGATTCGACATTCCGACACCCTATCTTATAACAATATTGCGTAAAATATTAAATTATGTGTTCAACTTTTCTTTTTCTTTCTTTTTTTCTTTCTTTCTTTCTTTCTTTCTTTCTTTCTTTCCTTTTTTTTCTTTTTGTCAAAACAATAATAATCCAGTCGATATAAAGTCCTGGTGTTAATGATGCTTTGTATCAGGTTGGCGGGCGGGGGTGGGGGTGGGGGGGGGGAGTGAGAACTGTCATTATATGCGTGGGCGTAAAGAGTCGTGATTGTTTCAATGTGCAATTAGAGGCATCATCATACTCATTATGGTGTTTCCGCGCACAGTCGGGCGTCATTGGGCAATTGGTGTCTATCTTCCTAAGTACATTGTAAAAAAAAAAAAAGAAAAAAAAAAAGTCAACTTTTGGCTAGAAAATCATACTTTATACAATAATGATGATGTTGATTATGACGATGATGATGATGATGATGATGATGATGATGACGACGACGACGATGATGGCTATGATGATGATAAGTAATGATAATAATAATAATAATAATAATAATGATGATGATGATGATGATGATGATAATTGTCCCTTTGTGTGTGAAGCGAGTACACTACCAACTGAGCTATCGGGACCCCCTACAAACCAGGAAGTGAAGATGAAGTTGACATTTATTAATTTTTAAACGATGATAAGCGTTGTGATGGGCACGTTGATACTCCGAACAGAGCGACACCTGACCTGTATGACAAGTCAACATCCACAGAATCAACAAAGCTGAAATAACTTACATGAGCTGCCTGCCCAGGGGTATCTGATTATTTTAGCAGAAGAATGCCAAAATGTCTTTTAAAAATCTGAAAAAAATATCATATATTATTAGTCATCTCGTGTTCTGTTTAAATGCGTATAAAAGCAGAAATATACAATTCAATTTCTTATCGAGCAGAAATTTCATTATTTCTTGCAAGTCTGGGGTAAAAATTGTTAAGTTGTATACATGAATTGTGCATTTGTTTATAAGCTAAGAAAACTTTGGTAGTTTTGAAATTACCAGAAAAAAATAGCGATATTCTAAACCCAATATCCACGGTTATAGATAATAAAATAACCACCCCCACCCACCTCCCCCTAAAAAACAAAAACAAAAACAAAACACAAGGTACTTTTCTTCTTTTGATTTTGGCATAAAAAACACCAAACTGGTAACATATTATTTGTCATTTGTGCCATATTACTAATATTATTATAATAACGACAATAACAACCTACAATAAAAAGCAATCTATATTTTTGTTTTTGATTCTTTTTCTTTGTTAATCTATTTATTATTATTTATTATTTTTTTCTAAATGAAACAATGCGAATTCCTTCACACCGGATACACTTGTTGTTTTTTTTAATTTTTTTTTGTTAACCTGAGGAATGAGAGATAACCACCGTTTACTGTCACTTTGCTAGTTTACCGTTATCTTCTTCTTCTTCTTTTCAGATATAAATATATAATATATATATATATATATATATATATATATATATATATATATATATATATATATATAAACAAAATCATGAAATTATAGTGCTCAACTTTTTTATAAAAGGAGATATTTATAAAATATTTCAAGTATAATTATGATAATAATTCTCAAAATTATACTTGAAATATTCTATATATACACAGACACACACACACACACACACAGGCACACACAAGCACAAACACAAACATTATTTATAGAAAAGTGAGCTTTATATTGCGCAATATCCAATAAATATGCTCAAAGCACTTTACAAGGGGCCCCTGGTCAACAGCAACATTTAACATGTAGGACGGGACATGACACCTGTTAGGCGATATTACAATTTTTCGGACAAAGACAACGCTGTTAACGGCCAGGTTTTACTCATTTTATACCTGAGTAAGGTGAAAGAATGTGAGTATTGAGCCTTTTCCAAGGACTCAACTATGCGCCGAGCGCTTTATATA
>NC_088365.1:25645849-25668349 GCF_034508935.2 Berghia stephanieae
AAACAAGTATTTTTCTAGTTTAGTCGATGTTTTGTTTATCAAAACCGATGCGTTTTTCAAGGAGGTCTGAGGTTTGGCCACGTGAGCTTTAATTTGGCCAGTTTTTCAAGTCGAAATTGGCCGAGAAGAACTCTAGCCATCTGGCAGTCCTGGCGGAGAGAGACAAATAATTTATAAGTAGTGCTGAGGTGATTGGAATGTCGAGTGTTTGTCAGGGGGCGAAGGGTTTGAGGATTTTGCTCTCGATGCCGGGTAATGGTGATGATTGGTTTTCGCACGATGGATGGTTTATCCTGTGGCAGGCGTCCTGTCGTATTTATGGATGGTTGTTGGGACGGAATGATTGCTATGTGGTCTAGTGGTATGACACTCGCTTTCGGATCGGCAGGTCCTGAGTTCGAGCCTCGCGCTCGGTCCTTGGAAAAGGCTCTTTACCCACATTCTCTCAGCGTACTCAGGTGTAAAATGAAAACCTGGCCGTCAACAGCGTTGTATTTGTAATATCGCCTAACAGGCGTCATGTCCCGTCCTACATGTTAAATGTTGCTGTTGACCAGGGACCCCTTGTAAAGCGCTTTCAGCACATTTAGTGGATATTGCGCTATATAAAGCTCAGTATAAAGCTGAAGCTCAAATGATTGAGAAATAGATCGGGATTTGCTGCAGCAATCAAAATAAATGTCCAACAAACACAATGTCGGGTGTCTACGGCTTTTTTTTTTTGGTGTTGTTTATTTATTTGTTGATGAGACTGACACTGGCTGGCATTAGAAGAAAAAATAACAAACATTTGTGACGTCAACCGGAAATGCGCAATTTTCACATATGTTAAAAGTAGATTGCTATATAGATAGATAGATAGATAGATAGATAGATAGATAGATAGATAGAAAGATAGATAAGACAAATAGACAGACAACCACACACACACACACACACACACACACACACATATATATATATATATACATATATATATACATATAAATATATATACATAAAGTGAGTGAGAGAGAGAGAGAGAGAGAGAGAGAGAGAGAGAGAGAGAGAGAGACAGTCAGACAGACAAACAAATAGACATATAGATAGATAAATAAAAATCCTTCGTTACTGCTGGTTATTGTCAATCGAGTTGTGCTGATGACGTCATCACATACCGTCTGGACAGGTCTGTCAAGTTAAGTAAGTTACCTAAATACTAAATTCTATGACGTCATGAGAAATTCCTTGTGTCAGAAATGAGTTCGTTTGAGGAGATGCTGCTATTGAATTTGAGGTCATGACCTAAGGGACATTTTACAGATGATGGCGCTCGTCACGACTTGTTCCTATTTTTAAGGGATTACGTCATTGTGTAGTAATACAGGAGTAAAGAGTAATTAAAGATATTATTATCATTCCGCCACGTCAAATCTCTCTCTTCCCCCCCCCCCCCCCCCCCCCCCCCTTTCCGTAATATGATCAGATGTATGCGGAGTCTTATACGTTTTTTGTTTGTTTGTTTTTTTTTTTAAAGTGTTGTTTTATTTTGTTGTTATTGACTGTTTGTGTGTTTGAATGTTTTTTAAAATTTATTTTGGTTGTTTGTTTGTTTTGTTTGTTTTTTTTACTTTTTTACATTTTTGTTTTTTGGAGGGGGTGGGGTGTTGGGGACTTTCTTGTTTTTCTTGGATTTTTTACTATTGGTTTTTTTGTTTGTTTTTTTTTCTCTTTTTTTTTTTGTTCCTCCTCCTCCTCCTCCTCCTCCTCATCATCATCATCATCATCATCATCATCATCATCATCATCATCATCATCATCATCCTTACCACCACTTCCTCAACCTTATCATTCTTACCTCTATCATCTTCCTTTTCCACCTCTTTTGTTTTCTTTTCGAGCCAGCATATCAGCGGATCGGAAGGTCCTGGGTTCGAGCCTCGCTCGACGCATAGTTGAGTCCTTGGAAAAGGCTCTTTACACACTTTCTCTCAACCTACTCAGGTGTAAAATGAGTACGTGGCCGAAACAGTGTTGTGTCTGTCCGAAAAAAATTGTAATATCGCCTTACAGGCGTCTTGTCCCGTCCTAAATGTTAAGTGTTGCTGTTGGTCAGGGACCACTTGTAAAGCGCTTTGAGCAGTTTTTTCCAATTATGATGAACTTGAGAGAGTTAAAGAAGAGAAAGGGAAGAAAAAACAAATCAAAATTGATGGTTCATTTCCTGGGTAAATTATCTATCTTTCCTCGGATAACGAGTTAGATAAATTGTCATTGTCAAAGCGATTGCACTCAGCATCCTGTTGCTCCGGGCGATAACAGGAAATCATTATCATTATAAGTCACTGTCTATAACTCCAATTGTTTGAGTGAGAGTAAGTGCCAACTTCAAATGGGATGGAAATGTCGTGACTCATACCATACTGTCTTCCGGTCCCAAACTCCTGTTAGCTGAACAAGAGCTTTGATGGCAAATGACTATAATGTTATGTGCGGCTATGTGGTCGAGTGGTATGACACTCGCTTTTGGATCGGAAGGTCCTGGGTTCGAGCCTCGCTCGGCGCATAGTTGAGTCATTGGAAAAGGCTCTCTACTCACATTCTCTCACCGTACTCAGGTGTAAAAAACGTTAACAGTGTTGTCTTTGTCCGAAAAATTGTAATATCGCTTGACAGGCGTTATGTCCCGTCCTATATGTTAAATGTTGCTGTTGACCAGGGACCCCTTGTAAAGCGCTTTGAGCACATTTTAGTGGATATTGCTCTATATAAATGCTCAATTTTTTTTAATGTTATGTAGGCATCAGCCGCAGGGCAGAGCCGCAAATTGAGCTAGGGCGAGGTGACTTGCTGCTCAAGGCGACACAACACAGCGGCGTGTGATTGAACTCGGTAGCTTTCGGGTACGAAGCAAAGACAGTACCGCTGAGCCACGCTGACGTCACAGTTTCCTGTCTTCCGGTTCAAAACTCCTGTTAGTTGAAAAAGAGCTTTGATGGCAAATGACTCTGTGTTATTGTTATGTATTTTGTCCAAGGAGTTTTACAGTTCACATAATCTTAAAGCAACTTATTATTCGCAATGGTAAAACAATGAACGTTTCGATCAAAACCTTTACTCAGCAAACAATATAATAATGATAATGATAATAATAATAATAATAATAATAATAATAATAATAATAATAATAATAATAATAATAATAATAATAATAATAATAATAATAATAATAATAATAATAATAATGATAATAATAATAATAATAATAATAATAATAATAATAATAATAATTAATAATAATAATAATAATAATAATAATAATAATAATAATAATAATAATAGTAATAAATAATTAAATAAATGAATTCCTTTTATTTATCTCATAGAAGAATTTTTTCTTTAGGACAGTTCTGGAATAACCCAGGCGTCAGCCGCAGTGCAGCGCCGCACATTGAGCCAGGAGGAGGAGGTGACTTGCTCAAGGCCACACAACGCAGCGGCTGGTAATCGAACTTGGTCCCTTTCGGGTACGAAGCAAAGAACTGACCTCTGAGCCACGCTGCCGCAGATGAAGAACAACTAAAGATGAAACAAGTTAAAACTAAAACTAAACTTCCTAGATAAATCAAATCTTCTTGTTGTTTTTTTTTTTTTCTTCTACAAATGACGAGTTCACTATCAGAATCAAAGCAATTACGCTTGACGTCCTGTCGCTGTAGGCGATGACAGGAAATGTCATTATTCATTGAATAACATGTTATTTACTTTATTGACTGCTTCCGTGCGACTTGAGCTGTCAGGATAATAAAATTAATAATATATCCTTGCAATTTTATTAGAATAATCGATTCCTCTTATCTATGATACTCACTCATTGTCTTCTGTCGCGAGGAAGTAATCGTTCCAATATATCGGTTACATAATTATTGCGATTATATTGATATGATATAATGGTATCGATATAAGAAAACATATTACAACATCTAATAGGGCCGTTATTACTATTCATTCCTCTTATATATAATACTCACTCAATGTTTTCTGTCCCAAGTAAGTATTCGTTCCAATATATCGCTTACATAATTATTGCGATTATAATGATATGATATAATGGCATCGATATAAGAAAATATATTACAACATAGAATAGGAACATTATTATCATTATTCAATATGTAACGTATTCATTATTTGTCCTACGAAGGACTGATTACATATACACTTCTAATGAGTTTGGAACCGGAAGAGTAGAAGTTTTTATATGGCGCCATATCCACTAAACGTGCTCAAAGCGCTTTCCAGGGGGTCCCTGGCCAACGGCAACATTTAACATGTTAGGCTATATTACAATTTTATCGGACAGAGACAACGCTGTTTACGGCCAGGTACTCATTTTACACCTTAGTACGGTGAGATGATGTGAGTAAAGAGCCTTCTCCAATGACTAAACTATGCGCCGAGCGAGGCTCGAACCCAGGACCTTCCGATCCGAAAGCGAGTGTCATGCCACTAGATCAAATAGCCGCACAACTTGTCATCACCTGTCGTGGCCATCCCCACACCATGCATGTTACCACTTAGACGACACTCGGCCATTATTTTTTTTTTTTTTTACTCTTGGCCCTTCCAGGATTAGAACCAAATAATGGGGGCTGATCTGCCTATAAATAGTATGCGCTTGGTTAAGAATCTCACAACATTGCCATCCGGAAGTATAACGGACCAACACACAAAAGTATGTGTAATCATGAACGTTTATAGTCTGGATAATACAGTTTAGTGAAAATTACTCATAAATGTGGATGGCAAAAACTAATAACAAAGACCAGAGTGACGTCAACTTCGAACTATCTATAGTGCTACGAAAAATTCGTAATGTAATTGTTGCTGATTAGATCGAAGCTCGAAGAAATAAATAACAATGTGAAATTGAATGTTAGCTTCACTTTAATTAATATACGAAAACGGATAAAATGGACGTTTCGAGTTTCCCCTTTATCAATAAAATAGGATGAACGAAACACTACATACGAATGGGTTAATGTGGTAGTCGTGTTGTTAAGATGAATGACATTTCTTTGTTGTTGTTTTTAGACCGCCAAAGCTTGACTCGAACCCTGGACCTTCCGATGAAAGAATACATTTAATCCACCCATCAAGGTAAAGGTTTTTAGTTATTTCGCAACTGATTAGTTTTAGAGATAACGAAATTGACGTTACTCAGCTCTTTGTTATTGTTTTTAGCCAGCCATTTTTATGAGTAGTTCTCACTGAATTTTATTAATTAGACAATAAACGTTTATGGTTACACATTGTTTTGTGGGTTGATACGTTATATCCGACTGGCGGATGTTGTGAGTACTTTACCTAAATGCCTGGGCATCCATTTGAGCCGCTAAATTATTGGTAATACTGACGACGATGATGAAGATGATGAAGATGATAATGATGATGATGATGATGATGATGATGATGATGATGATGACGATGATGACGATGATGATGATGACGATGATGACGATGATGATGATGGTGATGACGACGACGACGACGACAACTACGATGAAGACGGCCATGACGACAGTGGTGAATATTTTGATGATAGACCAAAGTGATAGTGATGTAGTCTTTGGCCCAGTAATAATAGGTGTCACCCACGACTTATCAAAATACTCACGACGGAATATTAAAGTCGTTAGTGTATGTAACCCACCCACCCAGTCATTTCGCCTTCTCCCCATAGTCTATTCACTACGTAATTATTCACAAACCATCAATATACCATATAACATATCATTACACCGACTCATCATAATAATTATAATATATAACATTTACGTAGCATTGTTGGGTTCGTAGGAAGTTATTGAACAAAATATAATAGATACCACCCACCTTCGCAACAACAACAACGGCACGACAGCAAAACAAGATAATACGCTTCAACAGTCACTTCCCTCGTAATGACGCATGGTAACTTCGTAACTGGCTCTAAACTATTGGAACAATGGCGGACGCCCTTGTGAAATATTTCTCCGACGAGCATAAAAGCGTATCCAGAGGAAAAATAACATTATAAATCTGATCACAAGGCATATGAAAAGTTCTAGCCAGCATGAAAAATAAAAAGTAATGATTTTCTTTGTTTAGAACCAAGATGGTCGCCGTTGCCGGGCGGCGTGACATCAGACTATTGAATCGTATTGAGGGTTCGCCCGTTACCAAGTATTGACCAATCAGAATATTTCCTACCATTTACTCCGTTTCGTTCCCTTGTCTATTAATTATTTCCTGTACGAAAAGGCCTGCGATACCGCCTAAGTACATCTCACACACACTGAGTAGGTCCCAGGACCAGTTAGTGAGTATTTCTGCCGTCCTCTGCCGTCTTCCGGATAATGACGTCGGGCACGGAGAAAATAGTAAGAATAAAGAGAAGAACGGCTAGACCTACCCATACCAAGCACCTAAAAAAACGGCCTTAATCAGATTATACACGTTCAAGGTTATGGATAGTTTAGTGTGTTGGTACTTTATATCCGGTTGACGAAATGTTGCGATTTTGATTGTTTGTCTATTTATTTTGGCTAAGCGCATAGCATTAATCAGGAGACGCAGGTGGAGATTTCTTGGACATGTTACCAGAATGAAATGGCCGCAGCAGCCTTGTCAAAGAACTGTACTCTGTTGGACGGATGCTGATGGCAAAACACAGGCTCTAAGAGCGGCTCCGAGAAAGGCTCCAAGAACGGCTCCGAGAAAGGCTCCAAGAACGGCTCCGAGAAAGGCTACAAGAGCGGCTCCGAGAAAGGCTACAAGAGCGGCTCCTAGAAAGTCTTCAAGAACGGCTCCGAGAAAGGCTCCAAGAGCGGCTCCTAGAAAGGCTACAAGAGCGGCTCCGAGAAAGGCTACAAGAGCGGCTCCGAGAAAGGCTACAAGAGCGGCTCCTAGAAATAGAAAGTCTTCAAGAACGGCTCCGAGAAAGGCTCCAAGAGCGGCTCCGAGAAAGGCTCCAAGAGCGGCACCTAGAAAGGCTCCAAGAGCGGCTCCGAGAAAGGCTCCAAGAGCATGATGGCTCTGAAGTTCCACTCTGTGGCTCTTGCTATATTTTGAGGATGAATTCAAGTTTAAGTTAGGGCATCCAAACCCTCGCGACCTATTATTCACACTTTTTTAAAAATGAGCTTTTATATTGCGCAATATTCACTAAAATTGCTCAAAGCACGTCATAAGTTGGCCCAAGCTAACAACAACACGTAACACGTAGGACTAGATATGACGCCTTTTCCGCGATTTTACTTTTTTTTTCGGACATAGACAACGCTGATAACGGATAGGTACTCACTTTACACCCGAGTAAGGCGAACGAATGTGAGTAAAGAGTCTTTTCCAAGGACTCAAAGATACAAGCTCAAAGTGGGACTTAAACCCAGGACCTTCCATTCCGAAGGCGATTGTCATTCCACTAGACCACATAGCCGCGCTTGAGTACATGGCATTTGCCAATTGGTTTCAATAGTCTGATGTCACGTACGCCCTGCAACCACCAGCTTGGTTCTAAACAAAGAAAATCGGTAATTTTTATGCTTCATGCTGGCTAGAACATTTTTGCATGTCATGTGATCAGAATGTATAAATAGTAAAAACATGATCAGATTTATAATGTTTTTCTCCTCTGGATTCACTTTTATGCTCGTCGAAGTATTTCATAAAGGCGTCCGCCATTGTTCCGACAGTTTAGAACCAGCTATTAAATTACTATACGTCAATACGAGGGGAGTGACGTCACGACTGTTGAAGCCTATTACTCAATATTGCGACGTCTATAGGGGGGAATTGAACTCGTGATGTCAGGGTCACACCCAGGCCTCGTTCTGAAAAACTTACCCTGGAGGCAAAAGAAAATCAGCTGATCGTTAAAATAGTAGCAGAAAAGTGCTCGTCAATGAATTAAAAAAAAAAAATGACTTTTAAAACGCCGTACATTTTTAAAAATTAAAAATCACTTTATGTTATAATTACAACCCATAATGACTATCAACTGTAATGCACTCACTGGTTGTTTTGATTCCCCCAATGTAACCCGAAGCTAGATTTGTCCTTTTTGTTGTGACGATTTAACCTTTGTAAAGTTTAAACTCTTTACTTTGACCTGTGACCTTTTTGTGTAATTTTATTTTTCTGCAATTGAATATCCCAGGGTGATAATTCTTCTTCTTCTTCTTATTTTTCTTTTCCTAATTGAAATAAAGATGGCTTATAATTATAAATTTAGTTTGCTTATTTTTCATATTTGGCTGACAATGAAAAAATAAAACTTATTTAGATTATTTCCAGGAATGCTTAAGTAGTAGTAGTAGTAGTAGTAGTAGTAGTAGTAGTAGTAGTAGTAGTAGTAGTAGTAGTAGTAGTAGTAGTAATAGTAGTAGTAGTAGTAGTAGTAGTAGTAGTAGTAGTAGTAGTAGTAGTAGTAAGTAGTAGTAGTAGTTAGTATTAGTAGTAGTAGTAGTAGTAGTAGTAGTAGTAGTAGTAGTAGTAGTAGTAGTAGTAGTAGTAGTAGTAGTAGTAGTAGTAGTCTGAATGACGCTTGCTGAGAATTGTGCGATTCAGTCATAGTCCATGAGTATAGCTGCTCTCTCCATCCATGTTGTTAATTGTTTCCATTGGTCACGGTCCTGGGCAAGAGTTTTAAGGCTGTCAAGATCTTGTTGTGACTTTAGTACGGAGGGCACTGCAATATTTCTTAGTTCTTCAGGGATTAATTCAGCCTCATCTGAATCCAGAAATTTCTGATATGTAGAGAGATGCTGGTTCAGGGTAGTTACTATTGATGCTGGTGGCCTCCCTAGATATTTGTTGCCATGAAGGAAATATTCTATCATTGCAGTTTGGGCTGGGATGTTATCTTCTTGACGCAAGACTAGTTGTAGTTGGTAGTTTCTTATGGTTACACCTCCAAGTGAACCGTTCACTCCAGTCAGAAATTGGAGGCGTGCATCCGGGAGTGGGACAGTGTCTCAGTCCGGATACCGATTTTGGACCACTCTTAGCTTTCATCTCTCCATCGGCCGTTCCAACAGGATTGCATCTAGGTTGGTTGCGCCCTTTGGGTCATTGAGGTACCTAGGCTTCCACACGACGTCAACGTGGTGATCCAGCGTAGAAGCACCCAAGACTTAAGAGCTTTCACTAAAAGGTATATGAAGGAAGCTTTGCGATCTTGAAATAACAACAAAAATTAATTGCTTGCTACCCTTGGATTAGAAGGACAGTCTCATTTTCTAAATATGAGTCCTTCGGAGTCATTTGGCTCAAGGAGTTTGGCCAAAACCAATTGCTTGTTACTCTTGCTGAGAGGAAAGGGGGCGGGTGTGGGGTGGGGGGGGATAAACCGGGTTCGATCTTAGTCTCTATGAGTGTGAAGCGAATTCTCTACCAACTGTCAAATATAGATTGTGAAGCTATGCGATCCAGTGGTATGATAGTCGCCTTTGGATTGGAAGGTCCTGGTTCGAGTCCCGCTCTAAGCGGCGCATAGTTGAGTCCTTGAAGAAGGATCTTTACTGACATTCTCAAACCGTTCTCTGGTGTAAAATGAGTACCTGGCCGTTAACAGCGTTGTCTCTGTCGGGAAAAAAATGTAATCTCGCCTATAAGGCGTCATGTCTCGTCCTATATGTTAGGTGTTGCTGTTGGCTTGGGGACCCCCTTTGTAAAATGCTTTGAAAACATTGTGGATATTGCGCTCTATAAAATCTCAATGTTTTTATTGCGTGTGCATTCAGAGCCCTCTTTCCATATAGGGGTAGATTCAGGGTATAGATAGTTCGATGATGACGTCACTCAGGTCTTTGTTATTGTTTTTTTCCATCCGCGTTTATGAGTAATTATCACTAAAATGTATTAACCAGACTATAAACGTTCATGGATGCACAAAGTTTTGCGTGTTTGTCCGTTGTACTTCCGGATGGCAATGTTATGAGCTTCTTAGCCAAACGCTATACATTTTAATCATTGAAAGAGACAAAAGTAGCATCAAGCAATCTACGCAGTTCCATCTACCAGGACGAATAACACACACATCTCACACACACACACACACAAACACACACGCATACACATACACACACATACATACACACATACACACACACAAACACACACGCATACATACACACATGCATACACATACACACACATACATACACATATACATACACACACACACACACACACACACACACAACCGTTGATAGATCCAATTAAAAATATCCTGACATCATTTCAAGCGACAGAAATCAATACAAAATGGCGGCAGGCCGAATAATATTCATTACGCACCGATCTCAAACAGCTGATCCAAACCCCCGCCATTATCACCACGTGTTATCTCTCATTCTTGGTATAATTGATATTCTTGTCATTCTACTATTCTACGAAACTCTGGAAAAACCCATAGTAAAAAATTTGGCCAGAAAATTCGTCCTTCAAATATCGATCAAATTTAAATGACCCTCATCTTGGTAAAAACTCTCAAACCTGTGACTTCGCAAAGTCTGACTTGGACCCCGGTTTGAGAGTTTTTTTTCCAAGATGAGGGTCATTTAAATCGATGGATCTTTGAAGGACGAGTATTCTGGCCAAATTTTCAAATATGTTTTTTTTTTCTCTCCAGAGTATGGCGGTATTTCATTGGTATTATTACGACATCAAAGGGGAGGTAACTCGATGAGGGTGATGAGGGCGGGGTGAATGACGAGGGAAGAAGAACAAACGAACAATCAGTGTAGGGTAGACAAGTCGTGATGTCACACCTACTGTTCTCCGGGTTCTAAAATCATTGGAAGTGTTATGTCAACCAGTCCGGGAGACTACTATTGAATAGGATACATATTATTGTTAAATCATTGGGTGGTATTATTATTATTATTATTATTATTATTATTATTATTATTATTATTATTATTATTATTATTATTATTATTATTATTATTATTATTATTATTATTATTATTGTTATTTTTCTTCTTCTTCTTCTTCTTCTTCTTCTTCTTCTTCTTCTTCTTCTTCTCTTCTTCTTCTTCTTCTTCTTCTTCTTCTTCTTCTTCTTCTTCTTCTTCTTCTTCTTCTTCTTCTTCTTCTTCTTCTTTCTTCTTCTTCTTCTTTCTTCTTCTTCTTCTTCTTCTTCTTCTTCTTCTTCTTTCTTCTTCTTCTTCTTCTTCTTATTATTATTATTATTATCAAGTTTATATATACATCTATACTATATATATATATATATATATATATATATATATATATATATATATATATATATTATATATATATGTATATTGTTATGTTGTTTAGCTGCCATGTTTTTCGATTGAGCAGAGCTTACATTGATTTCCTTTTCGGGCGACTTTGGACCGATTGGTCAAAGGTTCGTGTCCCGCTTTGGGTGACGCTAGTTGAGTCCTAGGAAAAGGCTCTTCGCTCATTTTGTCTCACTGCACTCAGGTAAATCATGCCGTCAATAACGTTGTCTTTGTCTTTAAAATGTGTTAAAACCGCACAAGCGTCGTGTCTCTTCCTTCATGTTAAGTGTTGTTGTTGGCTTAGGAGTAATTGTAAAGCGCTTTGAGATACACTGGGTTTATTGCACAATTTAAAAGATTAGTTATTTTTGTTTATTAACTATCTACTGTCTACGTATATATCTGGTGGTTTTATGTTTTGGATCATATTATGTTGTGTATCCAAAAAAAAATTGTTTTTCTCATAAGCCCTAGGGGAAGACATTTGGGTTATATTGACAATGGAAGCGTAATTAGATTATTATTATCGTGATCAAATGATGGAACTTGTGATGACAATAACAAATTATGTATGACACAATATTTATTTGTGGTTTCGTAACATCTTTTCTGGACGACTCTCTCTCTCTCTCTCTCTCTCTCCCTCTCTCTCTCTCTCTCTCTCTCTCTCTCTCTCTCTCTCTCTCTCTTTATATAAATTCAAATATATATATATATATATATATATATATATATATATATATATATATATATATATATATGGCTCCTCTTTCTCCTTCTCTCTCTCTCTCTCACGCCTCTCTATCTATCTATCTATCTATCTATCTATCTATCTATCTATCTATCTATCTATCTATCTATCCATCTATCTCTCTGTCTCCCACCTCTCTCTCTCTATCTCTCTCTCTCTCTCTTTATTTCACCACCTCCTTCTCTCTCCTATCTATCTATCTATCTATCTATCTATCTATCTATTTATTTATCTATCTATCTATCTATCTATCTATCTATCTATCTATCTATCTATCTATCTATCTATCTCCCACCTCTCTCTGTCTCCCAACTCTCTCTCTGTGTATGAGTCACTCACCTCCTTCTTTCTCTATCTATCTATCTCTCTCTATCTCTCTCTCTCTCTCTCTCTCTCTCTTGTGTCACCAATCCCCTTCTCTCTCTCCTTCACGCCTCTCTCTCTCTCTCTCTCTCTCTCTCTCTATTTATCTATCTATCTATCTATCTGTCTCCAACCTCTTTCTCTCTCTCTCTCTCTCTCTCTCTCTCTCTTCCTCTCTCTCTCTCTCTCAGTGTGTGTCACCCCCACTCCTCTCTATCCCTCACTCCTCTCTCTCTATCCCTCCCTCTCTCTCTCTCTCTATCTATCTATCTATCTATCTATCTGTCTATCTGTCGATCTATATATCAATCTATCTATCTATCTATTTATCTATCTATATATCTATAAGTTATAAAAACAAAACCATGAAATAATAGAGCTCAACTTTTTGATAAAGGAAATACTCTTAGTTAGATACAGGTCCTAAAAGTTACACATAGTTTTGTGTGTTGGACCGTTATATTTCAGGATGGCAATGTTGTGAGGTTCTTAGCCAAGCGCATACGATCTACTCACAATATTGTCATTCGGAAGTATACCGGACCAACACACAAACTGTGTGTAACCTTAAACGTATACAATCTGGTTAATACAGTTAAGTTAAAATTACTCATAAACGTGGATGGCAAAAAGAAAAAAACAAAAACAAAAAAAAAAAGAACAACAAAAAACAAAACAAAAACAACAACAAAAAAAAAAACAACAACAAAAACAAGGACCTGAGTGACGTCAACTTCATTCTATCTATATCGATCAATTAAACCACTTTCATCCTGTCACTCAAACTGTCAAACTTGCGACCACTTTGGTCATTTCTTTGAAGTCCCAGGTTTGAGAGTTGTCTTCACAAAATGAGGATCGTTTTTTGTTGAAATCCATGTATTTTGAAAGGTTTGCTTGAGGGGCTACGTGGCTCAGCGGTACGGTCTTTGCTTCGGACTCGAAAGATACCAAGTTCGATCACTAGCCGCTGCGCTGTATGGCTTTGAGCAAGTCATCTCGCCCTAGCTCAATTTTGCGGTTCTGCACTGCGGCTGACGCCTGGGTTATTCCAGTCTTCCCTTGGAATAGACCCTAGAGACAAATTTCCCCAATGGGATGAATAAAGGGAATTTTATTTAATATATTTATTTTATTTTGACCAACATTAATGTTTTTAATGTCTTTTATGGAGTAAGTCAGAATAACATTATTGTGTTGATTTGTGTTTTCCAGACAGCTCTTACCCCCTCCCCATTCCACTTTTACCCTGTTTACGTCAACCGATTAAATTTTAAAATCGCTTTTCTCGCAGACTCACAATAATATCATTATTGTAATCGATTACCATTTGAATCGGATTGTTATTTTATTATTTGTGGCTTTTCGCTCAGTAAAAAAAAAACAAAAAAAAAAACCCCATAAAAAAAAACTTCAACTAAAAACAAAAAACAAAAACGGAAGCACTCAGTTAACCTTGTTGTTGTTGTTGTTGTAAAACTGCTCTCCACTCCTCCCACTTGGAGACAAATAAAATCCGAGGCTGGTGAAATAATCGTTGAATAGAGAGAAGATGAAGAAGAAGAAGTAAGAAAAAAAAACAAAAACAAACCCAGAATACTTTGAACACGCATTGCCACGCCTGATGTACAAAAACAAATATCGAATTCATCTTCAGCGTAATCGATAAGTGAGGAGACTGACTGTTTTTTTAAAATGTTTTTGTGCGATCGGTAATTGCAGCAGTTTAAGACGGCGGAAATTATTTATAGCAGCACGGCTTAAGAAAACCACCATATTAGGAGATATTTTTGATACTTCCGCGGAACTGCAAATCGGAAAAATGGAAAGTTGGTGTTATTGAAAATGGGAGTGGTTTTGGTTTCAGGGGGTATGTTATTCAAAAAATCAATTTTACCAAATCTGAGGTAATCTAAAAGACACATCTATGGTGAAGAGTGATGGAGAATCACTCGCAGTTTGAATACTAGTGAGAGCGTTATGTGGTTTTTTTTTTTATCTTTCTTTACCAGCCAGTATCAAAGGCTATTAATTTAGGCTCTGACATCTTTCCTAACATAAACAATGAGTGAAAGAAAAAGACGTGCAGATACCACAGTTGATTTTTTTCCCTTATTTACGGGGGTCCCGATAGCTCAGTTGGTAGAGCACTCGCTTCACACGCAAAGGGACAGAAGTCAATCCCTTATTGGATAGCTCATCGGTAGAATCACTATCTCCCTGGCCAGGCGGAGTTGTCGTACCAGTAAGGTCGCGGGTTCGAGTCCCCCATCGCAAAATTTGTATTCTCTGTTGTCTTCTGGCACTTTCCTACTCACTTCATTTCTTGTTGTTATCACCATAAGTGCTTGCTACACTCACTTTTCTGAAATAAAGCACCAACAAGGGCAACCATTGCCAAGAGTCAAGTGAGGTATAACAATACATGCATAAGGGCTGGGGCCAAGGATATAAGGCCGGCCTGAGAGTTATCCCATCCGTGCCAGCTAATGTTGTGAGCATTTTACATAAACGTGTAACATCAAAAGGATTTTTTTCTTTAAGTTTTAAGTTCAAAAGAATCAAACGTAGATAATAATTTTTTTTTAAAAAACTTCTTTTAATCGGGAGAAAAATCTACATTGGAATACATTTCTATTTAAAAGGTATCTAGTCTGCGTCGCTTGTTGATGCAACGCTATGTCATCATGATGAGTTGTCTGTCATTTCAACGATGACTATATCGAAAAGTAACCCAGTCACGGGTTTGTCAGTTTGGCGTTTTTAACAGCCATTTCCAAAGATACACGTAAATAAATAAATAACATCGAACTCTCGCAAGAAAAAGCATACTATGGATAAATGTCGACTGAGGAAATGGGGAATATAGAAACAATTGTATCGGCAAAAAAATACGAGAGCGACTTTTTCATTTTAATATGCTCTAACCAACATTATCGAGCACTGTCGTACCTACAAGTATCCACGAACACTTATATATATATATATATATATATATATATATATATATATATATATATATATATATATATATATATATATGTTTGTGTGTGTGTGTGTGTGTGTGTGTTTGCAGCAAGTATACGACAGATTCATAATTACTTATTTTTCATAAAATTTCACCCTCGTCGTATAATTCACGAATGTGTCTGATCAGACTGACAGTATCGAGTTGAGACGATAAGGAACATTCACTGATGTAGGATGAAGATGTGAACAAGTGTGTGTGTGTCTGTGTGTGTGTGTGTGTGTGTGTATAAATGTGTGTGAAACAGTGCCAGACAAAGCAAGAGAGAAAAATACAAGAAAAAAAAACAAAAAACACCCAGAAAATCCTTCTTATCAAACAAAGATAAAAGAATGGCTGCTCCATTTACGTGACGCGACAGATAGAATGAAGTTGACGTCACTCAGGTCTTTAATATTGCTTTTTGCCATCCACGTTTATGAGTAATTCTCACTAAACTGTATTAATCAGACTACAAAAATTCAAGGTTACACATAGTTTTGTGTGTTGGTCCGTTATAATTCCGGCTGGCAATATTGTGAGCTTCTTAGCCAAGCGCATACTATCTATAGGGGCGGAGGCTCAATAGAAATATGTATTATGCTTATTTTTTACATTAAAATTAGATGAAAAAATATCATTACAATTTTGGGGTGGTTTTTAAAAATATTTTTGTCTAGTATTTTTTTTTTCTTGCTTTGTCTGGCATTGTCGTATACACACTTTTTCTGTTTCGACTGATACGTGCGGCTATGTGGTCTAGTGGTATGACACTCGCTTTCGGATCAGAAGGTCCTGGGTTCGAGCCTCCCTCGGCGCATAGTTGAGTCCATGAAAAAGGCTCTTTACTCATATTCTCTCACCGTACTCAAGTGTAAAATGAGTACCTGGCCGTTACGAGCGTTGTCTATGTCGAAAAAAAAAATAATATCGCCTAACAGGCCTCGTGCCTCCTTCTACGTGTTGCTGTTTGCCAGGGACCTCTTGTAAAGCGCTTTGGGCACGTTTAGTGGATATTGCGCTTATAAAAACTCAATTCAAAAAATTACATTGATACCATTTTGTATTGATTTATTCAATTGTACATAAAAATGTTATTGATTTTTTTTGGCATTTTATTCCCAAAAAATTCTGGCAACGCTGCCGTGTTATTAGTTTTCTTTTTTTTTTTCTTTGTTTTGTTTTTCAACCAAAAGTACTCAGTGATCGCACCCGCCCGTCCGCCGCCCGCCGCTCTTTGAAGATTCTGCGTGCTTTGATCGCTCTGTCTCCTTTCGATAAGGCTAAGGAGTTGTGGCTGTCATGCACATATTAGGAATTGTGCACATATTAGGAATTGTGCACATATTAGGAATTGTGAAAACAATCCCCGCTGTTATCGATGTATGTGTAATGTGTAATGTGTGTGTGTGTGTGTGTGTGTGTGTATATATGTGTGTGTGCGTGTGTGTGTGCGTATGTTGAGGGGAGGGGGTGAAGGGGTGGGGTGAGGGAAAGGACAAACAAAAATCCGATTGAATACTTATCGGTTCTTTGAGTAAGGTTTTTTTTATTTTATATTTTTTGTTGTTGTATTTTCTATGGGTTTTTTTTATTGTATTGTGATTGTTTAGTAGTGTTGTTGTTGTGTGTTTGTTTGTTGATGTTATATGCTGTTGTGTGTTGTATTGTTGGTTGTGAAGTGCTGCTTGTGTGAGTATGAGATAGTGATGACGACGACACGCAGATGATGTGATATGATGATGAAATGATATGATGATCTTGTGATGTTGCATTGATTTTAGATAATATATTGATAATAAATATTGCGCTGTGCTCTTGCTGGTATTGATAATGAGATAGTTATGACACGGCACAGACGTCAGCATTGGTTATAATCATATTGGGAATAAATAGTCTGATGATCCCCAAACGGTTGATGTGTCTAAACTAAGTTGTTCTTTTCTTTCATATGGCTAATTTTTCACATCTGGACAAATGTTAATAGTCACAAACAACAATTTATATTATTATATATTATTATATAACTATTATTATATAATATATATTATACATAGCGTCCCATATCCATAGGCGTCATAAGTCCAAGCAACAAACTTTGTCCAACTTTGCAGTCCATTTTACACCGAATCACGTTTTTATAAACGGTCACTATACCTCTAGCATTGGTTTTATCCAATTGGAATCAATAGTCTGATTTCACGTTGCCACAAGGCGGCATCGTGTTTAAACAAAAAATCTGTACTTTTCTATATCATACTGGCTAGAATTTTTCACCATTCTTGAATCATAAATGTGTAATAGTAAAAATGAAATTATAAGTAACTAATAAATAAAAAAGATTAATAACATTTGTTAAAAATTGAGCTTTTATATAGCTCAATATCCACTAAACGTGCTCAAGGGGTCCCTTGCCAACAGCAACATTTAGCATTTAGGACATGACATGACGCATGCTAGGCGATATTATATTTTTTTTCCGACAGAGACAACGCTGTTAACGGCCAGGTACTCATTTTACACCCGAGTATTGTGAGAGAATGCGAGTGTCATACCACAAAACCACATAGCCGCACAATAAATAAATTTACTACAAGAATAATAATCTATAAATAAGACAATAAATTGATCACTCTTCTTCAAGAACATATCCGTAATACAATTCCTCTGTTAAAGACAAGTTGCGGCTATGTGGTCTAGTGGTATGACACTCGCTTTCGGACAGGAAGGTCCTGGGTTCGAGTTGTGCTCGATGCATAGTTGAGTCCTTGGAAAATGCTCTTTACTCACAGTCTCTCACCGTACTCAGGTGTAAATGGGTACTTGGTCGTCATCAGCGTTATCTCTGTTCGAAAAGATTGCAATATCGCCTAACAGGCGTCATGTCTTGTCCTACATGTTAAGTGTTTCTGTTCGACAGGGACCCCTTGAGCAGGTTTAATGGATATTGCATAATATAAAAGCTCAATTTTTTTTCATTGCATCACACATATCAAATAATGATAAATGAATAAATAACTAAACAAATATAAAGATAAATAAAAATTAAAATAAATTAAAATTCCCTTCATTCATCCCCAAGGGGGAAATTTGTCTTTAGGGTCTACTTCAAGAGAAGACTGGAATAACCCGGGCGTTAGCCGTAGTGCAGCACCGCAAAGTGAGCTAGGGCGAGGTGGCATACTCAGGATCACACAACGAGGCCGGTGGTCGAACTCGATACTTTTTGGGTACGAAGCAAAGACCGTATTGCTGAGCCACGTTGCCCCCCTCCCCTCCTCCCTCCCCCCTCCCACCTACCCTAGCAAGCGAATAAATAAATAAATAAATATATAAAAACATTCACAAGTAATTTTCAGTCTAGACAGCTGGGAAAAACAAACAAACAAACAAACAAAAAAAAACAACAAAAATTAATAACAATTGTCAAGCCAGAAGTAAATAATTGCTTATCTGGCGTTCTATGACAAGGGGGGTTGGGGTGAACGGGGGGGGGGGGGGGGGGGGGGGGGGGGGGGGGGGTTGTGTGCAGACATCAAAGAAGATATGATGGTGGGTGTAATTCTAGACTTAAATTGTAAAGGTGTTGGGGTTTCACTCTCTAATTGCAGGATCTGCTGTGTGTATTATTGTTGTGGGCGTGTGGGTAGGCGGGTCATTGGTTTGGAATAATATGCGGCTATGTGGTCTTGTGGTATGACACTCGCTTACGGATCGGAAGGTCCTGGGTTCGAGCCTCGCGCGGCGCATAGTTGAGTCCTTGGAAAAGACTCTTTTCTCACATTCTAAAATGAGTACCTGGCCGCTAACAGCGTTGTCTCGGTCGATAAAGAAAATGTAACATCGTCTAACAGGTGTCGTATTTCGTTCTACATGTTATGTGTTGCTGTTGGTCAGGGACCTATTGTAAAGCGCTTTGAGCACGTTTAGTGGGTATTGCGCGTTGTTCGTGTACTGTGTTTGGGCTTCATGATTAAATTAATCTATGTTATGCGCCCAGAGCCCTCCTGATGAAGGGATGTTTGGCGCACTATAAATCTATACCATTATTATTTATAAAAAAAGCTTAAGTTTTTTAAAAATAATAATTTTAAAATCCCCTTATTCATCCCAAGTGCATGTTTCGGGTATTCCCTTCATCTATCACCTTTCATACACACTTGTTCAAATCTTTATCTTTGTGTGTTGGTACGTTATATCAGACTGGCGGATACTGTGATCGCTTTACTCAAACCCGATAGAGAGAGCTCTAATAATGACCTGAGTTAGAGACGATCTTTTTTGGGATCGTGGATAGCTAATACGTTGGTGTCACGCTCTCACCGGTCAGGCGGAGTTTTCGTACCAGTAAGGTCGCGGGTTCAAACCCCCATCACCGCCGCGAAATTTTTAAAATTCTCTATTGTCTTCTGGCACTTTCCTACTCACTTCATCTCTTGTTGTAAACAACAACCAGCTTCCTTCATTTATTTAAAATCTTTAAAACCGAATCGATGATCCCACGTGACCGAAGCAAACAAACAGATTTATTATTTTTTTTTTTGTTTTTTTTTTGGTAAAAAAAAAAAAAAGAATGAATGAAGCCGAACATTGAACAAGAACAAGCAACGGAACAATTCAAATGTGTGAGATGCGATTTTTAACACGTGGAAGAGCATTTCATTTATTTATCGAGCGGCCTGTTTGTGTTTTGGAATGAACAAACAAAGAAGGAAAAAAAAAACAGAACACAAAAAAAGAAAAAAAAAAAGAAAAAAAAAAAAGAACAAAAATACAAAGAATTAAAAGGATATAATAAGTAATGATATAATATCTACAATTCATAAAAACAATGATATTATTCACATTAAACATGCAAATACTAGATACGGTACGCCAACCACCCCCCCCCACTAAAAAATATATAATATTAATATAATAATGAAATATAGATATAATACAATATAATAATTAATAATAATTAATATATAATATAATAATAATAATTAATAATAATAATAATAATAATAATAATTAATAAAATTAACAAAATAATAATAATAATAATAATAATAATAATAATAATAATAATAATAATAATAATAATAATAATAATAATAATATAATAATAATAATAATAATAATAATAATAATAATAATAATAATAATAATAATAATAATAATAATAATAATAATAATAATAATAATAATAATAATAACAATAATAATAATTGTTCCACTCCAAATATTGAAGAATCAAGAACAGTTCAATCTGTCCAATCTCTTTTACTTAAAATTCCGAAGAACTCTCGAGTTTTAACAATTGTCAACAAGTATTAATATTAACAGTTCTAAAATAAAGACCAAAGGTGGGAGGGAAAAAAATATTAATCTGTTTTAACAGTGGACAAATAAAATGATTGGGAGAGGAAAAAGAAAAAGGGAGGGAGAGAGAGAGAGAGAGAGAGAGAGAGAGAGAGAGAGAGAGAGAGAGAGAGAGACAGAGAGATAGAGAGAGAGAGAGAAAGAAAGATATAAAGAGAAAGAGAGAGAGAGAGAAAAACAGAAAGACAGAGATAGAGATAGATAGATAGATAGATAGATAGATAGATAGATAGATAGATATATAGATAGATAGGGACACGGGAGAGAGAGAGAGAGAGAGAGAGAGACAGAGAGAGAGAGAGAGAGAGAGAGAGAGAGAGAGAGAGAGAGAGACAGAGAATGAGAACGGTGTTGGGGGGGGGGGGGGGGGGGTTAAAACAGAAGATATATTATCGATTGGATATAGATATTGTGTTCACGCCCTAGGATATTTTCTAAAAAAATTTATGCTTGATCTTGTGCCGTCCTTCAGACAAGTCTGCGAGTCTGGCGTGGCCAGCAGCAGATCGAATGACCCAGAAAGGGAGTTGGCATGACTTTGACGAAAACAACCACCACCCCGACCGCCACCCCGACCGCCACCCCGACCACCAACCCTACTACCACCCCGACCACCACCTCGACCACCACCCCGACCGTCACCCCCAGCATGATGACAAACTAACAAACAAAAATAGAGGCCAACGCCAAGGGCCATTTAGCAAATCTTGTTTTCAGTTCTTTTTTTCTTTTTTTTTTCTTTGCTTTTTTTTTCTTTCTTTCTTTCTTTCTTCTATTTCACCTTTTTCTTCTTCCTTCTCATTCACGCGGCTATAATATGGTCTAGTGGTATGACACTCGCCTTCGGATCGCAAGCTTCTGGGTACGAGTCCCGAGCGGTGCGTTGTTGAGTCCTTGGATAAGGCTTATTTCTTGTAATCACATTTTCTCACCGTACTCAGGTGAAAAATGATATCCTGACCTTTAACAGCGTTGTCGAACAAAATTTGTAATATCGACTAACAGGCATCATGTCTCGTCTTACGTGTTAAGTGTTGCTGTTGGCCTGGGGCTCCTTGAAAAGCTCCTTGAGCACGTTTAGTAAATATTGCGCTATTTTAAAGCTCAATCTTCTTTTTTTTTTTGGAAGGGGGGGGGGGGGGGGGGGGGGGGGGGGGGGGGGGGGGGGGGGGGGGGGTCTCCTTATCCAGCTTTCTTTCTCACTCCATTTACAATTCTTTTTCCAGCATCTCCTCCATAACTACATCCTATTTTTGCTCCTTTTCCTACCTCCTCCTACCTCTCCTCCCCTCCCCTCCTCTCCTCCCTCCATCCCTCCCCTCCTCCTCTCCAACATCCTCCTCCTCCTCTCCTCCTCCCTCCTCATCCTCCTCCTCCTCCTCTTCTCTCCTCCTCCTCCTCCTCTCTTCCTTCTCCTCCTCCTCCTCCCCCTCTCTCCCCTCCTCCTCCTCTCCTCTCTCCTCCTCCTCCTCTCCTCCTCCTCCTCATCCTCCTCCTCCCCTCTTCCTCTCCTCCTCCTCCTTACCTCCTCCTCCTCCTTCCTTCTCCTCCTCCTCCTCCTCCTCCTCAACCTCCTCCTCCTCTCCTCCTCCTCTCCCTCCTCCTCCTCCTCCTCTCCTCCTCTCCTCTTCTCCTCCTCCTCCTCCTCCTCCTATCCTCTCCTCCTCCTCCCTCATATTCCTCCTCCTCTCTCCTCTCCTCATACCTCCTCCTCCTCCTCCCCCTTCCTTCCTCCTCCT